>NC_138871.1:27040856-27612729 GCF_965194805.1 Balaenoptera borealis
CAGGACTTAATGACAGATGGCATGTGGGAGAGAAAGATAGTCAAGGAGATGCCCAGGTTTCCGGCTTGAGCAAGTGGTATCAATTTAGGAAACACAAGAGGAATAGTTAGGTTTTGTTGTGTTGGGTATTTTGCTTTGTTTTCTTTGGGGGAGCTTGACGATGAGTTTTGAACATGTTATGTTTGAGGAAACTGCAAGTGGAGATATCCAGCAGATCACCATGTAGATAGACATAGAGACCTGGAGTTCAGAGGAGAAGCATAGATTTGTGAGCCATTAGCATCTAGATGGAAATCAAACCCAAAGAAAAGGATAAGGTTGCCCCCAAGATCTGTGAAGTGAGGAGAGCACCCAGGACAGAGCCCCTAGAACACTAACATTTGAGGGATGGGCAAAGGAAGCAGAACCCACAATGGAGACTGAGAAGGGGCAGCCAGAGAGGTAGGAGGGGAATGAGAAGAGTGCTGTGTCCAGGAAACAGGGGCAAGATGGGGAGTGGCCAAAAAGTAGGGGAGAACTGAAGAGTATCCACAGGATGGAGGGACACAACGGTCTCGGGGGAGGGACGGGGACAGAGGGTGGAGAAGAGAGTCAGGAGGACCCAGGTGGGTTCTTTTGGACAGTTCTTCTAATGTGCTTGTCTGTGAAGGGCAGGAGTCTCTCAAGGCGAACATGGGGTCAAGGGAGGCTTTTGTTTTTTTGAGAAAGATGGGAGTGTTTGAGTGCTGATGGAAAGGGGCCAGATGAAAGAGAGTGTTTAAAGATGCAAGAGGGAGAGAGGGCCTGCTGGATGGAGGGTGCAGGGCCCTGGGTGCAGTTTGGGGGCTCCCCCAGCCAGAAAGGCCCACACCTGTGCCCTGTGACAGGCCCGAGGGAGCAGGGGGCAGGGAAGTTGCAGCAAGGTTTGGGGGCTCTGAGCAGGAGTTGAGAGTTCTGAGCTGATAATTCCCATACCATCTCTCATCTGAAGAGAGAGCAGAGTGGAAGACCTGACTGGAGGAGTTGCAGATTGCCAAGTGGTTCTGAGGCAGGTAAGCAGCTCCAGACCCTGGCCATAGTGGAGCCATGCATGGGGATTTATGGTCAGAGGAAAGATTTTAAGGTTGTCTGACTCTGACTTGATGCTTACCTACTGGCTCGAATAATCATACTATTCATCATTGTCAAGCTACTTTCACATCCAATATCTAACATGGTCTTTCCTTCTCTCTCCTCTAGTCAAATACTGATATCTGACATACAGCACTGAATAAGGTGAAGGTGTAAAGCATAACGCTTTGACTTATACACATCATGAAATGATGACCACAGTCAGTTCAGTGAGCATCCATCATCTCATACAAAATTAAAGAAGTAGAAGAAAAATTGTTTTCCTTGTGATGAGAACTCAGGATTTACTCTCTTCACAGCTCTCCTGTATAACACACAGCTGTGTTCATTATATTTAGCATGTGTACATCACAGCCTTCGGACTTATTTATCTTATAACTGGGAGTTTGTACTTTTGACCACTTTCATCCAATTCTCCCTACCCCCAGCGCCACCTCTGGTAACCACAAATTTGATCTCTTTTACTATAAGTTTGTTTGTTGGATTTTGAAGTATAATTGACCTACAACGCTATGTTAGTTCCTGTTACACAACATAGTGATTCAGTATTTCTCTACATTTCAAAATGATGACCACAATAAATCTAGTTACCATCTGTCAACATACAAAGTTATTATATAGCTTTTGACTATATTCCCCACACTGTACATTTCATATCTGTGACTCATGTATTTTGCAACTGGAAGGTTGTACCTCAGTCTCTCTCACCTATTTTTCTCCTTCCCTCAGCCCCCTCTCCTCTGGAAACCACCTGTTTGTTCTCTGTATCTATGACTCTGTATCTGCTTTATTATGTCTGTTCTTTTGTTTTGTTTTTTAGATTCCACATATAAATAAAATCATACAGTATTTGTCTTTCTCTGACTTATTTCACTTAGCATAAAAGCCTCTAGGTCCATCCACGTCACAAACGGCAAGATTTCATTTATTTTATGGCTAATATTCCATATATAACAGAATATATATGTGTATACATATATATATTTTATCCATTCATCTGTTGATGGACACTTCCATAACTTGGCTATTGTAAATAATGCTGTAATGAACATAAGGGTGCGTATATCTTTTCTAATTAGTGTTTTTATTTCTTCGGATAAATACCAGGAGGGAAAAAGTGATTTTATATGAATCAGAACCTGGACCAAGTCCCAGGTAGAAGTGGGCATGGTTCCCCCAGGCCTCAAAGTCCCAGATTCTAGCCAGCACTCTCACCTGTGAGTTGTGTGAACACAGGATGGGGACTGTGCTAGGGTCATTCATCCCCCGGGGACTTAGTGATCACTTACAGTTAGCACAGCCAGGGCAGGTCTGCATGAGGCCTAGCAGACCAGAAGGGGCCACCTTCAGAGGGCCTGCAGTCAGGTTGGGGAAGCACCAGTCCACATCCATAGTGACAGCCAGGCAGTGATGCAAGGCCTCACATAGTGGACTGAGGATGGTAAGGTTAGATTAGCTGGCCAGAGAGTGTGATAGTAAGGCTGGTTCAATGAGGAGAGCTCCTTTGGCAGGAACTCTTTATGCTAAAGTCAAGAGCCCCTCCCACCCCCATCTGATATGTCTAGCTCTGCAACTGCAGCCCAAGCTCAACTGAGCTGTCAGAACCTGTGCGTGATGCCCAAGGGAAAAAGAAATGCCACTGTCATTGTCAGGATATTTTAGGCTGCAAGTAACAGAAGCCCATTCAAGCTAACTTATGCAAAAAGAGGGAGCAACAGCAGAACACGGGGTGACCTCATGGTACCCAGGGACAGTCAGATCTCTCAAGGGCTGGGCCTGGGAAGCCAAGCTGTTCTCTTTTTCTGCTTCTGGTCTCTGCCTCTCTCTGGGTATCTTTTTTTACCCTTCTGCAGCCAGCTTCTTCCACTTGTCCCTGCCCTAGGCCATTCCTCAGCCTCTATGCTTACATCTACTCTACTCAAGGGACCATCCCAGAATGTGTTCCTCAATCCACCAATTTCTAATTCTTCAGAGATAATCTAATTTGCCCAACTTTGGTTGTCCCATCATTGTGCCCCAGATCAGAGTTACGGAGAAGTATGGAAGGGCCAGCCATTGCCTGGAGACTACATCGGTATGGATGGCAGCAGAGCAGACACTCCAAACATATCTTTTACACATATGTAATAGTAAAACTATGCACTTTATGCATTGGCCGCAGTTGTGCTTCTCATGCCAACCAGAACTTTTAGAATTCTTCAAGTTGCCCATGAGAGTATAGGTGGTGGAGTTTTGCAAAACCATCCCCGTCTTGGACAGGCACCGCAGAGGTCATGCCATGTCTTTGTAGTGGACACCAGTGGATGTCACTACAATACCACACCAATCCCTAGGGTAGTGGAAAAGGGGAAGCTCTAACCTGTGGATCTAGGAGAACTTTGGAAAGTTTGTCTTATCCACCACGCCTTTCTTCTTTCATTCTAAAATCATTTTAGGGGATGCTGTGTTAGGTCCTGTGGGAGAATTAAAAGGAGTAAAGTATGAATCTGTTCTCAGAATGCTTATTGTCTGGTGCAGGTGTCAACAAACGTATCTGTTAAGGGCCAAACGGACAGTGTTTCAGGCTTTTTGCTCATATATGATCTCTTCTTCCTCTGCTTTCTTCTTCTCTTTCTTTTTTTCACAACCTTTTAAAAATTTAAAAACCATTCTTAGCTAGCTGGCCATATAAAAACAGGCTGTGGTGTGCTTTTAACCTGTAGGGCACGGTTTTCCCACCCCAATCTAGTGTAAAAGGCAGGCGTGTGCTCATACACACAGATAACTAAAAACCAGGGCAGTACGTGTGAAGTGGTGAGAACACGGCTCTCTGTCAAAAGACTTGCCCTCAAACCTTGTCTCTTATAAGCTGCTTGATCTTGGGCAGGCTCCTCATCCTCAAAGGGTCTCCTTACCTACACAATGAGAGTAGTGACAGACCTACCTCGGCGATAGATTTGCGGATTGAAGGATATAATATATGTAAAGTGCTTAGCATAGCGTCTGGCACATAGAAGGTACTCAGTAAGCTTTAACCACTGTCAGTATTATTGTGCATGTGACAAAGTGCATGGGAGTCAGAGGAAGGAGTGGTCCGGGCAAGCTGGGCCCCTGGGGGAGCTTTGTCATGAAGGAGGTAGCCTTTGAATTAGGCCCTGAACAGCAGAGGTGGAAGAGAGAACATCCAGGTGTAGGAGGGGGTATCTCCTGAGGGGCAGTGAGGAGAAGATGCTGGCAGACTCTGAGGGAGACTGACAAGTCTATAAATGACAGACCCATTAGGTAATTACAAATGCCCTCTGGACACACAGACAAGTAGCCCTCAGAGAAGTTTGGCTCCAGAAGTGTTCCCTGAAGGAGCCAGTTCAGAATTTGCCAGTAGCTTTGTCTGATGGCATTCACTTAGCCGTGGGCTCCCCCTTACCCCTGAATGAAGACATAATGTGGGTTCACTAAATGCATGAGCTGGGAGCAAGCCCTCCCCACCCCATTCAATTCCCCACAGCTCTGGGAATGCCACACCTCTGCCCCATCCCTGCCAGCTGCACTACTGGGTACACTTTTTGGGAAGAAGTGGTTCTCCAGTAATGCCCAAATCGCACTGCATAACTAAAGGTCCTTAGAGGAGACTCCTAGGTTAGCAAGAGGAAAGACTTTCAATCACAGGGAGTTAGCCATGGAAGTTCATGGGTTCATTCCAGAACAATTTAAGAGGTCTCCACCTCTCTAGTCCCAGTCCCAGGCAAATCTCATTTGCAGGGATGGAGGATTCCAGACATCTTATTCTGAGTCTATTAAACATTTGAATCACTTTGCTAATGTGCCTCATTCTGATTCTATAATTTTCTGATGATAATTTGACTTTCCATGTATGGCTGCCTATAAGGAGAGAATACAAGGGCTAGAAGATGAGAATAACTAACCCTTATAACTGTTGTAAATCTCATTGTAAATTAAATAAATTGGCCTTTGGGTTTATACATCAACCCTTGTGAACTTGGTTAGTGTTAGTCAATATCCCTGGACCAAATCATCTCTGGGACAATAAAAAGACAAATTTCTGAGTCTAGTCTGGAGTGGATACCCCAAGAGGCCTGTGGGGCCTTTCTGGTGCCATCAGCCCCTCTTTGTACCTTCTAAACTCCTGCATATGCATGTTGACCCTTGACCCATGCCTGCTTGCTCAGTCTTACATACTTAACTAAATTCACTGTCAAGTTTGGTTTGTGAACATATTACTGAACTCAGATTTGGCTGCTCACCACTTGAAAGCCAATACTCAAAAGACAAGTGCTGGTAGGAATAGAAAGTTTGCTTTATTCAGGAGGCCAGCAACCTGGGGAGATGGCAGACTCCTGTCCAAAAGCCAGCTCCAAAGATTCTGCTCAACCATGAAAGTTTTTTGTTTGTTTGTTTTTGTTTTGACCATGAAAGTTTTTAAAGGGAGAATCATTTGGGGAGGATGTCAGTCTTCATTATCTTCCACTGTGTGCTGACTTTCTTTTGATTGGTTGGTGGTAAGGTAACAGGGCAGTGTTCCAGGAATCTTGTGCTCAGCCTGAAGTTACCATCCTCCACCTGGGTGGCAGCTTTAGTTCCTACAGAAGAACTCAAAGATATTGTTATGTATATTCTTTGAGGAGGAACCAGGACCCTGCCCCATGGCTGCACTTATTGTTTCTTGACTGATCCTCCTTAGTTTCTGCATTCTTTCCCTTCCCTTATAAACAATTGTTTGAATCTGCTCTTCAGAACTCTGGGAAGGTCAAGGAGGCTGAATGAAGCTTATCTCCTACAAACAAGAAACGGGGGACACAGAAAGAATTTGTACCCAGGAGGGCCCCACAGGGTCCTGCTCCCTTTCAAACATACCCACCATATGTGTAGTTTTAATCAGTTGTATAAATAACTTTTTACATTATTTTACATACATATTTTAATGCATGTGTTTTGTCATCGTGTAGTATGAATTTGCCAAATAAATTGGAGGAATGGGCAAGAATCTGCTTAGGAGTTCTTCTTTTGAAAAATTTTCCTTCTGTAAATCATCTGTTGGTGCCTCTGTCAAAGACTGAACCTAGGGAGTATCTGATGGTTACTAGGTATCTCTAGGACAGTTCTTCATTGCCCCATAAGAGAATTAACACTGGCCTTTGGTTTCTGCTGGAAAATTCAGGGCACTGATATGACTCAATGTGGAGTTAGAGAGCTTTGCTGGATAATGGGGATAAACTGACTTTCACATTGCTTTTAAGAAATGAATCTGTTAGAATCACAAAATTTATTAAAAACAAGCCTCAGGCAGAAAGTGAAAACACTGTCTTGATGCTTTGTAACTAATACATGAAAGTCAAGTCTTAGGATGATGGATGATGGGGTGGGCATGGAAGAGTAACAGACTAAAAGTCAGTGAGCCCACATAGATAGAGAATTAACACAGTGTGGGTATGTACTTTACAACTTTTAGGTGAGTAAACTTAACTTCATCTGAGAAATAAATTCATACAGTTCTAAGTCTTAAAACAAGTGTTTAGAGGCAACATAAACTTATCATTAAAGGTTGCATTGTATAGGAAATTAAATTTTTAAAAAATATTTAAATCAGGGTGTCCTAAGGGTAATTTTTGCAAAGAAATTAACCATATATAATTTAATGATATTGATATGCAAAATAAGTGCAGAAGGAAGGGAACTTCACTCTAATTGCCATAGATATAGATATAGATTTAGATTTAGATATAGATATATAGATATAGATTTAGATTTAGATATAGATTTAGATATAGAAACAGATACAGATTTAGATATAGATTTAGATTTAGACATAGATATAGATTACAGATTACAGATTTTACTCTTATCTAACCACACATAATGGTCTGCTCATTGCTTTGTTTTCTCAAAGACTTGTGTCTTCATTTTAAAAAGTATTGTTTCTCAGGCCCCTAGATTCTTTTTTTTTTTTTTAACATCTTTATTAGAGTAGAGTTGCTTTACAATGGTGTGTCAGTTTCTGCTTTATAACAAAGTGAATATAACAAAACAAAGTGAATCAGTTATACATATACATATGTCCCCATATCTCTTCCCTCTTGCATCTCCCTCCCTCCCACCACCCTCCCTATCCCAACCCTCTAGGTGGTCACAAAGCATCGAGCTGATCTCCCTGTGCTATGTGGCCGCTTCCCACTAGCTATCTATTTTATGTTTGGTAGTGTATATATGTCCATGGCACTCTCTCACTTTGTCCCAGCTTACCCTTCCCCCTCCCCGTATCCTCAAGTCCATTCTCTAGTAGGTCTGCAACTTTATTCCCGTCTTGCCCCTAGATTCTTCTGACCATTTTCTTTTTTTTTTTTTTTTTAGATTCCATATATATGTGTTAGCATATGGTATTTGTTTCTTTCTTTCTGACTTACTTCACGCTGTATGACAGTCTCTAGGTCCATCCACCTCACTACAAATAACTCAGTTTTGTTCCTTTTTATGGCTGAGTAATATTCCATTGTATATATGTGTCACAACTTCTTTATCCATTCATCTGTTGATGGATACTTAGGTTGCTTCCATGTCCTGGCTATTGTAAATAGAGCTGCAATGAACATTGTGGTACATGACTCTTTTTGAATTATGGTTTTCTCAGGGTATATGCCCAGTAGTGGGATTGCTGGGTCGTATGGTAGTTCTGTTTTTAGTTTTTTAAGGAACCTCCATACTGTTTCCATAGTGGCTGTATCAATTTACATTCCCAGCAACAGTGCAAGAGGGTTCCCTTTTCTCCACACCCTCTCCAGCAATTATTGTTTGTAGATTTTTTGATGATGGCCATTCTGACTGGTGTGAGATGATATCTCATTGTAGTTTTGATTTGCATTTCCGTAATGATTAATGCTGTTGAGCATTCTTTCATGTGTTTGTTGGCAATCCGTTTATCTTCTTTGGAGAAATGTCTATTTAGGTCTTCTGCCCATTTTTGGATTGGGTTGTTTGTTTTTTTTATATTGAGCTGCATGAGTTGCTTCTATGTTTTGGAGATTAATCCTCTGTCAGTTGCTTCATTTGCAAGTATTTTCTCCCATTCTGAGGGTTGTATTTTCATCTTGTTTATGCTTTCCTTTGCTGTGCAAAAGCTTTTAAGTTTCATTAGGTCCCATTTGTTTATTTTTGTTTTTATTTCCATTTCTCTAGGAGGTGGGTCAAAAAGGATCTTGCTGTGATTTATGTCATAAAGTGTTCTGCCTATGTTTTCCTCTAAGAGTTTGATGGTGTCTGGCCTTACATTTAGGTCTTTAATCTATTTTGAGTTTATTTTTGTGTATAGTGTTAGGGAGTGTTCTAATTTCATTCTTCTACATGTAGCTGTCCAGTTTTCCCAGCACCACTTATTGAAGAGGCTGTCTTTTCTCCACTGTATATGCTTGCCTCCTTTATCAAAGATAAGGTGACCATATGTGCGTGGGTTTATCTCTGGGCTTTCTATCCTGTTCCCTTGACTATATTTCTGTTTTTGTGCCAGTACCATACTGTCTTGATTACTATAGCTTTGTAGTAGAGTCTGAAGTCAAGGAGCCTGATTCCTCCAGCTCCGTTTTTCTTTCTCAAGATTGCTTTGGCTATTTGGGGTCTTTTGTGTTTCCATAAAAATTGTGAAATATTTTTGTTCTAGTTCTGTGAAAAATGCCAGTGGTAGTTTGATAGGGATTGCATTGAATCTGTAGATTGCTTTGGGTAGTAGAGTCACTTTCACAATGTTGATTCTTCCAATCCAAGAACATGGTATATCTCTCCATCTATTTGTATCATCTTTAATTTCTTTCATCAGTGTCTTATAATTTTCTGCATACAGGTCTTTTGTCTCCTTAGGTAGGTTTATTCCTCTTTTATTCTTTTTGTTGCAATGGTAAATGGGAGTGTTTTCTTAATTTCACTTTCAGATTTTTCATCATTAGTGTATAGGAATGCAAGAAATTTCTGTGCATTCATTTCGTATCCTGCTACTTTACCAAATTCATTGATTAGTCTAGTAGTTTTCTGGTAGCATCTTTAGGATTCTCTATGTATAGTATCATGTCATCTGCAAACAGTGACAGCTTTACGTCTTTTCCAATTTGGATTCCATTTATTTCTCTTTCTTTTCTGATTGCTGTGGCTAAAACTCCCAATACTATGTTGAATAATAGTGGTGAGAGTGGGCAACCTTGTCTTGTTCCTGATCTTAGTGGAAATGGTTTCAGTTTTTCACCATTTAGGACGATGTTGGCTGTGGGTTTGTCATATATGGTCTTTATTATGTTGAGGAAAGTTCCCTCTATGCCTACTTTCTGGAGGGTTTTTATCATAAATGGGTGTTGAATTTTGTCGAAAGCTTTCTCTGCATCTATTGAGATGATCATATGGTTTTCCTTCTTCAATTTGTTAATGTGGTGAATCACGTTGATTGATTTGCATATATTGAAGAATCCTTGCATTCCTGGGATAAACCCCACTTGATCATGGTGTATGATCCTTTTAATGTGCTGTTGGCTTCTGTTTGCTAGTATTTTGTTGAGGATTTTTGCATCTATGTTCATCAATGATACTGGCCTCTAGTTTTCTTTCTTTGTGATATCTTCATCTGGTTTTGGTATCAGAGTGATGGTGGCCTTGTAGAATGAGTTTGGGAGTGTTCCTCCCTCTGTTATATTTGGAAGAGTTTGAGAAGGATAGGTGTTAGCTCTTCTCTAAATGTTTGATAGAATTCGCCTGTGAAGCCATCTGGTCCTGGGCTTTTGTTTGTTGGAAGATTTTTAATCATAGTCTCAATTTCAGTGCTTGTGATTGGTCTGCTCATATTTTCTATTTCTTCCTGGTTCAGTCTTGGAAGGTTGTGCATTTCTAAGAATTTGTCCATTTCTTCTAGGTTGTCCATTTTATTGGCATATAGTTGCTTGTAGTAATGTCTCATGATCCTTTGTATTTCTGCAGTGTCAGTTGTTACTTCTCCTTTTTCATTTCTAATTCTATTGGTTTGAGTCTTCCCTCTTTTTTTCTTGATGAGTCTGGCTAATGGTTTATCAATTTTGTTTATCTTCTCAAAGAACCAGCTTTTAGTTTTATTGATCTTTGCTATCATTTCCTTCATTTCTTTTTCATTTATTCCTGATCTGATCTTTATGATTTCTTTCCTTCTGCTAAATTTGGGGGGTTTTTGTTCTTCTTTCTGTAATTGCTTTAGGTGTAAGGTTAGGTTGTTTATTTGAGATGTTTCTTGTTTCTTAAGGTAGGCTTGTATAGCTATAAACTTACCTCTTAGAACTGCTTTTGCTGCATCCCATAGGTTTTGGGTTGTGTTTTCATTGTCATTTGTCTCTAGGTATTTTTTGATTTCCTCTTTGATTTCTTCAGTGATCTCTTGGTTATTAAGTAGTGTATTGTTTAGCCTCCATGTGTTTGTATTTCTTACAGATTTTTTCCTGTAACTGATATCTAGTCTCATAGCGTTGTGATCGGAAAAGATACTTGATACGATTTCAATTTTCTTAAATTTACCAAGGCTTGATTTGTGACCCAAGATATAATCTATCCTGTAGAATGTTCCATGAGCACTTGAGAAGAATGTGTATTCCGTTGTTTTTGGATGGAATGTCCTATAAATATCAATTAAGTCCATCTTGTTTAATGTATCATTTAAAGCTTGTGTTTCCTTATTTATTTTCATTTTGGATGATCTGTCCATTGGTGAAAGTGGGGTGTTAAAGTCTCCTACTATGATTGTGTTACTGTCGATTTCCCCTTTTATGGCTGTTAGCATTTGCTTTATGTATTGAGGTGCTCCTATGTTGGGTGCATAAATATTTACCATTGTTATATCTTCTTCTTGGATCGATCCCTTGATCATTATATAGTGTCCTTCTTTGTCTCTTGTAATAGTCTTTATTTTAAAGTCTATTTTGTCTGATATGAGAATTGCTACTCCAGCTTTCTTTTGATTTCCATTTGCATGGAATATCATTTTCCATCCCCGCACTTTCAGTCTGTATGTGTCCCTGGGTCTGAGGTGGGTCTCTTGTAGACAGCATATATATGGATCTTGTTTTTGTGTCCATTCAGCCAGTCTATGTCTTTTGGTTGGAGCATTTAATCCATTTACATTTAAGGTAATTATGGATATGTATGTTCCTATTACCATTTTCTTTTTGTTTTGGGTTTATTATTGTAGGCCTTTTCCTTCTCTTGTGTTTCCTGCCTAGAGAAGTTCCTTTAGCATTTGTTGTAAAGCTGGTTTGGTGGTGCTGAATTCTCTTAGCTTTTGCTTGTCTGTAAAGCTTTTAATTTCTCCGTCAAATCTGAATGAGATCCTTGCTGGGCAGAGTAATCTTGGTTGTAGGTTTTTCTCTTTCATCACTTTAAATATGTCCTGCCACTCCCTTCTGGCTTGCAGAGTTTCTGCTGAAAGATCAGCTGTTAACCTTATGGGGATTCCCTTATGTGTTACTTGCTGTTTTTCCCTTGCTGCTTTTAATATTTGTTCTTTGTATTTAATTTTTGATAGTTTGATTAATATGTGTCTTGGCATGTTTCTCCTTGGATTTATCCTGTATGGGACTCTCTGTGCTTCCTGGACTTGATTAACTATTTCCTTTCCCATATTAGGGAAGTTTTTGACTATAATCTCTTCAAGTATTTTCTCAGTCCCTTTTTTTTTCTCTTCTTTTTCTGGGACCCCTATAATTCGAATGTTGGTGCATTTAATCTTGTCCCAGAGGTCTCTGAGACTGTCCTCAATTCTTTTCATTCTTTTTTCTTTATTCTGCTCTGCAGTAGTTATTTCCACTATTTTATCTTCCAGGTCACTTATCCGTTCTTCTGCCTCAGTTATTCTGCTATTGATCCCTTCTGGAGAATTTTTAATTTCATTTATTGTCTTGTTCATCTCTGTTTGTTTGCTCTTTAGTTCTTCTAGGCCCTTGTTAAACGTTTCTTGTATTTTCTCCGTTCTATTACCAAGATTTTGGATCATCTTTACTATCATTATTCTGAATTCTTTTTCAGGTAGACTGCCTATTTCCTCTTCATTTGCTAGGTCTGGTGGGTTTTTGCCTTGCTCCTTCATCTGCTGTGTGTTTCTCTGTCTTCCCATTTTGCTTAACTTACTGTGTTTGGGGTCTCCTTTTCGCAGGCTGCAGGTTTGTAGTTTCCGTTGTTTTTGGTGTCTGTCCCCAGTGGCTAAGGTTGGTTCAGTGGGTTGTGTAGGCTTCCTGGTGGAGGGGACTAGTACCTGTGTTCTGGTGAATGAGGCTGGATCTTGTCTTTCTGGTGGGCAGGTCCACGTCTGGTGGTGTGTTTTGGGGTGTCTGTGGCCTTATTATGATTTTAGGCAGTCTCTGTGCTTATGGATGGGGTTGTGTTCCTGTCTTGCTAGTTGTTTGGCATAGGGTGTCCTGCACTGTAGCTTGCTGGTCGTTGAGTGGAGCTGGGTCTTGGCGTTGAGATGGAGATCTCTGGGAGATTTTTGCCGTTTGATATTACGTGGAGCTGGGAGGTCTCTTGTGGACCGGTGTCCTGAACTTGGCTCTCCCACCTCAGTGGCACAGCCCTGACACCTGGCTGGAGCACCAAGAGCCTGTCATCCACACAGGTCAGAATAAAAGGGAGAAAAAAAAGAAAGAAAGAAAGAAGAAGATAAAATAAAATAAAATAAAGTAAAATAAAATAAAGTTATTAAAATAAAAAATACTTATTAAGAAAAAAAAATTTTTTAAGTCGTAAAAAAATTAAAAAACGGACAGACAGAACCCTAGGGCAAATGGTAAAAGCAAAGCTACACAGACAAAATCACACACAGAAGCATACACATACACACTCACAAAAAGAGAAAGTCCACCTTTGAGGTGCTCCCAAAGTCCACCTCCTCGATTTGGGATGATTCGTTGTCTATTCAGGTATTCCACAGATGCAGCGTACGTCAAGTTGATTGTAGAGATTTAATCTGCTGCTCCTGAGGCTGCTGGGAGAAATTTCCCTTTCTCTTCTTTGTTCGCACAGCTTCTGGGGTTCAGCTTTGGATTTGGACCCGCCTCTGCGTGTAGGTCGCCTGAGGGCATCTGTTCTTTGCTCACACAGGACAGGGTTAAAGGAGCAGCTGCTTCGGGGGCTCTGGCTCACTCAGGCCGGGGGGAGGGAGGGGTACGGATGCGGGGCGAGCCTGCGGCGGCAGAGGCCAGCATGACGTTGCTCCAGCCTGAGGTGCGCCGTGTGTTCTCCTGGGGAAGTTGTCCCTGGATCACGGGACCCTGGCAGTGGTGGGCTGCACAGGCTCCCGGGAGGGGCGGTGTGGATAGTGACCTGTGCTCGCACACAGGCTTCTTGGTGGCGGCAGTAGCAGCCTTAGCGTCTCCCGCCCGTCTCTGGGGTCCGCGCTGATAGCCGCGGCTCGTGCCTGTGTCTGGAGCTCGTTTAGGCGGCGCTCTTAATCCCCTCTCCTCGCGCACCAGGAAACAAAGAGGCAAGAAAAAGTCTCTTGTCTCTTCGGCAGCTCCAGACATTCTCCCGGACTCCCTCCCGGCTAGCTGTGGCGCACTAGCCCCTTCAGGCTGTGTTCACACCGCCAACCCCAGTCGTCTCCCTGTGATCCGACCTCGAAGCCCGAGCCTCAGTTCCCAGCCCCCACCCGCCCCGGTGGGTGAGCAGACAAGCCTCTCAGGCTGGTGAGTGCTTGTCGGCACCGATCCTCTGTGTGGGAATCTCTCCGCTTTGCCCTCTGCACCCCTGTGGCTGCGCTCTCCTCCGTGGCTCCGAAGCTTCCCCCTCCGCCACCAGCATTCTCTGCCCGTGAAGGGGCTTCCTAGTGGGTGGAAACCTTTCCTCCTTCACAGCTCCCTCCCACTGGTGCAGGTCCCATCCCTATTCTTTGTCTCTGTTTTTTCTTTTTCCTTGTACCCTACCCAGGTACGTGGGGAGTTTCTTGCCTTTTGGGAGGTCTGAGGTCTTCTGCCAGCGTTCAGTAGGTGTTCTGTAGGAGTTGTTCCACATGTAGCTGTATTTCTGATATATTTGTGGGGAGGAAGGTGATCTCCGCATTTTACTCTTCCACCATCTTGAAGCTCCTCCGCCAGGCCCCTAGATTCTGATGTCAGTCTGGAGTCAGCCTGGATGTTGGAATTTGTTGAAAGTTCCCAGGTGATCCTTGCAGCTAAGGTTGAGAGCCACTGATATACATGCTAGCCAGGGCAAGGCCAGTGGGGGTTATAATTTATTTCCATCTGAGGATGGAACTAGAGTTCAGGTCTCTCAGTTTTCAGCCCTCTCCAGATCCTAAAAGGAGACCCTCCCATCTAGTGGTTTGGCGGTGCCTAGTAACTTGCCCCATGATGATTTCTACCACTCTTGGTATTAACTGAAAAGCAACTTCCTCTAATCGTATAGTGACCAAGTTACTAGTCACAGAAAAGGCCTCAGTTCTGGACACCCTTTGCGTGACTGAGAACTGCTTTCTGTGACATGTGACTCTTCGAGCTTCCATTCAGCTCCGTCCCAGTTGGGAGGGACACTTGGCACCTGCCCCTGGTCTGGACAAAATCCCTGAGAGTTCTTTTCCAGCCCAGAGATTTTCTTTCCATTTGACCTGCTTCTCCAACTCTAATTCCCCACTTTTGAAGCCAACTGTGGTATAAAGCTCACTTTGCAATGAGTTGCTTGGGATTACACATTAACCACTTTATCAGGCTTCCAAAAGTTTTTAAGCCTGGCTTTGGCCGGAGGCTTTTTAAAGAGCCCATTCCTTTATTCATCCTGAAAAGTGGTTAAATGTTTTATTATGGGAATTTATACAAAAATTGTATATAAATTTGTATACAAATTTATACAAAAGTGGTATGTAGTAGAATGACTTCCCTCAACATAACCATCACCCAGCTTCAATGGTTACCAGCTAACTCATGGCCAATTTCGTGCCTCTATTTCTACCCACTACCCCAGACACACACACTGGATCATGCTGACACAAATCCCACTCCCCATATCAATCCATCTGTAAATATTTCAGTAGGTGACTCTAAAAGATAAGCCCTCTTTCTTCCTTCCCCCATTTTTTTATTGTGGTAAAATATACTTAAATATAATATTTACCATCTTAACTGCCTTTAAGTATATAGTTTAGTGGTATTTAATACATTCACAATGGTGTGCAGCCATCACCACCATCCATCTCCATAGTTCTTTTCATCTTATAAAACAGAAACTCAGTACCCGTTAAACAATAACTCTCCATTCCCTTCCCCCCAGCCCCAGATACCACCGTTCTACTTTATGTCTCTAAGAGTTTTAGCTACTCTAAATGCCTCATGTTAAGTGGAATCATATAGTATTTGTCTTTTCACGACTGGCTTATTGCATAATGTCCTCAGGGTTCATCCATGTTGTAGGATATATAAGAATTTCCATTCTTTTTAAGGCTCAATAATATTCCTCTGTATGTATGTACCACATTTTGCTTATCCATTCATCCACTGGTGGACAGCTGGGTTGCTTCCACATTTTAGTTACTGTGAATAATACTGCTGGGAACATCGTTGTACAAATATATCTTCAAGACACTGTTTTCAATTCTTTCGGGTAAAGGTGATGCCAAAACCTTGGCCTCTGTGCACTGGTGCCAAATTGAATCTCAGAGACAGAGTTTTGGGTGAAGTAGAAAAGAAAAAAAAAAAGCTTTATTACTTTGCCAGGCAAAGGGGGACCCAGGGGGCTCATGCTCTCAAAACTGTGTCCCAACCCAGGGGAATTTGGTGAGGAGTTTTATAGCAATAAAACTATTGCTCAAGGGTGGTGTTGCTGATGAGGATCAGGGTGTGTGCAGGCCTGCATTCCTTTAATCTGGCCTCAGGTGGTCTCCTAATTAGCTTCTGTGGATCTAGAGGTTATCAAACTGTGACCTTCTCTCTGGAATGAAGAGTTCTGTAGAAGAACTCAAAGATATTGTTATGTGTATCCCTTGAGGTGGAACCGGGACTCTAACCCAAGGCTGCACTATTGTTTCTCGACTGCTCCTCCCTTGTCTCTGTATCCTCTCTCTTCCCTGATTAGCAACTGTTTGAACCTGCCCTTTGGAATGCAGGGAAGGTCATGGAGGCTGAAACCTATTCCCTACAAACAAGAAACGGGGGACACCGAAAGGCCTCTGTGCCCAGGAATCCTACAGGGCCCTTCTTGGTTTCAAAGGCCTATTTCTTTTTAACACAACCGCAATATTACTGTCACATCTGGAAAAAAATGACAGTAATTCTTTATTTTCATTGAATTATCCATGCAGTATTCATATTTATTTCCCAGATCACCTCATATATTTTTTAATGTGATTGGTCCACACATTGCATTTGGGAGATATGTCTCCTACATCATTTTTAATCTACATGTTCCTCCTCCTTTGTTTTTCCCTTGCAGTTGCCATTATTGCTAAAGAAATTGCATTGTTTGTCCTAATTGGTTTTCCACGTACTGGATTTTGTTAACTGCATCCCTGTGGTGGTGTTTAACATGTTCCTCTGCCCCTGTCTTTCCTGTAAAGTGGTAGTTGGGTCCAGACTCATTTGATTCCTGTCTGGCTTTTCCACAAGACCATTTCGTAGGTGGTGGTCTCTGCTTCCATCAAAAGGCAGTTCCTGCCCAGCTGGTCTTTGTGTGTATATTTGTGATGTTACTAGACTCTGATGATCATTCTGAGTATTTTAAAACAATTTAAACCCACGATTGTTGAGCTCTCTTTTTCCCAGTCATTTTCTCATAGTGATTCTCATAGTGATTACCCAAAGTAATCACTGAGGCCTCACTACCCTCAAGCAGGAAGGAGCAAGCATTTGATGAGGACTGCTCTGGGCAGGAGATCAGAAGGGACACCAGAGAGGAAACAAGGTCCCTGTCCTCAAGAAGCTTGATGTCTATTTGGGGGGACAGGTATATACCAAAACGATTAGGAAACACGATTGACTACAAATTAATTGTCATTTTAGCCTCTGAGCCCCAGAAGTCAGGAACTTTACTTAGAACAATCTGTAGCAGAGTTGCCTGGATCCCACCCAGATATTCTGATGTAAATTGGTCTAGGATATGACCTAAACATCAAGATTTTAGAAGTATCTGAGGTATTTTTATATGCAACCAAGTTTAAGAATCATCATCCTAGGATAGGGGTTCTTAAAGTGTGGAATATTACTCAGCCATAAAAAAGAATGAAATAATGCCATTTGCAGCAACATGGATAGACCTAGAGATTATCATACTAAGTGAAGTAAGTCAGACAAAGACAAATATCATATGATATCACTTTATATGTGGAATCTAAAAAAAATGATACAAATGAACTAATTTACAAAACAAAAATAGACTCACAGACATAGAAAACAAAGGGGTTATGGTTACCAAAGGGGAAAGGGGGTGGGGGAGGGATAAATTAGAAGTTTGGGATTAACAGATACACACTACCACATATAAAATAGATAAACACCAAGGACCTGCTATATAGCACAGGGAACTATATTCAATATCTTGTAATAACCTATAATGGAAAATAATCTAAAAAAAGAATATATATAACTGAATCACTTTGCTATACACCTGAAACTGACACAACATTGTAAATCAACTATACTTCAGTAAAAAATTTTAGAAGAAGAAATGCAGGGACTTCGCTGGTGGCATAGTGGTTAAGAATCTGCCTGCCAATGCAGGGGGACATGGGTTCAATCCCTGGTCTGGGAAGATCCCACGTGCCGCGGAGCAACTAAGCCTGTGTGCCACTACTACTAAAGCCCACATGCCTTAGAGCCCACACGCCTCAACTACTGAGTCCATTTGCTGCAACTACTGAAGCCCGCACGCTCTAGGACCCACCTGCCACAACTACTAAGCCCGCGTGCTGCAACTACTGAAGCCCACATGCCTAGAGTCTGTGCTCCACAACAAGAGAAGCCACGGCAATGAGAAGCCCATGCACCTCAACAAAGAGTTGCCCCCGCTCGCCACAACTAGAGAAAGCCCTCGCACAGCAATGAAGACCCAACACAGCCAAAAAAAAAAAAAAAAAGGAAAAAAGAAAAGAAAAGAAATGCAGTATCTTGGGCCCCATCCCAGACCTGCTGAATTAGAACCTGCATTTTAATAAGATCCCCAGGTGACTTGTATGCACATTAAAGTTCAAGACATGCTGGTGTAGAGGTATGTACTCTACTTAAAAAATCAGAGAAATGAAAGCATAGAATGGCCATGCTGGGAAGGAGTCTTCAGAGATCCACTCCACCTTTTCAACTGGTGTTCTCGGAGCCATTCTAAGGGAAAGAGGCCATGTCCCCTCTTATACAAAAAGAATGGGACCTATGTGCCCAGAGCGGTTTGCCTGCATTGGGACCCCAGACAAGTCCAACTATCCCTGAGCCACATGGTTGTATATGACTACAGGGCAGAGTCTCGTCAACCCTCAGGGCAAAAATAACCTGGGAGGGCTTCCCTGGTGGCGCAGTGGTTGAGAATCTGCCTGCCAATGCAGGGGACATGGGTTCGAGCCCTGGTCTGGGAAGATCCCACATGCCGCGGAGCAACTGGGCCCGTGGGCCACAACTACTGAGCCTGCAGGTCTGGAGCCTGTGCTCCGCAACAAGAGAGGCCGCGATAGTGAGAGGCCCGTGCACCGCGATGAAGAGTGGCCCCCGCTTGCCGCAACTAGAGAAAGCCCTAGCACAGAAACGAAGACCCAACATAGCAATCAATCAATCAATAAAATAAATAAATCTTTAAAAAAAATAATAATAATAACCTGGGAGTTTCCATGGCCAGGCCACACTCCTGGTGGCATGACCATCCAGGCATCAGTATTTTTAAAAATTTCCTCAGGCAATTCTAACAGACAGCCAAAGTTGAAAACCACAGCTGCAGACTTTGGGTCCTCCACGTTTCTATATTCTACTCAAGGTGAAAAGTGAGCTTAATTTCTAGCTGTAGCCATAACAAACACAAAATTAAGTTCAGGCCTTGGGTTTACTGTTTCAATATCTGGATTCCCAAAATAGTTGCAAGGACAACTGAAGAGGTATCCCTAGTGAAGTTGTTGAGTATCCTGGACTTTTTAAAAATCAAGTTCTCAAGAGATGGTGGTAGCAGGAGTCTAGTTTTGGCATTGCCCTGAACCTGGAAACAGGTAACTTTGCTTTTCTGCAAACTGTGCTCAGGTTGGTTGAGACCTTTTCTGTGTATAGAGCTAATCTTTTATGGGTGCCTGTAACACAGTACAAATAGTTGAAGTCCTGGAAAGTGAAGAGGACCAATTGTTCTTGCTATCCAGCGTTACTAAAAGGATGTTTCAAAGGGTTTCAACTCACCTTTCCAGATGGAGTTGCATTTGTATAGGCAGGAAGCTGAAGGTTAGATGCGTGGGAGAGAACTGCCCGAATGTCCACCCAGGATGTTTATGAGACAGTGTAGAAAGCAATCAACCCAAGTGGCCCCACTTACTGGGACACATCATACCTTTGGGTGGATGGGGTAAGGCTGTAGAGTAGCAAAATGGTCCTCAGTGGCAAGGAGACAGTGTGGTTTATCTCGTGTATTTTTGAGGTAAAAGGGGGCAATTTGAGTGATTAAATAGGAGAAGGACTCTCAGGGAGAAGAGTGAACATCTGACGAAAACATTTGGACCTGTCCTTTGATTTCTTCCTTGCAAACCATTATATTAATACAAGTTTTAGAAAAAGTTTGTATTGATATTATACAGACTTGGATCTACCATAATTTAAATAATGTTCTCCCAAACATATTTCCCCATTAAAAAAGTCCACTACACCTTGGTGAGTCTCCGAGGCAAGTGTCTGAGTGGTCTCTGCTCCAGCCCCATGTCTTCACCTCCCAGGCCTCCTCTAATCAAACCTCCCCATCCTTCGGAGTTTGGGACTAGCAGATGCAAACTCATATATAGAATGGATAAACAACAGGGGCCTATTGTATAACACAGGGAACTATATTCAATATCCCGTAATAAACCATAATGGAAAAGAATATGAAAAAGTTTATATATATAATTGAATCACTTTGCTGCACACCAGAAACTAACACAACTTTGTAAATCAACTATACTTCAATTAAAAAAGAAT
This sequence comes from Balaenoptera borealis, assembly GCF_965194805.1. Lineage (NCBI taxonomy): Eukaryota > Metazoa > Chordata > Mammalia > Artiodactyla > Balaenopteridae > Balaenoptera > Balaenoptera borealis. Next base: position 27,061,061 of record NC_138871.1, read on the forward strand.
CATTTAAGGACTTCCCTCGTGGTCCAGTGGTTAAGAGTCTGTGCTCCCAATGCAGGGGGTCTGGGTTCGATCCCTGGTCAGGGAACTAGATCCCACATGCCACAACTAAGAGCCCGCATGCTGCAACTAAAAAAGATCCCGCATGCCGCAACTAAAGATCCCTCATGCCTCAACTAAAGATCCCGCATGCCGCAACTAAGACCTGGCACAGCCAAATACATACATACATAAATATTTTTTAAAAAAGGAATCATTTACCTGTAATAACAGGTCCATAATAACACTTGTCAATAAACATGTATATATTTAGAAAAAAAACCTCCCCATCCTGTGTCCATCCAAGCCCCCAAGACCCCACCAGGCTCCAAGTAAACTGGTCTCAAATAAATGTATTGAATCAGGATATTAAACACTGATATTGCAAAGTGCTCACACAATTGTGTAAAGAAGAAATCTTACAAAGGAAAAGATGTTCAACCTCACATGTAGTCAAAAGAATGCAAATATGATATAATTTTTCAATTACCAAATGCACAAAAGTGAAAAGGAATGACAATACTAGAATTTGAGAGACTTCAGAGAACTGTGAGGTCTCCTGTACATCGGTGGAAGTATGAATTGGCACAGCTTTCTGGAGAACAGTTTGACAATGTATGTCATACACGTAAAAATGTGCAGACACAGCAGTTCCACTCCTGAGAGTTTATCGTGAGGAAATTATTGAACAGGAAAGGAAATTCAAACCAGCCTTGTTTATAATAAAGAATAATTAGAAATAATCTAAATGTCGACCAAATGAGGATTATTCACATAAATTATGGTCTACTCATACAATGGAATGCTACAGAGCCTTTTAAATGATAAGAATATTTATAGACATTTATAGACATGAAAGGATATCCATTAGATACCACACCCTTATGGTGTCATTAATGTAAAAGTGTGTGTGTGCATGCATGCACATGTGTGTTCATGCACACAGAGATCTAATATGAAGGTCATCAGAATATCAACCATGGTGTCTTCTGGTTGGGAGAGCTTTGAATGCCTTTACTTTCTTACTTCCTTATTGTTTCTAAACTTACAAAAGCAACGTTATTTATTTTCACATTAATAGCTAACACTAACAGAGTGTGCATTATGTGCCAGGCACTTCTCTAATTGCTGTAAACTGTTAATATTCCTGAAGAAAACAAAGGTGGTGAGAGATTGAGTAACTTGCCCAAAGTCCATAGCTAGTAAATGTGAAGCTGGAATTCAAAACTTGGTTGTCGGGACCTCCCTGGAGGCGCAGTGGTTAGGAATCTGCCTGCCAATGCAGGGGACACGTGTTCGAGCCCTGGTCCGGGAAGATCCCACATGCCGCGGAGCAACTGGGCCCGTGCGCCACAACCACTGAGCCTGCGCTCTAGAGCCCACGAGCCACAACTACTGAGCCCACGTGCCACAGTTACTGAAGCCCACGTGCCTAGAGCCCGTGCCCTGCAACGAGAGAAGCCACTGCAATGAGAAGCCTGCGCACTGCAATGAAGAGTAGCCCCCGCTCACCGCAACTAGAGAAAGCCCGCACGCAGCAACGAAGACCCAACGCAGCCAAAGATAAATAAAAAATAAAACTTGGTTGTCTTGCTCCACAGGTTGCGCTCTTACTACACCAATTAACCCCAATAGATTGAAAGTCTCTTAAATCCTCCCCCCCACCAACAACCCCACACTTCCCTTCAGAAGTAACCATTTACCCACCTGACAGGCATCCTTTCAAAACTGCAGCTGGGCATGTTCAGACACATGTGTAAACACACACTCACACACACGTGTGTGTTTTTCTTTTTTTTATAGAATGGGATGGTATTGTCCATCCTGTCAGTACGCATAGTTCACCCTCGTGCTTTTTATCTCTGAGGGTTATTCTTCAGCATGGATGTATGGAATTGATGTGACCATGTCTTTACTGAAAACTGGTGGTTTCCAGTTATTCACCCTACTGGACAAAGCTGCAGTAAGCGTCTCCTGGTATACATATTAGTGTGTGTAGATGTGCAATGATATTCCTGTGATAATTTCCTAGAAATGGAACTGCTCAGTCAAAAGACAAAAGAGACTCCCCAGTTCCCCACCCCAAGAAAGTTATGTGGCTACCCCATATATATAAATATATATATATATATATATATATATATAAAATATATATATATATATACACACACACACACACACACATACTATATTCATACATACAGTTTATGAGTGCCCACCCCCCATGTTTCCACCAACACAGGAAGTTGTCAATCTTTTAAATTTTTGCCAATATGAGAAGTTAAGGATGTTGTTTCATTTGCAACAATTTAAATGTTCTTGATTACTAGTAAAGTTGAACATCTTTTCATACATTTATTGGCCATTATTTCTTTTCAGAATTGTTCATTTTTCAGTTGGAAGCAGGGGGTGCAGGTTTGATCCCTGGTCGGGAAACTAAGATCCCACATGCCGTCTGGTGCAGCCAAAAAAAAAAAAAAAAATCCTTTGATGCCCTGTTTGTTGCAAATATTTTCTGAGTATGTTGCATTTATGTGAATTTCATTTATGTCTTATTGTGTGACACAGAGGTTTTAGTTTATTTTTATGTAACAAAATGTGCCCATTTATTTTCCCTTTATGGTTTTACATCTTGCTTAGGAAGTCTTTCTCCACAACCACAACAAGAATATTCTCCTATATTCTCTTCTAGTATATTTATATTTTTGTTTATAGATTTTAACATTGTTATTTATTTATTTTAATTGTGGTAAAATATATATAACGTAAACTTTACCATTTTAACCATCTTTAAGTGTACAGTTCAATAGCATTAAGTACATTCACATTGCTGTGTAACCATCACTACCATCCATCTCCTGAACTCCTTCATCTGGCAAAACTGAAACTCTATACCTCTTAAACAGTAATTCCCCTGCCTCTCTCCCCTCAGCCCCTGGTAACCACCATTTTACTTTCTGTCTCTATGAATTTGACTACTCTAGGTCCCTCATAGAAGTGGAATCTTACAGTATTTGTCCTTTTGTGACTGGCTTATTTCACTTAGCATAATGTCTTCAAGTTTTATTCATGCTGTAGCATGTGTCAAAATTTCCTTTATTTTAAGGCTCAACGATATTCCATTATAGATTTATTTTTATGTCTAGGCTTTAATCCACGTAGAATTTAGTAGTGCTTGGTAAGAAGTAGGGACTTTTTTATATTTAGGTTGGTCATCTTTTAAACGGCTCCTCCGTCAAAACCCAGATTCCCATGGGGGCTCAGGTCTGTTTCCAGACTGTTGTTTTATTGATCCCTTTGTCTATATCTGGACTGGAATTACAATGCTTTAATTACTCAAGGTTTTCAGTAAGTTTTTGTATCTGCTAAAAGCATGTCCCATCCCCATTCTTCTTTTTTAGACTTTCCGGAACCACTCTCAGACATTTACTTTTTCAGGGGAACTTTAGAATTAGTCACAGTCCAAAAATACTCCCCTGGGATATTGATTGGCATAGCTTGACGCTACTCACTAACTTGAGGTCGACATCTAATAAAGCTGAGCCAACAGGTTTCCAGCCAGATTTTGCTTCCCAGTGGCTCTCCAGGCTGTGTGGTGCTGCCCTCTGCGGGGGAGGTACAGGCCAGTGTTACCTCTGCCAGCCTGCCCAAGGCCTTCCCACTTGGTCCCCTCCACCCTAGCCTATGATTCCAAGGCTTCTAGAAAGGACAAACTCCTACATACCCTTGGTTTAATTTCTTTCCTTCCTCAAATGACGTTTGGATTTTAACTTGAACTTTCAGAGCCAAAATCCTAGTGGGACTCATGGAAACCTCAGGCCCTACACTAGAACCGTGGGGAAATACTTTCCTGCTCCCAGCAAACACCCCATAAGGCAGACACTGAACACATGTGTGACCAGTAGACGGGTAACTAGGGTCCAGTGGATGATTTTTTTAACAGCTCTATTATTAATGGATACCATAAAGTTCCCTTGTTTTAAGTGTATTAATTAAATGATTTATAGTAAATGTACAGAGTTGTGTGACCATCACCAAATCCAATTTTAGAACATTTCCACCACCCTAAAAGTATCTTTCATGCCCATTTATGGTCATTCTCTGATGCCACTTCGTCCTGAGCATTACCGCATCAGGAGGAGTGGGGGACCGAGTGGGGATGTCCCCGGGAGATCCTCTGCCTGTGAGTCTAGGACCAATGCCCCAACAATGTGCATAGCATGACTCGTAAGCCAACACTCCTCTCCTGAAGAGGCCCAGCTGGGGGCTCCTCCTGAGGGCAAAGGCCATGCTGAGCCCCATCCTTACTTTTCCAGGTGGATAAAGTTTGAAGAAAAGGTAGAGGAAGGAGGCGAGCGCTGGAGCAAGCCCCATGTGTCCACACTGTCCCTGCACAGCCTCTTTGAGCTCCGGACCTGCCTGCAGACGGGGACGGTGCTGCTGGATTTGGACAGCGGCTCCTTACCACAGATCATAGGTGAGGCAAGGACCGCTGTGGCCCCCACCAAGCAGGGCAGTGTCCCCCTTCACCTGCCCCATCTCATGCCCACCCTTGGTCTGCATGGCACACCCACCTCTGATGCCTGCCTAATTCTGCAGAGACCAGGCTTTGGGTCTGAGGCCCCTAAGGCAGTGTCACAGTTGCTCCAAGTTTCAGATACACGTAGAGAGGGAAAGGTCAGCCTCTGAAATGCCATCCAGCAATGTAACAAAAGGGAGAAGGGCTTCTTAACATGGTTGGAGACACCTATTGCCATGGCAACCTGTTTCTTGTCAGGGTAAATAGATCACCATTCATCTTTAGGAAATTAGCTCTCATTTGATAGAGTGGCAAAGGGAGGGAGCGGCTTGCCTTATCATCCCTAAAACTTCTTGTGAATTTTGTTTTAGCACATTCAATTTTGCCAGAACTACATTGCCCAAAATACTTTTCTAAAAAGAATTCATGTTAGGACTAAAACCACTTAGCATTGTACCTTGTGCTTCTTAAGGTACTTTCATGTGTACAATTTCATTTATTTTCCACAATGTTATTGATAGAAAGAGCAGAGACTCCTATACCCACACATGCATGCACATGTGCACCCACATGGGCACACAGTGAACCCCCATGCACACACACATGCATCCACATGCACAAGCTCCCACAGACATGCACACACCCTTTTACATATAAGGAGGTTGAGCGTTCATGACTGGTCCAAATTTTCAGTTTGTGGCAAAGGTGGGACTCTTTCTACATTCCCTGCCTCCTTTAGGTCACTTTGAATCCCACTAATAACAGATGAAACTGAAGACCCCCACACCCCTGGTCATTCGGTGCCACATGGACAAGGCATGTTTGTTTCCCACTTAGATGATGTCATTGAAAAGCAAATCGAGGACGGCCTCCTTCGGCCAGAGCTCCGAGAGAGGGTCAGCTACGTCCTACTGAGGAAACACCGTCACCAAACCAAGAAGCCCATCCACCGCTCCTTGGTTGACATTGGAAAGTCAGTCTCCTCCACCACCAGTGAGTCGGGCCATACGCTGGTGGCTTGTTCTATGCATGCATCTCAAACCTGCCACCCTCCACTCTTGATATCCCAGAGTTGAGATGCCCAGACACTAGCCTTGCTGGACCTGTCAGATAAATGCAATAATCAGTACAAAGTTGATAACGCTGCTAACTAAAGAGACTTGAGGAATCTCCTTAGATGAATTATTTTAAATGGAAAATGTTTAGCCTACAGTGGGTACGTACTCGGCACTTACCTGTGTTCCAGGCACTGTCTGAGTGCTCCACGTGCATTAACTCACTTCATCCTCACAGTAACCCCATGACTAGGTACTGTTCTCATCATCCCCAGTTTACAGATGAGGAGGCTGAGGCACGGAGAGGTTAAGTTACTTACCTAAGATCACATGGCCAGTAGGTTGTGGAATCAGGGGTGAACCTAGGTCATCTACAACACCTGGTGTCTATTTAATCAATTGTATATCTATTTCACTTTCAAAGGTACAAATATTTTCTCTAATCATGTTCAGACTATTCACTTGCTTAAAAAAATCCTGAAAAACAAGAACCAAAACCGAAACATCCTTTCTTCTTAGAAGGGGAAGAGACATGTCTTGCAGCCCAGCTTTATTTAGGTGAAATGATTGTAAACGTGAATTGTGCTAACGTAAGAAGCTGCACCACTCCAGCAAGTCTGCCGAAGTCAAATCTCTTCTGTCCCTCCTCCCAGATCGCAGCCCAGGCCGGAGCCCCGCGGCGGGCCCGAGCCTACACCACTCCACCGAGGACCTGAGGATGCAGCAAAGCGCAAATTACGGCCGCCTGTGTGAGTATCTTCTTTCTCTGCCACTGTGTGGCAGCTTCGTCCTGGCTGTGGCCACTCTGGAGTCAATTTTCATACTTTCATAGCAGAGGAGGTAAAGCCCAGGGTCTGTCTAGAACTCTCAGGCATCAGAAGAAATCTAACTTTCACCCTAAACCTGGGCTGCCCTCAGAGTCTAACTTACTACCGTAATTTTCTAAATAATTACTCCAAAAACTGCAGCTCTAATCAAGTCCTGTCATAATCAATACCCAATCCTGTGTGCTAGGCATTTTTAACTTAGTCTGTGGCTTTATTTTCACCAAACTGATCATTAGCCCTGTTTTTGGTGAGAAACAATCCTAGAAACAATTAAAAACAGGCTAGGTCCTTTGCCCCAGGACAGAGAATGTTCCCGTCCCTGGATGACAGTCTTGGGCCCCAGACAATGAGATGCTGGTGGAGCTGCAGCCCCCGAGGGCTGTGACTGGGTGAGTGGAGCCTGTGAGGGGCATGGTCACAGACCGGACTTTGTCAGGCAGTTCATCAGGGCTGAACAGACAGGTGAGCTGTGAGGCAAAGGAAAGAGGGAACTTGGGAAGTGAAAAGAAAAAGCAGCGTGAAGGAGTATTTTCCTTTAAATACTTTTACTAGAATGACAAGATACGAACAAGCACATCCCAGGGCTGTGCCCCTGACCGGGCCAGAGGAATGCTTCAGGGCGGTGACGGTGATGTGACCTTCGCCATGGCAGGGGTTTGTTCTTAGTGACCCCAGGATGCTCTTAGTCTCCCTGGTCTTGGTTATTCCGCAGAGGGACGCTGGCAATCAGAGGCGGTGGACGGCTTTGGGACGAGCCTTTTGCTCAGTTACTCACTGTGTATGAAGTGCCAGCGCTGCCGTGGTGGGGACCTGGATAAAAGACATGAATAAGTGGTTACAGCTTTGTGTGCACACCTCCCCACCCCAAGGTGGCACCTGGGAAGGCTCAAAGAGGAGGAGACACTTGCCTGAGTCTTGGAGAATAAATAGAAGTTTTCCAGGAGCATGGGGGAGGAAGAGGGTGTTCTTTAGAACAAAGGAAACAAACAGCATGTGAAGGGAAGGTGCTGTGAAGGGTGTGCCACATATTCGGGGAAATAGTGTGATTCAGTTCACCAGGATCTAAGGGAAAGAGGGTCCAATCCAAAGGGGCCTATGAATCCTGCAAAAGGCCCCAGCCTGTATTCTGAGGGTAATGGGGACTCCTGAGAAGTTTTATGCCGGGACATATCATGATCAGATTTTTATTTGAGAAATAAACTAGAAGGGGCTGAACTATTGGGACCAAGAGACGGGGGCCATGTTCGGGCAGCGAGAGCAAGAACAGAGAGAAGGACCCCGCTGGGATCCAGCGACTGGTGGGTAGTGGGAAATAAGGAAGAGGGAGGCGTCGAGGCTGGCTCCTGGTCTGCTCTGATTGCCAGTGGACAAAGGGGAGGAAGCACCGGTGGTGTGGGGTCTATGGGGGGAGACGTTTGATGGAAGACAACGAGTTTCGTTTCAGGTGTGTTGAGTTTGAGGTGCCAGCTCAGGCTGCTCAGAGGAATCTGGAGCTCAGGACAGATCTGGACTGGAGACCCAACCTGGGCATCCCCAGCACAAATGTGGATGGGGAAGAAACAGGAGGGGATGGGATTGACCGAGGAGGATGGGGGTGAGGCCTCTGGAGGGTTTGAGTGCAAAGCAAGGCCCTGAGGAGAGCCCAGGAGAGCAAGAGAGGATCCTGGATGGAAATAAGAGAGGGGAGCCAATGGAAAGCAGAGTCTGGAAGTGCGGGGACACCACAGACCACAGAAAGCCTGAGAGGGCTCACTGGATGTGGCTGCTGGTGGGAAATGAGACCTGAACTTCTCCTGCCTTAATGGAGGAAGGAGCTATTCGAATAGTTTACCACCACTGTTCTCGCCATGGGGAACCCCACCTTCCTTCCCTCTGCCGGCCCAAATCCCGAGCCGTCTTTAAAGACTCGCATGGGTCATGGAGGACAGAGGTGAAACTGCTCTTTTCTCTCCAGCAAGACCCAAGCTTAGTGACACCTGGCTCGTTACCCAATAGTGTGTCTGTGTGCCTCCCCACCTCAGGGCCTGGCGCAGAGCAACATCTTAGTCTCTGCCCAAGAAGGCAGGGCGGAGGGCTGGGACCAGGGCGTAGCACACTGAGGAGTGAGAAGGATGCAGTAGAACCTGGGGCCCAGCAATTCTTTTAAGAAAGCTGCCATTGAAAAGAAGAAAAGAGAGAGAATGCTAGCTGAGAGGGGCTGCAGGATTAGGGGAGGGGAGTTTGCTTTGGTTGTGAAGATGGGAAAAGCCTGTGTAGAGACCAAGAGAAAAGGACCTGCGAGAACCTGTCATCCCCTGATGGACCTTCTTTTCCTTTTCTCCTAGGTCACGCCCAGAGCAGAAGCATGAATGATATTTCTCTCACCCCAAATACAGACCAGGTAGTAAAGCCCCTGCACTTGGCTGCAGTGGAGGGCCAGGGCAGGAAGAAGTCTTTGGTTTCAGGGGTAGGGAGCCCCTACAGGCAAAACTCTACTCCCGTGAAAAAGTGGGAGTCCCCGGGAAGGATGCGGGTGGGGCTCTGGGTTGCCTTGGTGACTCAGTCCAGTCCATCACTTGGGTGCTGGCTCTGTGCCAGGCCCTGGAAGGAGTAGGGGACAGAGAAGTGTGATCAGATGAGATGCCAGCTATCCCTGACCTTGGGGTTTATTGGAGAGAGAAGACTGCCACACAGAGTTTCACCTCATCCATGACCCGCAAACACTTTTAAGGATGAAGTGGGGGCTTGGGCTGGTAGAGAAGAGCAGTGGGGCCTCCCTGTGGGGACAATAATGATAGTGAATCAAGTGGACTGCCCAATAGTGTATCTTCTCCTTGGCTAGTGCCGGATAAAGTCAGTTCGTGTCTCCCACCAGCTTGGCTGAAACCTCCTTGATGAGATCAGAATCCCGCAGACAAGTTGAGTCCAAGTTCTAAGCCCACAGCCCAGGACCCCCATGACTCTGCCCCCGAGGGAAGCCCAGAGGAGGCTGCCCTCAATTCCAAACATTCACATCTCAGGGGCAGAAGGTCCCAAGGTCTCCTTTCCTGTGCCCCCAGGAGTGGGAAGGAAGGTGATGAGGGAAACCTGAACTTTGACACCTACTCCTCAGAAGCTTGGGTGACCTCCAGGCCTCCAAGGCAGTCCCAAGTTTGATGGAAGGCAAAACAAGAGTATTCCCTCATGTCAGTGTCTCCAGGGCCCTTTGGTGGCCAAAATAATAAAATAACAATAATAACGGCATCAACCAACATTTGAGGTCCACACATTGCATGCACTACATTGTGTGGTGCATTTTCTGTGCATCATGAAGGTACTATATCATCTTCACTCTACAGATGAGAATATAAAAGCAGTTAAATAACGTGCCTAAGTTCATGCAGCTGAAAGGTGGCATACCCATGATTTGATCCAGGCAGTCTGACTCTAGAGCCCTTAATTTGGGAGTGACTTAGGAACGAGTATTCTGGAATATTATTTAGAGAAGAATCCCACTTTACTATAGTCATGCGCACAGACAGTGGAGCCGTTATAAGAAAGCACTGCCTAGTAAAATTTTTCACAACCTATTTTTCACTACCTAAGTGGTAAGACGAATACTCTCCTCTACTTTCCCCCGGCAATGCTGCCTTTGATTTAGGGATTGGAACCCAACACCAGGCACCAGCGTCCAGCTCTCCTAACTGGTTGTGTGATGCTGTTTCTCAGTATCTGCAGCAGCCCTGGCAGTTCTTCAGGTGTTCTTTAGGTGCAACTTTCTTCACCACTCCACACTGGCCCTGAGTTCCAGTGAGTTCCCGGTGATCAGAGTGTGGATTCAAACAGCATCTCTGCATGCAGTGACTCAGCAGAGCTGGACCAGAGTCCCCTGTGTTCAGGCAGTAGAGTCAGCAGGACCCTGGTTAGACAAGCCCATGTCCAGACCATCACCAAGCCAGGGTGGCCAGAACACCAGCATGGCCCATTTCTGGGATGCCACAACCCTGGCCTCCTTACTGGGGTCACAGCCTACAAGGGAGGACCAAGGCCCTGTTTTAGCTCCTCTCTGCTCATGGTTACGAGCCTCTTGCATGGGCCACCCCAGAGCATTGCTGTTTTCAAAAGCTTGTTCTCCAGGGCACTCCTGCCACCCACCTGCTCCCTGCCTGATGCCCAGAGACATGGAGTTGGCAGGGAGACAGTGCCTGCCCTGGCACACCCAGACCTCCATCCTGAAGAACCTGCTTATGAACCAGCGAACTGCTCCTGGGACAAAGGGACTTTTTGAGTTGTGGGGACTCTGGCCTTCCCATTAACTCCTGCTGTTGCTTATTCTCACTGCGTTAGGGTCCTTGGGGCTGTTGCCCAGGTGGTTGTGGAGAGTTTTATGTTTTTTAAGGGATTTAAAAGATTATAAGGGTGCAGCCCTTGCTCACAAGCCTTTTCTAGTGCTTGGTAGGTCCCCAGCCCAGTACGTATCACGTCCCCCACGAGTCAAATCAGGAAATGGCTGTGGACCCAAAGGGGCAAGACCTGTTGGCCATGCCCATGCCCATAGCTGACCCCTCTCCAGGGACAGAAGGAAACTATCTTCACTGAGCTTATGAGAAACAAACATTTCTGTGCCCACAAGAGAGACTCTCATCAAGGGGGAATGGGTGGCAAAATTGTGGCGTCCACAGAATCTCTCTGTACCACTTGCCTCCACCTCCTGGGCCCTTTCTTCCTTTGTTGGCCACTGTGGACTCCCACCAGCCCCGTCCTCCCCAAACGCTCCCTCCCCACCTCTCTCTATGAAACTATCTCTGTCTGCTACCCAGAGGGAAAGCGATCTGAAAAACTAATGTACCCTAAGATGTTAAAGACTAAGAAAAGTGCGTATGTGACCACCCCTGGGCATTTTCATCATAAGAGAGGGCTCGGGAGGAGTCGGCATCTTATCCGTAGGATGAAAGTCATGACCGCAGAGAGTGGGGCTGATTTGGGGCAGAGGGCTTGTCTCCAGCACCTCTCACATTGGACCCCACTCATTCTTCCTATTTGACCTTCCTGCCCTGACTAGACACCAGCCAGAGGGACTGGACAGAGGGTGCTTCGATAGTCTCAGTTGGAAAGGCTCAGAAGCTATGAGTTTCCTGGGAGGTCCTCTAGGGGTGACTTGGGGGCACAGAAGTCTCCCACAGGCTTGGACCCACAGGTCCAGGGGTTCCTGTGAGCCAGGAAGCTGGTGGTAAAGAAAAAACAAAGTGTGTCCACTCTGGCCATCAGGATGGTCTCATTCCTCCCATGGCCATCCAGGGTAAAGGCAAAGAGGGAGGGCTGGGCAGCTGGAGTGTAAGGGCCAAGACTCCCATCTGCTTGAGCTGCTGCTGGGGGAAGAGACCTGATGTCCAGCAAGCCCTGACTTTCTAGTCTCACCCCTCAACTCACACTTCAGTAGAACAAGGTTTTCGCCCATCAAGGAACATCTTAGGGGGTCAAGTCATTGCCTGTTCCTTCCCATCTACGAAAGGCTTAATTGGTCCCTGGGGTTAACCAACTTTGAGTCTCCTCATCTGCAGATTGTGGGAGAGTGTTGGCTTATTTCCTTCAGTCTCTTGAGAAACGCTGGGAGAATTTTGTAAGGTCAGGTCTCCACAGTAGTCTGAACAGGCTGAGTGAGAGCCGAAACCGCTGCACGTGAGTATCCATGGGTATCTCGTGTCCCCCTCACTGACCAGCGGAAAAACAAATTCATGAAGAAGATCCCCAAGGACTCAGAAGCCTCCAATGTGCTCGTGGGCGAGGTGGACTTCCTGGACCAGCCATTCATTGCCTTCGTGCGTCTCATCCAGTCAGCCATGCTGGGAGGAGTGACAGAGGTGCCTGTCCCCACCAGGTGAGAGCCATTGAAATCTGCCCACCATACCCACCCTCGGGTGGCCAGCTGTCCATGCAGTCAGCTAGTAGTGCTGTTGGAGACACCCCTAAATCAAAGAAGGAAAAGTAGGGAACTGTATGGGGAGGGCAATCTGACTCAGGAAGAATTTGAGAGAATTTATTTAAAATAATCATAAACAAGAAGTAGCCAGCAGCTGGGAGAGGCGCTGCTGGGTGAGCTCTGGGATGCCAGGGCATGGCAAAGATGCTCAGGTGGGAGTGAAGAGGAATGTCTCTCCAAAGCAAATACGGGATTCAGAGGAGGGAAGGGACACGTTTCTGCCCAGTTAAAAAATTAAGAATGGGTACTATTTAGGGCCAGAAAATCCTTCTCTCCACCTGCTTTTACTTTTCCTTCTCACTTTCCCCCTCCTCCTCCATCTTCTTTGCAGATTTCTGTTCATACTGCTGGGACCTTCTGGGAGAGCAAAATCCTACAACGAAATTGGCCGTGCCATTGCAACCCTCATGGTAGACGACGTAAGTGCCACGAGAAGCGTGTACCCCTGAATGTCATGGCTCCTGCGTCAAACAATGTGCCTTCATTCATTCACTTATCCAACAGTCACGTTTGAGCACCTACTGTATGCCTGACCCTGTGCAGGGTGTGAGGATTATGAGAATGAGGGAATAGTCTCTGCCCTTTAGGAGCACCAATCAAGTGGGAGAGATAGACCTACAACCCTAGAGTGAACCACGTGCTAGCCGCCCAGGCTGTCAATGGGCCCTTCACACACGAGGGGGCTTTAAAGCTAAGGATGAGCACCAGCCTAGGAGGCAGGCATTCCAGGCAAAGGGCCACGGTTTGGAGAGGGAGGAGCTGGATGGAAGTGGTTTGATATAGGCTCAGTGTAAGAGCTTCTAGAGCAGGAGGTGACACCAGAGAGAGGAGCCATATACTACACGGAGCCTGTAGGCAGAGCTGAGAGTTGACACTATGTGACAGGGAGCCTAGAGGAGTTTAAACACGAGCACAGCCCAATCAGATCTGTAAAGTCAGAAAGAACCCTCTGGAGACAGTGTGGAATGATGCAGCCTGACCCTCCAAAGATGAAGGGCTGGGATGTTAAAACAGATTTGAAATACCTGAGCTTCTCCGACTGGGCTCTGCACAGGTTTTCTAATGAGCTCGCTCTGTGGGAAACTGAGAGCAGAAAGGTTAAGTAAGTAACTCAACCCAGGTCGGACAACTGGAATACAGAGACCTGGCCTTCAGGTCCAGGAAGAGCCGCCTTGCCCCATGTCCCACTGTCCCCGCTGTGCTATGTTTCAGCTGCCCCGTTGTTCTCATCTCAGAAACTGAGAGCAAATTGGCAGCTGGAGTAATGGTTCAAAGTGACTTTCTTTGAAAGTATATGTGGTGTGCCCCCGGGAGGTGGATGAGATGGGGACCGCAGCAAGAGAGCGGCCCTTTCTCTTCCTCTGCCTCTTTCCCTGCCAGCTCTTCAGCGACGTGGCCTACAAGGCCAGGAATCGGGAGGATCTGATCGCGGGGATTGATGAGTTTCTAGACGAGGTCATCGTGCTTCCCCCTGGAGAGTGGGACCCAAATATTCGAATTGAGCCACCCAAGAAGGTGACTTCTGCTGACAAGAGGTGTGTATGAATGAAGGGGTGGCAAGTGGGGAGCCGGGTCAGAGGGAGCTTTCAGTCTGTCCGTTTCGTTTTTTGGATTTGAAAGAAAGATGTCAGCGTACATGGGTTTATACTCTTTTTTTTTTCAGTTTCACTTTATTTCTCTGAAAAAAAGAATCAGAAGCAAATATGCTGAATGTGACCATCTGTAAAACCTGGGTGACCTGTGTGTGGGCGTTGCTAGATCATTCTCTGCATTTTCCTCTGTATTTTAAGATATTTGATGATTTTAGTTGGAAAGGTAAAGGAGTTGTGAGGACAGCCCTGGAGGTGCTGATCTCTTCCTAGGATTGGGAGCCCCACTGTCCCCTGTCGCCCTTCTCCTTCCAGGAAATCCGTGTTCTCCCTGACTGAGCTAGGCCAGATGAACGGCTCTGTGACGGGAGGCGGCGGCGGGGCTGGAGGCGGCGGCGGCGCTGCAGGCGGCGGCGGCGGCGGCGGCGGCGGCAGCGGCAGCGGGGCCGGCGGAGGGAGCAGCGGGGATGATGGGGAGATGCCAACCGTGCACGAGATCGGGGAAGAGCTCATCTGGACAGGAAGGTGCCCACTCCAGGCCTGACAGCGACACCAGTTGTCTTAGATTTCTCTTCTCCTCACTCACCATTTAGGAACCTTCTCCACCTCTGTCAGCAGCACCCACTCCGGGCCTTGGGATCTGGCCAATGCACGCTCTTCCTCCCCAGCCCTCAAAGCCCCTCCTGGATCTGGCAGGAAAGGGGAAGCTAGTGGAGGAACCCAAACTTTTCTCAGGACACCCTTTGTTACCGGTATTAGTTTCCTAGGGCTGCGGAAACAAAGTATCACAGACTGGGTGGTTTAAACAATAGAAATTTATTCTCTCACAGTTCTAGAGTCTAGAATTTCCAAATCGAGGTGTCAGCAGGGCCATCCTCCCTCTGAGATTCTGGGGGGAATCCTTCCTTGCCTCTCTGTAGCTTCTGGTGGTGGCCAGCAGTCCTTGGGGTTCCTTGGCTTGCAGCTGCACCATTCCCATCTCTGTCCGTGTCCTCAGATGGTGTTCTCCCTGTGTTTCTGTCTTCATATAGCATTTTCCTCTTCTTATGAGGACACCAGTCATATTGGATTAGGGCCCACACTAATGAATTCATCTTAACTTGATTACATGTACAAAATAAGGTCACATTTACAGGTTAGAATTTTGATATATCTTTTTGGGGGACACAATTCAATCCATAAGAGTACCTTTTGAATTTTTTAAACCTTATGTTACCTAGTCAAAAAACTTGTTTTAAAAGAAAACAATAGAAAATTTTCCTGGCTTGCGTTTCTTTGCCAGCTCTTAGAATAACTTGGGTAGATCTGAATTTAGGAAAGGACACAGCCCTGCAAAGCTATGTGCAAATCATAACTTTGAGAACGAGTCATGTTTTTTATGCCCTTGGCTCTCTGCCCGCCAGTGGTTCCCAACTTTACCTACTCCCCACTCCCATCCTCACCCAGGGGACATCTGGCAATGTTCAGAGACATTTTTGTTTGTCCCAGCTGGAGGGGAGATGCCACTGGTGTCTAGCAGATAGAGACCAGGAATGCTGCTCAACATCCTCCAATGCACAGGACTGCCCTCCCCCCAACAGAGAATTCTCCAGTCCAAAATGTCAACAGTACCAAGGCTGAGAAAACCTGCTCTATGCTGAGCACTGTGTTAGGAGCTATGGAGACTAGCATCCCCAGTAAACACTCTCCCTAAACCTAAAATTCCCCGCTCGTTTGTTCCACAAAGCAAAGAAACCAGTTATAAGGTTCAGAATCTGCCCTTGATGAACCTGTTATAAACCAGGATCTCTCCATCTCCTAAAGTTGGACACACCTATGTTTACCAAGCACAGGCACCCTGCGGATGATCAGGGGCTTGAGGAGGATAGCCATCTATGGACCCCAGGATTTCCATTCCCTGTGGAATGTTAGGTCTACCCCAAGACATATTCCCATAAGGCCTTCCCTCTCCCACCCAGACTGTCCGTGACCACCCTTCCCAGTGGAGATGGTGCCAACCACAAACTCAGTCTAAAGACAGAATTCTTCCCTGGTCTTAAATGTTCTGGTGGAAAGATCCCTTTCCGCATCCACCCCTAGTCAAGTTCCCCTCCTCACTGCAGACTCTGCAGGCTCCTGTAAATAGCCCTGCCCCTGCACTGGTGTTTGTGGTGAGAAAGCAGTATCTGGGCCTGTCTTGAGCAGGTTCTTCGGTGGCCTGTGTCTGGATGTCAAGAGGAAGCTGCCCTGGTTCCCAAGTGACTTCTACGATGGCTTCCATATTCAGTCCATCTCTGCCATCCTATTCATCTACCTCGGCTGCATTACCAACGCAATCACCTTTGGTGGGCTTCTGGGGGATGCCACTGACAATTATCAGGTGTGTGTGAGCTGGGGACATGCATGCAAACCTCAGAAAAATCTGCTGCCACCAGGTAGTGGTAAGGAGCTTATTCCCATAATCCCAAAACCAAGGTTTGGGTTTGACCTACCATCCAGGTTCAGACCATCACTTTTTGTAATCCTTTACCCTTGAGAAAAATAATAATAAGCTGGCATAATTAAAAGGTCTAAAGCTAAATCATATTACTAAAGACCAAATTTAAAGATTATGTAAATAGAGCAAATGTTTAAGGGGAAATCATCTGCTTTGTTAGTTGATACTTTTCCTACTGATGCTTTAATGAGTTTAATGAGCACAATTAATTGAGTTGCTAATTGTGACCTTCTTCCCATACTTTTTAAAAAAACTAACCTTAAATTCTTAGCTTGAAGTTAAGACATTTTTAGAAATGTCTACCATGACAACAACACAGGTATACCTGGGGAAAACAGTTCAGCAGAGACACTAGCCTGAGACCCAGACAAGGGTCTTCTCCACTGGGGGCCTTTGGGATAGTATCACTGGAAAGCTCAGAGCACCAAGGTGAAGACCCATTTTCCCAGATAAATTAAGATGAGTGCCTATCTCCAGCCCACACCACTCTCCTGAGCAGCAGGTTCAATATCCAGCTACCTCCTGGGCATGTCCATATAGCTGCCCTTTGGGATCCCCCAACTCACAGGGCCAACATTGCATCCATTATCTTCCCTCCAGACCTGCTGCTCCCCCCAGCCAATGAGCGACACCATGGTTGACCCAGATATTCACACATCATCCTTGACTCATAAATCCCAGCTTCCCCCAGTAGCCCTCATGACATGATCCTACTTGCCTCTCAAGCCTCATCTCCCAGTATTCCCTTTCTCAGATTCCTGTCCTCCTCACTCATCTGCATTCTGTTTTCCATCAATCCTGATCATCTTTCAGTTCTTCAAAGACATGCTCCCTTTCAGCTCCAGCCTTTGTGAATACTGTTCCCCTTCCCGGCACACTCTTTCTCATCCACTTACCCTATTCTCCTGGTCAATTCTCTGCTCATTTTTTGGTTCTCAGCTTCCCTGTATCTACCTCTTGGGAGGCTTTCCTGACCAACCCTTCACTCTTACTGTGTGCTCCTACCTTATCCCAGCTTATCATATTCCATGGCAGTGGTTCTTAACAAGAGACGATTTTGACCCCTAAGAGACATTGGGTAACATCTAGAGACAGTTTGGGTTTTTATAACTGGGAGGTGAGGTGCTACTGAGATGCTAATAAACATCCTACAATGCGCAGGACAGCCCCCTACAACAAAGAATTATCTAGCCTGAAATGTCAGTAGTGCTGAGGTTAAGAAACTCTGCTGTATGGAAATCGCCTAGTTTCTTGTGTGTATATCCCCCTAGAATGAAGATGCATTATCTTGTTTGTACATGGGTCCTTAATGTCTAGCACAATGCCTGATACATAGTAGGCCCTTAATAGATTTTTGAGTGAATGAATGAATGAATGGTCTGACCTTTAAAATCACCTACTAGATCTTTGAATGAATAAATGATTGGGTGGATGAATGGACTGTCCTCTGGGAGTAGAATGGGCACAGGAACAAGCATGACCATTGGCAGCCCTGTTTTCTAGGCCCTAGGGTGCCAAAAGGAAGTCACATGGGACCTAGAATTAGAGAGTGATGCTTGGCAATTGTGAGAGGTTGTGGAGTCAGAGATGGGGAGCAGAATTTGAGGAGGAGAGGACCTAGGATAGAGGACGAGCACTGTGGCCCTTGCTGAGATAACTGGGTTCTAACCTGTCGGAGAGGCCCCTTTCTCACACCTCTACTGAGCCTCACACTCCTCATGCCCCCAGGGAGTGATGGAGAGTTTCCTGGGCACTGCCATGGCTGGCTCCTTGTTCTGCCTCTTCTCGGGACAGCCTCTCATCATCCTCAGCAGCACAGGGCCCATCCTCATCTTCGAGAAGCTCCTCTTCGACTTCAGCAAGTAGGTGCCCTTGGTGGCCCCCAGTGCCTGCTTTCACACTTGGGACAGTATGCCAAGGTTGGGGTAGGGGAAGAGCCCCAAGGGGGAGGTGGGGTGAGAAGGTACCAAAGCTGTCTTTACCTGTAGGAGGCACTGCCAGGTGGTCCCTCCTGACTCCCTCCGATATCTGCCTTTAAGCCACCTTAGTGCATATTAGCACAGCCCATGGGGAGAAATCCAGGCAAGACAAGAGGAGAGAATTCACCCTGCTTTGCTCATGAGCAATTATGACTTGAAAGTCAATGCAGTGTATAAAAAGTTTCAAGCTGGAGGTCAGAAGGCTATACCCTGACTCACGCAGCTCTGGGCTCAGTTGCCTCACCTACAACATGAGCCCATTTCTAAGGTCTGCTCCAGCTGTGTCATTCTGAAATTCCCTGTTTTTCCTTCACTCTGGTGTTTTTTACCAAATGTGTAAGAACCGAAGTGTGTGAGCACCTTTCTGCCACCCCATGGGAGCCTTTCCCGGAATTCTCAAAGACCAGACAACCCCACCCGGGAACTGTCCCCATCCCCAGTCCTCTTGTACTTCCTAGGAGGGCATCTGTGCCACAGGAGGGGCAGATGAGGCGCCCAGGGTGGGTCTGGGGAGCCGAGCACAGCCAAGAGCCTTGGGCTGGAGGCCCTTCGATTCCCTCTGCTTTCCAGAGGCAATGGCCTGGACTACATGGAGTTCCGCCTCTGGATTGGCCTACACTCAGCTGTCCAGTGCCTTATCCTGGTGGCCACAGATGCCAGCTTTATCATCAAGTATATCACCCGCTTCACTGAGGAGGGCTTCTCCACCCTCATCAGTTTCATCTTCATCTATGATGCCATTAAGAAGATGATTGGTGCCTTCAAGTACTACCCCATCAACATGAACTTTAAGCCTGACTCTATCACCATCTACAAATGCGAGTGCGTCGCCCCCGACACAGGTGACCGGTAACCCCAGAGGTGCCCTAGACCCCCTCCCACTACCCACTCCCCTCTAACACCCACTCCCCCTCTGCCTCCCCCCCCTCTACCCCGTTGTCTACTCAAATGCAGGAGCATGAGCCTGCTTGGGAGGGGCTGTTCAGCCAAGGACTTTCTGTCCCAAAGGAGCAAATACAGGGTCTTAAACCAGTTTTTGGAAGGAAATCAAGGGGACAGGAGGTCTAATGAGGATCACAATACCAGAGCCCAGGGTCGTAGTCAGGAGGGAGCAGTGATAGTGATACCCCAGGAAGGGAAGAAGGCATGTTTGGCCTCAGTGTGGAGTAATGTGGAGGCCACACCAGTCAGAAATGCTACTCAGGGGTTCCTGCTCTAGGCCAGAGGTAGGCCTGATGGAGCCTAAAGTCCCTCCCAGCTCCATGAGCACATGACACCATGAGTTCTCCCTGACACATCACTGCCAGTGTGTTCACACCAGAGGGATGAACATCCCTACAGATGGGGACGTGTCCAGGGTGGAGGACTAGTCAGGGTGGAGGAGGACCTGGCAACTATGTCATTAAAGAATGGTTAGAGAACCTGGGGTTATCCAGGCTTTTAGAGAGGTATTAGAGAAAGACTGTCATGTCACAGAGGGGCCAGATTCACCCTGTGTAACTATAAGATGCAGAATGAGGGCTGAAGAACAAAAGCTCCAGGAGCCAAACGCTGGCTGAATTCAAGGTATATCTTAACAGTGGTGGAAGCCACCACCCTGAGAGGTATTGGCCCCCTCGGGTGGTAGCAAGCTCCTTGGACACTACCTGGATATCCATCTGCCAAAGGTATCGTAAAAAGGATCCCTGTGCTGGGTGGGAGGCTGAATCAACCAACTGGTCAACTCATTCCTGTGAAGTCCCTTTCTGACCAAAAAAGTGCCATCTGTAAAGTTAGGACTTTCCATAGCTGAACCACTGGCCTCTTTCGCAGTCAGAATCATGCCCCTAAGAGCTTTCAGTGGGACGTGCTCAGAGTGCCCAGGATGCTATAGAGCAGAGGCTAGAGAGCCATCCACATACCTCTTAGCACCACCAGGCTGGACTCACAGAGAAAACTGAGGTCCAGAGACACCCAAGGTCACACCAAATGTCAGTTTCCCTAGGGGATATCAATGCTGGCCCTTCCAGTCTCATGGAACGCTTGTGAGGTTTTCATATCTATACTCAGATTCAGTTGGCATTTCACATAAGTAGTTACCATGTTGTTCAGCACCTTAATGCATACAACTGATAAAAAATATTGATAAGTCAACCAAAAATATTTGTTGCACAATTATTATGCACTCTACTTTAGACTAGGCCTTGTAAAGATAAAGTTGTTCTGACATCAGGGAATATAGTTTTGGTTGTACCCTCTCACCCTCTGTCACTGCTCTGAATTTGTAAAGATGTCGAGACAATTTTTTTCTCTTCTTTTTTTTTTCTATAATTAATTTTGAGTTATTTCATTAAAACCCAGCAGTAGGTGAAGCTGTCTGTTGTCCTGAGCCAGGGCATGTTGCTTGCCCAGGGGAGTGAGGAGATCCTACCTGCAGGCTCTTGTCATCACACTGTAGAGCAAATCCCATCTCTGTGGACTAAGCCCCATCAAGGCACTTTTGTTTTCTGCTCACACCCTCTGGACTACAGATCCATTGCACTGAACACAAATGTTCGCACAAACATGGCTTTTGGAAGTACACATCCTTAATTTCTTTCAGAAATGGTCCAAATTCTAGGGTCATATGTGGAACTTTGGCCATTCTGGCAATCATCTGTCCACAGGAGGAACCAAACATAGGGGTTCCCTAGGAACAGGGCACATAAGGTAGGATTTGAGAACTATAATAGAATCCACCTACCACCAAATAGTGTCCCCTCTGGCCTTACCCAGGTGCCTAATGTCACCTCATTCTTTTGGGTCATGCTATTGCCATGATTCTCAAAGTTGGTCCCTGGAAGCAGCATCAGCACTATCTGGGAACTTGTTAGAAATGCAAATTCTCAGGCCCCACCCCAGACCTGCTGAATCAGAAACTCTGGGATAGAGCCAGCTGTATATTAACAAGCCTTCTGGGTGATTCTCATGTATGCTTAAGTTTGAGAACTACTGCTCTATTAAACTGAGTCATTATTAGCAACTAGCCATAGTGAGATTAGGTTTTCAGTTTCTTCATGGAGAGTAAAGGAACTGGAAACAGGACAAGTTAGTTTTGATTAGGACAACATGAAAGGGAAAATTCTAGATGTTTAGGAGACTGGGGAGGGGAGAGCTAACTAGGAGGGTTTCTTTCCCAGTCCATGGGCCACTCGTTTACTAACTGTTCCATAATCCTAGTGTTACTGCAAAACCCAGTGTGACTGTGGTACACTATCACTCTTTGTCACTCTTTATCATAAGAGCTTGTTTCGGGGCACGCTTTTTAATCTGATCTTGTTTCCATTGTAACTGGTTTGTATTCTATTTGTGGATGCTGCACACACTGACTTGGCTGCTTTCAATCCCAAGTGAGTACCACTTTGTAAACACTAGAATTGAAAAATATTTGATACTTGGACCCTTTCTAGGATTTTCCATGTTACAGTTCTTCCTTCTTCATCTCAAAGTGGCTTTCAGATAAACCTCACAAAGTTCTCGATATAAAAGAATGGCAAAGCCTCAGCAGAAGACTTCAAAAGAATGTCTGATCTGACAACCTTGGACAATGGAAGTGCATCTACACTCACCAGGCTCGAGTGTTAGCTGGGAGTCCTGTAGCATTTGCGAGGGGACCCCTGAGTCAGCCTTCCTGCTCCATTGTTAACTGTGCATCATGTTCTTTTGGTCAGTAGTGTGAGGAAAGGCAGCAGATGTCCCTGATTTCTCTTCAGTGAAGCGTCCTTCAGAACAATTGTAACAAAACTCTGGGTTTGTAGAACTTCTCAGAATATTCTGCCCTAGGTCAAGACTGAATTCCTTAGCCACTCCCAGCCCCAACTGCCCCAGAAGTAGGCAACATAGAAGGGCCCTGTGATCCCATCCACCCCATGACAGTTTGTTGGAGGTTGGAGGAAGCTTCATGAATAACCTCTTATTCCCTCTGGGTTCCTAGCAGGAGCTAAATGGGGTTTGCGATGCGTTTAGATTATTGCCAGCAAACTGGCTGAGCCTCCTCCCTCCCTCCTTAAATCAGCTGCAGAGGAATTGCTTAGTCAGTCTTCACTTGGAGGATGAAGGCAAGGAGAACTTGGCCCTTCTCCTCTACACATGCAGTGCAGGAACAAGAGAGAGGGTGACCTCCAAAGCTGCCTTTTTAATAAATGGCTGCATCCCTCAAGGAGGGGATTACAGGTCCTCTCAACTCGTCTCATGGCCCCTAAAAGGACCCCTCCTCTGCTCCACTTAGGGACACTGAGGCTGGGGCAGGGGACTGTGGACAAGGGATGCAGAGTGAACAGCTGAGAGCAGCACCTCTGGGGTCCTGATTCTCCTTCAGGTCCTGGGCCCAGGTTTCCTTTTCCTCAGCTAGCATTTAACGGGCAGATTAGGGAAGATACCCAACAAGTTCTTACAGGCCCAGCTGACCTGAAAAAAAAACCAACAAAAAACACATATGGACAGGGCAGGAGAGAAAGGAAGTGTATGTGGAGGGGAGCAGGGCAGGGAAGGAAGCTCGTCGTATAGAGCTGGGAGGTGTGTAGGCTCTGGGCCAGCCTGCCTGGGATGGATAACGGCTCCTCCAAGTGTGAGTTGCGTGACCTTGGGCAATGGGCAGGTTACTTAACCTCTCTGGGCCTCAGTTACCTCATCTTTAAAATGTGGAGATTTCTTGGGGATTTAGGAACTTAGCAAGATGATGTATGTAAGGGTTTGGCACAGAGCGTGGCAAAGAGTAAGTTCTTTGAATATGTCAAGTCTAAGAGCACAGACATTGGTCAAGTGGGTGGTAGGGATTCACAAGGCACATTATTTACCCACTTGTGTTAGCATTTTGTCTTGGCAGCAGTTTTTAAAGCCAGCCCTTCCATGTCAGACAGGAGCTGTCCTAACCTGGCCCAGCTAGACTGTCGGAGCTGTGGCCCAGGCTCCCTCCCACAACCCCTGCCCTCCCAAGTGAGGAGAGTGAAGGGTACAGCTGCCCTCACAATGAAAGCCGGTCCTTGTCTCTAAGGAACTGGAAGGAAATGGGCAAGAGTGGGGCCTGGGGTGGGGTGCAGGATCCCCACCCAGCAGTTGCTGACCCTTCCCCACGCCCTGTGCTCATCCACAGCGAATACAACCACGTTCAATGCTTCAGCCACGTCGCCACCAAACACCAACACTTCTCTGGTAAGTCCTTTGTTCATGTCAGACATTCAAGGGCTTATGTTTGTGGGGAGAATGAGAAGACTTGGGAAACTTAGACCAGACTTGCAGAGATTAACCCTGGTGCACACCCACAGCAGGGTCACCCGCAGAGCTGTGAAAATGAGTATTTTTATTTTAAGTATATACTGTCAAAATCCCATTTTGTCTCATTTTATTAAATCCTTGTGCATAAACCTCCCCCCCTCCCTCACACACACACACACACACACACACACACACACACACACACACACACACACACACACGACGGGGAGGGGGGCGGGGTTGAGGTGAGGAATGGTAAGTAGGGCTGCGCAAGGCTGTAAACTTTCCCGCCCATCTTTCTACCTTCTTCCTTGCCTTTCTACCGAGGACTCCCAGTTCCTAACCAACAATGCCACCCTCCAGCCCCAGAAAGCTTATTAATGCTCCCCCCTCTCTGAATCTGATCTGTCCTTTGCACTCATGTGTCTCCGAGGGCCCCAGGTCTGGTCTGCCTTTCCCGATAATGATGAGCAGTGGCCGTCAGGAGAAGACACCTAGCCTAAGTGGCACTAATGGTGGGAAGTAGAAAACCAGGTGAAGGGTAGCACCTGGTCGGTGCTGGGAGGAGACTTTTGGACTTTTAGTGTCCCTAAGCTTGCCCCTTAAGTTACCCCTGCACAAGCAGCTGACTGCTCAATGGCAATTTAACCTAAGATTTTCTCAAGTATCTGATTTTGAGGGAGGAAAAATGGAATCAGTCAGTGCCTATGTATGAATACTTACTATGTGTAAGGTGCTGTGTGCGGGTGATATGATGGTTCGAAAAACATCTAAGAAACAAACGTGGTCCTTGCCCTCCAACCTGCTTGTAATATGCATGTGGAGATTAACCTGAAAAAGTAACGGGCAGCACAAGTAGAGCGTGCCATGCATTAAACATAGGTCAAATGCATCCTTCCAGCAGTGGAGGCAGAACGTACTCTGCAAACTAGAGAAGAAAGCCTCATAGAGAAAGTAGAACGTGATCTGGTCTTGAAGGTTGGGAAAGTTGGTTCCAAAGAGAACAGCACATTCCAAGCCTAGGGACCAGCATAGACAGAAGGGCACAAGAGGAAAAGCACAAAATCTGTCCTGAGGACAGTGGGTGGACCAGTCCTGCTGAGACAGAGTGAGGGTGGGGCATCACACAGGGAAATCAGGAGAAATAAGCCAAGACAGAGATGTTGGGCCAGACCAGTGCGGCAGTAGAGGCACGGCTACATTGCGGGGAACATTTCCACTGTGTTGGTCTGTTGATCCCCATTCTATTGGTCTATTGATCTAAGCAGGCCCAGGGCCAGCTCAGATTCAAAGGGGAATCACCTTTTGATGGGAGGACCGTTGATGTCACATCGCAAAGGAGTGTGGACACAGGGAGCCATGATCCATTGGGGACCGTTATTATATCAAACTACCACACTTCTCTTAATACAAACATACATTATGGCTAGTTGCAAACATCTGTTTACTTCATTATGTAGGTTCCTGAATATTTGCACATTTATTTTTCAAAATATAAATTAAATTTTATTATACATTACTCTCCTTCTATTACACTTAGAAACATATATATTAATATACATGTGTGAATATAGATATATGAATATATGTACATATACATACTTAGGAACATAAATAAGAATATATATAGGAATGTGTATTTTATATATATATATATATATATATATATATATATATATATAGTTGTTTTGTGTGCCCTGGATTTTAGGCATCTGGGACACCAAAGGTCAAGTGACTGAAGTGATTAACCCAAAAGAGGTCTGACAAGGGTGGGGTGTGAGCCCCTTTCCTTCTTCTATGCACACAAAAAGTGTGTGCATAGAAGAAGGAAAGGGGAGGATAAATGTGAGACACTCCAGGAAGGAGTTGTGGACAGGACCCATGGTTGATTGACTGAGATGGGAGCCAGTCCTGCACTTTTCCTCCTCGCTCACAAAGCAGTACAACCTAGAACACAATGAAGAAGCACATGTCAGCTCCTAACCTTCCCAGGGAACCTCCTGCTTGTCATTCCTTGAAACAGCCTGTCCCCAGGACCATCACTCTGTTGCTGGGCACTATCATGGGGCAGGAGGGCTGGGGCCCCTTGGAGGGTGGGAGGGGTGCGTGGGCTGCCTGGACACTGCAGTGGGGAGGAAACAGCTGACCTCCCAGGAAGGCCCTGACTGTTTCTCTCCTGTCTTGGTCTCCAAGTACAACCCCCTTAACCTCACAGCGTTGGACTGGTCCCTGCTGAGCAAAAAGGAGTGTTTGAACTATGGTGGGCGCCTACTTGGGAATTCCTGCCAGTTCATCCCAGACTTGGCACTCATGTCCTTCATCCTTTTCTTCGGGACATACTCCATGACCCTGACCCTGAAGAAGTTCAAATTCAGCCGCTATTTCCCTACCAAGGTAACTTCACCCTACAGTCAGACCGTTCACATGGAAGCCACCACTGAGTCCCTGAGAGGGTTCTGGTCCATCTGATGGAATGGACACCACATCAGCACTTGCTCACTGAGGTTTTTTCAAGTTAAGAGCACAGACTTTGGATCAGAGAGAACTGGGTTCCCTTGTTGTCAAGCCCCATGACAACACTTGATATTGTCAGACTTTTACCTTTAGCCTA
Source organism: Balaenoptera borealis (assembly GCF_965194805.1). Taxonomy (NCBI): domain Eukaryota; kingdom Metazoa; phylum Chordata; class Mammalia; order Artiodactyla; family Balaenopteridae; genus Balaenoptera; species Balaenoptera borealis. Next base: position 27,087,323 of record NC_138871.1, read on the forward strand.
GTAGTATATTGTGGGTTTTTTCCTTTTATTTCCCCAATGACTAATGAAGTTGAAAATCTTATCATGTGTTTACTGGACATATGACCATCGACTTTCTTTTTTTTTTTTAATACTGAGTTGTAATTTTAAAAGAAGTGACTTATAAAGAAGTCACTGTTATTTTTTTTTTTAAGATCTTTATTGGAGTATAATTGCTTTACAATGGTGTGTTAGTTTCTGCTTTATAACAAAGTGAATCAGCTATACATATACATATATCCCCATATCTCTTCCCTCTTGCGTCTCCCTCCCTCCCACCCTCCCTATCCCACCCCTCTAGGTGGTCACAAAGCACCGGGCTGATCTCCCTGTGCTATGCGGCTGCTTCCCATTAGCTATCGATTCTACATTTGGTAGTGTATATATGTCCATGCCACTCTCTCACTTTGTCCCAGCTTACCCTTCCCACTCCTCGTGTCCTCAAGTCCATTCTCTAGTAGGTCTGCATCTTTATTCCTGTCCTGCCCCTAGATTCTTCATGACCATTTCTTTTTTATATATATATTCCATATATATGTGTTAGCATACGGTATTTGTTTTTCTCTTTCTGACTTACTTCACTCTGTATAACAGACTCTAGATGACCATTGACTTTCTTCTTGTAAGAGCCTGTTTAAATCTCTTGCACATTTTCAACTGGGTTGTCTGTCTTTTTCTTTCCAATTTGCAACTCTTTATATATTCTGGATAGAAACATTTTTGTGATCATATGTGTTGCAAATATCTTCTGCTCTATGACTGGCCTTTTTACTTTCTTAATGGTATCTTTTGATTAATAGAAATTCTTAGCTTCACTGTAATCAAATATATCCAATTTTTCCTCAAGGAAAATATTGGATAGAAGATATTCTCCTATGGTATCTTCTAAAAGCTTCATTGTTTTTCCTTTCATGTTAAATCTATAATATACCAGAATTGCTTTTGACATATAGTGTGAGAGAGTGTTGTTTGTTTTTTATTTAGATAGCCAATTGTTCCAGCACTTTTAAATTTTATTTTATTTTTACAAACTAAAGAGGAAATTTTATTTACTTAGGTAACATTGGTTTATAACATTATATAAGTTTCATGTGTACATTATGTTTATACTTCTTTTTTTTTTACATCTTTATTGGAGTATAATTGCTTTACAATGTTGTGTTAGTTTCTGCTGTACAACAAAGTGAATCAGCTATATGCATACATATATCCCCTCCCTCTTGAGCCTCCCACCCACCCTCCCTATCCTACCGTCTAGGTCGTCACACAGCACTGAGCTGATCTCTCTGCCAGCACATTTTTTTTAAAAAAGACCATCCTTTTCCCACTACTCTGCAGTGCTTCCCTTGCCATATATCAAATGTACACATGTGATGGGATCTGTTTCAAGGTTCTTTATTCTGTTTCACTGATTTATTTGTATGCCAATATCACAGTCTTCATTTCTAAAACTGATAATAAGTCTGTATATCTCACAGACCAAACTTTCCCTCTTTGTCCTTCTTTTTCAATAATGCCTTGGCCCTTTGTATTTCCACATAAATTTTAGAATCTTAAATTTCACCAAAATAAAAACTTATTGGAATTTTGATAGAATTATATTGACTCTAAATGTCAATTTGGGGAGAATTTACACCTCTCAAATTCTGAGTCTTCTAATCCTTGAATATGGTATACCTTGCCATTTATTAAGGTCTTTTATTTATTTATTTAATTTATTTATCTTTGGCTGCGTTGCGTCTCCGTTGCTGCACACGGCTTTCTCTAGTTGTGGCGAGCGGGGGCTACTCTTTGTTGCAGTGCGAGGGCTTCTCATTGCGGTGGCTTCTCTTGTTGTGGAACATGGGCTTTAGGTGCGCGGACTTCAGTATTTGTGGTTCACGGGCTCAGCAGTCGTGGCTCGTGGGCTCTAGAGCTCAGGCTCAGTAGTAATTGTGGCGCACGGGCTTAGTTGCTCCACGGCCATGTGGGATCTTCCTGAACCAGGGCTCGAACCCGTGTCCCCTGCGCTGGTAGGCGAGTTCTTAACCACTGTGCCACCAGGGAAGTCCCTATTAAGGTCTTTTTTTTTTTTCTCCATAATATTTTGTAGGTTTTGATCTTGAGGTCTTGCACATTTTTTATTAGAGTTATTCCTAGATACTTGATTTTTTTTTTGTTTTTACCTATTGTAAATGCTAACTGCTATTTTAACTTCATTTTCTAACTGTTTTGGGGCTAGAATAAAAGCATTTATTAATCAAAACAGCACTTGCATATGTGAGCAACAGTTGTGAAATGAAGAGGGGCACTGGGAAGATTTTTATAATGCTCTTCTAACAGAAACCCCATGAGCACTCTTCTAAAGCCATCTTAAATAAATTTTCTACTACTATTACTACCAATAATAATAATGATGATGATGAAAAATATCTTTGATATGAATAATTGAATTTTTGCCAATATTTTGTAAAGACTAAATAAAAGATTTTTGGGAAGATTTACAAAATACAAACTGAGCAAAAAATAGTGTACTTGCAACACGAATGCATCCTCAAGAGAAATTCCCTCCCTTCCTTCCAACTTCCAACCAGATCATATCCCTAAGTTGCCTTTTATATAAAAATTCCAGAGCAGTGACTGCATCTGAGAATATCTATTGCCTGAAGGATGAAATAAAATTCATGTTAGTGTCATATTCTTTTATCACCACCTTTTTTTCCCCTCAAATTAATACTTACAAAGTGCCATGTTGCCACCTGGAATTTAGTGTTGCAGAGAAGAATGAGATCACACCATTTCACAGCCATCAGTTTGGTAAAAACACAAAGGTCTTGGAAAACCAAGTATTGGAAATGAAAAGTGATGGGTGGGAGTGTCACCAGGTTCATCCAACTTAGAGAGTGACTGGCACTCTCTGAGATAGCTGAGGATGGGTCTTCTGACTCTGGAGCTCAAGCTCTCAGCAGCTCTCCTCTTCGCTACTGGAGGACGGGGTCTGCCTGGAGCAGGCAAGAGCTTCTCTGACTTGCTCGTCTCTTTTCTGCAGGTTCGGGCCCTAGTAGCTGACTTTTCCATCATTTTCTCCATCCTGCTGTTCTGTGGAATTGATGCCTGTTTTGGCCTGGCAACCCCCAAGCTGCTCGTGCCCAGCGTCATCAAGGTTTGCCCAGGGCCCCTGCTCTGTGCATTCTCTCCGCCTGCCCACCAGCTGCAGATCCTTTCCCCTCTATGCTGATCAAATTTTTATGTGCTCAGCCAAGTGGCCACGTGTGTTCTCTGTATGCTCCACCCTTCCCACACGGCCTGCTAGGGGCGGTCCTTTGAGATGGTGGTTTGGGGATATATCCACGATGAACTCCTGCTGTGTAGCCACAGGATGGGGAAGGTGCTGGAATCTACTCTCCAGCCCAGCTGAAGCCCCTTGATTTCCACTTACAGGTTTACAATTCCCTCACTCATGGCAGTCTACAAGTTGGGCCATCTGTTGAAAATGGTCCTTTAAAACAGTGATCCTCGGGAGTTCCCTGGTGGCCTAGTAGTTAGGATTCTGGGCGTTCACTGCCATGGTTCATTCCCTGGTCGGGGAACTGAGATCCCGCGAGCCACGTGGCGATGCCAAAAAAAAAAAAAAAAACAAAACAGTGATCCTCAAAGTGTGGTCCCCAGACTAGCATCTCGCCCTCATCTGGGAACTTGTTAGGAATGCAAATTATCAGCCCCACTCGAAACCCATGGAATCAGAAAGTCTGGGGGTGGGGTTCAGGGCTTTGAATTTAACAAGCCCTCCAGGAGATTCTGGGGCCTGCTTAAGTTTGGGCACCACTGCTTCAGAATTTCCCATTAGTCTAGAGTTGGTGCCATTTGCTTGTAGCTCCGCTTGAGCCCTGCTCCCTCACAAGGAGCTCCACCCGTCTAAACTGGACTGGGAGGTACAGGTTCTAGAATTGACCCTCCCTGCCTTTGAGGGCTTGACCTTTGCAATATTATTTCAGCTTAAACATCTCATAAAACTCATGTTGGCCTTGAAATTTAAAGTACTTCTTTCTCTGAAGTAAACAAAAGATAAACCTCAGCCCAGCTCCTGCACAGATAATCCTTTATTCTTAATATGCAAGTCTAAATTAATGTTCGGTGTTTTACAGACAATTCTATAACCTCCCCAGACAGATGACTCAGAGAAGAGACAGAAAGCATCAGGCACTGGGCCCATCATTTTCTTTTTTCTTGCTGTTGGGCCTCATTTCCATTTCTTGTTAACATATTTTGCAATTAGTGACCACAAGCTCTCTACCAATGCCCCCTGACTCTGCACCTCCCCGTTTCCCAAACAAGCCCATGGCGGCTGCAACAAATCATCTCCTTTGCTCTGTAGACACCACGCCCTTCCCAAGTCTGTGCCTCCGGGGTCTCTTTAAAGTTGCAGGTGCCTAATGTCTTTAAGGGATAAGATTGCACTTGAAAAGTACCCCAGGTGTGGGAATAGCGGGAAGTCTGGGAGAGCGGACCAGACAACAAGTGCACCGGGACAAGGGAGAGAGAAAAGGGCCTTCTCCTTTGCTCTGCTCAGCCCACGCGGCCTGATCGAGGCTGGTTCGTGGCCCCCTTTGGGAAGAACCCGTGGTGGGTGTACCTGGTAAGCATCCTGCCCGCCCTGCTGGTGACCATCCTGATCTTCATGGACCAGCAGATCACGGCCGTCATAGTCAACCGGAAGGAGAACAAGCTGAGGGTAAGGCTGGTGCTAGGAGGAGGGGCACAATCTCTTTCTTTCCACAGAGCCAGAAGGAATGAAGGAGGGAGGAGGTGCTTCTTTCAAAATGTTGGGCCATGTGTGAAGCAAAATATGAAGGCAGAAGACTGGAGTTCCGGGGGTGGGGAGAATATGACCTCCAGATGTGGGTAAGGCCAGAAGGGCCAGCGGGGAGGCTCCAAGGGCCAGGACCAAGCCCAGGATGGGCCGCTGGGCACGGCTCCTTGCTTCTCCCAAAGTGACCCTCCCGCTCTGTCTCCTGACAGTGAACTTGGGAGTCTGAACAGATCCTAACAAGGGGATTTTGACCCAGAACCATAAGGCAGAGGAGCGTCCTTAGCCTTCCTGGCCCCGCCAACCGTCCTCCCTGCCTCTGAGTCTGAGGAGACAGACTACTCTCTCCCCCATCCCAATCTGGATCACTCTAGGCTTGGTCTAGGCCTGCCCCACCTGGGACCCCTCATTAGGGAATTATAGAGATATTGGGCTGCTGGGTAGGAGACCTTCTTCCCAAGGACCCAAACCCAGGGCCTCTCCAAGCCTGAACACCCCTCTCCTCCCTTACCTGCATCAGTTCCCTGGTTCACCAAACCCTGGGGTTGGTGAGGCCTGGTCACCTTAGGGTGGCAGTCCTCTCAGAGTACTGCATAGAAGCCCCCGGGGAGCCCTCAAAGCGTGTTCCGCAAAATGGCTGCCTTGGGAGAGTTCTGTCTCCCCCACCCCACCGCAACAGGTGGTTGGGAACAGGCTCGCTAGACAGCGTCCCCCCCCCCCCCCACCGCTGCCCCTGCAGAAGGCCGCCGGCTACCATCTGGACCTGCTCTGGGTGGGCATCCTCATGGCTCTCTGCTCCTTCATGGGGCTCCCCTGGTACGTGGCTGCCACGGTCATCTCCATTGCCCACATCGACAGCCTCAGGATGGAGACGGAGACCAGCGCCCCTGGGGAGCAGCCGCAGTTCCTGGGGGTCAGGTAGGTGGGGGTCAGGGCCCGAGGACCACCTGGGCAGGAGTGGGCAGATTGGGGGCAGTGGGGAGGAAGCAGGTTTTTCTTACCATCAAGGCGTTTGGGTGAATAGGGCCCCTTCTCTAACAACCCAGGAACCACAGGGATAGGAGTGATAGCCCTGAAGGGAGGGAAGAGGGAGACGAAAAGTCAGTTTTAAGCGGTGCTTTTTTCTTAATAGATTCCAGTCAGTACACCCCAGGCCCTACACATGCTCTCACCTCTCATCTGTATAGCTGCTCAGGGGTTCCCACAGAGCCCCTTCTGACCTGACTCTTTGTCTCCTCTTCAAGACTCCCTAGCCATGCCGTCCCCCAAATCCCCCAAAGCAGGGTTCGGGTCCTGCTCAATCTCCATTCCTCCAGAAAGCCTTTCCAGGACCACTCCCACCCCCTGGGCTGTGGCCCATGGCCTGTCCTTCACTCGCCCCTCCTCTCATATGAATGTTTCAGGCAGGGAAGCGCATCTTCCACCCCTTAGGACCTCTGGGGTGAGCCCACATCAGACCCTGGCATTCTCATACACGGCTGTCCTAAGAGCTTCTCCTCACTACCTCGGAATTCCTGGGCTGCCCAGGCGGCCCTGAGCAAGGTTCCTATGGTCAGGGCAGGGTCCCCTCCCCAACCCCTGAGCCCCAGATGGCTGGGCCTGAGCAATCTGCCCCAGAGCCCCAGGCTTCCCCTGGACTTGTGCCTGGGTCTGAGCACTCCAGAAAACATACCTGCCCTCCAGCCCCTGACACCTGCTCTGCCAGCAGCCAGACCCCCTTCCCCTAAATCCTCATCAGTCATGCCCCACAAGCATGGGATCTTATTATAATCAAAGGGCAGAGATAATAAGCACTTCATATCCCACTTCATCCTCACAACAGCCCCTGAGGTGCGTGCCATTAGTTATGTTCTACTAATGCTGAAGACATTTAGGGCCTTGCCTGATGCCACACAGCTAGTAAGTGTCAGAGCCAGGATTCAACCCAAGTTGGTCTGGCTCAAGCACCCCCTGTTAGCCACTGCACTGGATAACCTCCTGAACACCCCTACAAATGCCCTCACCTCAGTCGGATTCCCTCTCTTCCCATGTGCCGGGCAGCTGGTCCTCAGGTCACTGGTTTACTCTCTGGAATGGGGCAGCAAGGCAGAGGCCAGAGCCTCAGACACAACCTTCAAGTGCCCACAGAGGGCTGGAATGGTCATGGAGCATCTCCCAATCCACCCTGACCATGTGTTCTTTTCTGCCAGGGAACAGAGAGTGACCGGCACCATTGTCTTCATCCTGACAGGGATCTCTGTCTTCCTGGCTCCCATCCTGCAGGTGAGGCTCTGCACCCTCTGCTAGGGCCCTGTCCACCTGAGAAGGCACTGATCCGATGCCTCAGAGGGGGGAACAGCCTCCCTACAAGGCCCCTAAAAAGGCAAGATCCTATTAGGCCAGACATGTTTCATCATTATTACTGTTTTCTGTAATGTTGCATCCTTTATTATCAGCACCAGGCCATCCTCACTGCTCTTTCCCACCCCTCCCAGGGTCCACCCTCATCTTTCTGAAGGACCCTTCCCACAGACATATCTGCCAATTTCCATCCTTGCTTAAATCAGTAGCTTCTCAAGCTGGTTGTGTTTCCACGTTGTAGTTTATGGCCTCCTTGCTCACCTATTTCCTGAAGTTTAAAACTTGCAAGGGGGGGAGGGAGGCTTCTGTCGTTATTCTTGGGGCCTGTTTTCTGCTCCTCTGTCTTGCATGTCTTGGGCGCATAAGTGACTTTTCCCCACACTGTTAGAAGCTCCTCTTGCTCATGTCCTTCCAGATCAGCTGGAAGAGATGATAGCAATGGGGTGTACATTTGGAGCATGGGTCCCCCAGAAAGGCTTTCCATTCCAGCCACTCACCTGTTGTATTAGTCTGCTCTGGGTGCCATAACAAAAGGCCACAGCAGGGTGGCTTAAACAAGAGACATTTATGTTCTAGATGTAGATCATGGTCTTTCCTCATATGTGCACGTCTGTGTCCTATGTAATGTGTCCTGTGTCTCTTCTTATAAGAACCAGTCGTATTGAATTAGGCTTCACCCATATGACTTACTTTTACCTTAATTACCTCTTTAAAGGACCTATCTCCAAATTCAGTCACATTCTGAGGTACTAGAGGTTAAGTAACATATGAATTTGCCGGGGCGGGGGTGTGGGGGGTAGTTAAGGTGCAGTGGTTCTTTGGCAGCCTCTCCGCAAAAGTAGATATTCCCTGGCCGTTTAAAACACTCTTTTAAATAAACAAAATGCCTGCCCCCCACCCCCGTATGTAATCTGTTTCCTGCAAAATGGAAACATCCATTAAAAAAATACTCAACCTCAAACCTGTTTGGTTGTGCCCAGCACCAGTTCTCAAGCCAGAAATATTTTCCATTGTAAACAAATCAATTAACATCATCGTTCTTTAGTCTTTGTTTTTTTACAAGCTTACCGCGAATGAGCTTGTAAAAAGATATTCAAAGGGAAAAATAGCTGCAAAAGATTGGGTGGCTACAACTTAGCTTAATTCAAGAAAGGAAAGCCTTCCGAAGGCATTAAGGGAAAGGTCCACTGACAGATCATGTCGCGGAGTCTTAACCACTGCGCCACCAGGGAAGTCCCCTGCTGCAGTTTTCGGCACAAATGTTGTAACTTCCAAGCTGTAGACTGTATTTCTGTATTAATTTATGCATCTTATAAAAACAAATGGCAGGGGCTTCCCTGGTGGTGCAGTGGTTAAGAATCCACCTGCCAATGCAGGGGACACGGGTTCGAGCCCTGGTCTGGGAAGTATCCCACATGCCGCGGAGCAACTAAGCCCGTGTGCCACAACTACTGAAGCCTGCGTGTGTAGAGCCCGTGCTCCACAGTAAGAGAAGCCACAGCAATGAGAAGCCCAAGCACTGCAATGAGGAGTAGCCCCCACTCACCGCAACTAGAGAAAGCCCGCCTGCAGCAACGAAGACCCAATGCAGCCAAAAATAAATAAATTTTTTTTTTAATAAATAAATTATTATTATTATTTTTTTTGCAGTCCAGTGGTTAGTTAGGACTTGGCACTTTCACTGCAGTGGCCTGGGTTTGATCCCTGCTCAGGGAACTAAGATCCTGTAAGTCTCCCAGCACAGCCAAAAAAACCTAAATGGGCTCTATAAATAGGATAAGATGCCAGATATGGGGAAATATTCATTATTGCTTTGACTGTCATGAAAAAGTTTTTATGGGGTTTATTATAGCTCCAAATGCTCTGATATTGTCTTTGCATTCAATCACAAAAGGATATGAAAAATTTGCCTGCTCATGTTCTTTTACAGTGAGAGGAAAAATATATATAATCATTTTATTTAACCACTAATCTATTTGATAAGTTTTATAGCATGGAAGACATCTAGATTTTTATTGATCATAAGATTTAAGATTTCTGATTTGATTGTATCAAGGTATATATCAAGGCTTTCAAAACTGTTAGGTGATTAAAGCATTATGACTAGCTGACACCAGTACTAAATATTAGATTGATTTTAGGTAAAGGAGAGATATTTGGTATAGCCAGTTAAAGAAAAATACAACTTAATCCAGATCTGAATTCTTAGATTTAATCCCAGAATTTATTTCCAATTAAGAAAATTTTCCATAAAACTTGTTTAACTTTTTGCAACTGTAAGGTTGCCTAGTTCTGTCAAATTAGGCATAGCCAAGTACTAGACTCATAGAGAACTTACACTAGAGAGCTGTCTACCCAAGACCATACTTTAGTTGAAATTTTTAATTCTTATTTATGTAGCCAACAGAAGAGAGTTCCCCCTGATGCTACAAATTCAGGGGGTGCAAGTTGGATCCTAGTTACTAGTGGTTTATTTTTATTAATTTTTCTGTATCACTTATTAACTTCACCTATTTTTGTACCAGTTCCTCCAGTAGAGTTCTGTTCCAGGGCTTCTCAAATTTTAATGTGTATTCAGAACTAGAATAAAAAATTTCACAGTTTGTATGGAAACACAAAAGATGCCGAATAGCCAAAGCAATCTTGAGAAAGAAAAACGGAGCTGGAGGAATCAGGCTCCCGGACTTCAGACCATACTACAAAGCTGCAGTAATCAAGACAGTATGGTACTGGCACAAAAACAGAAATATAGATCAATGGAACAGGATAGAAAGCCCAGACATAAACCCACGCACATATGGTCACCTTATCTTTGATAAAGAAGGCAAGAATATACAATGGAGAAAAGACAGCCTCTTCAATAAGTGGTGCTGGGAAAACTGGACAGCTACATGTCAAAGAATGAAATGAGAACACTCCCTAACGCCATAAACAAAAATAAACTCAAAATGGATTAAAGACCTAAATGTAAGGCCAGACACTATCAAACTCTTAGAGGAAAACATAGGCAGAACACTCTATGACATAAATCACAGCAAGATCCTTTTTGACCCACCTCCTAGAGAAATGGAAATAAAAACAAAAATAAACAAATGGGACCTAATGAAACGTAAAAGCTTTTGCACAGCAAAGGAAACCATAAACAAGACGAAAAGACAACCCTCAGAATGGAAGAAAATACTTGCAAATGAAGCAACTGACAAAGGATTAATCTCCAAAATTTACAAGCAGCTCATGCAGCTCAATAACAAAAAAACAAACAACCCAATCCAAAAATGGGCAGAAGACCTAAATAGACATTTCTCCAAAGAAGATATACAGATTGCCAACAAACACCTGAAAGAATGCTCAACAGCATTAATCATTAGAGAAATGCAAATCAAAACTGCAACGAGATATCATCTCACACCAGTCAGAACGGCCATCATCAAAAAATCTACAAACAATAAATGCTGGAGAGGGAGTGGAGAAAAGGGAACCCTCTTGCACTGTTGGTGGGAATGTAAATTGATACAGCCACTATGGAGAACAGTATGGAGGTTCCTTAAAAACTAAAAATAGAACTACCATACGACCCAGCAATCCCACTACTGGGCATATACCCTGAGAAAACCGTAATTCAAAAAGTCATGTACCACAGTGTTCATTGCAGCTCTATTTACAATAGCCAGGACATGGAAGCAATCTAAGTATCCATCCACAGATGAATGGATAAAGAAGATGTGGCACATATATACAATGGAATATTACTCAGCCATAAAAAGAAACAAAATTGAGTTATTTGTAGTGAGGTGGATGGACCTAGAGTCTGTCATACAGAGTGAAGGTGGATGGACCTAGAGTCTGTCATACAGAGTGAAGTAAGTGAGAAAGAGAAAAACAAATACCATATGCTAACACATATATATGGAATCTAAAAAGAAAAAAAAAGAAAAAAATGGTCATGAAGAACCCAGGGGCAAGACGGGAATAAAGACGTAGACCTACTAGAGAATGGACTTGAGGACACGGGGAGGGGGAAGGGTAAGCTGGGACAAAGTGAGAGAGTGTAAAATAGATAGCTAGTGGGAAGCAGTCACATAGCACCGGGAGATCAGCTCGGTGCTTTGTGACCAGCTAGAAGGGTGGGATAGGGAGGGTGGGAGGGAGACGAAAGAGGGAGGAGACATGGGGATATATGTATATGTATAACTGATTCACTTTGTTATAAAGCAGAAACTAACACACCATTGTAAAGCAATTATACTCCAGTAAAAATGTTAAAAAAATTTTTAATGTGTATTAAAAATCACCTGGGAATCTTGTTAAATGAAGATACTGACTCAGTAGGTCTGGGGGGGGCGCCAAATTTTGCATTTAAAAAAAAAAACATTAATTTATTTATTTGGCTGTGCCAGGTCTTAGTTGCGGCACTCGGGATCTTTAGTTGAAGCACGCAGGATCTAGTTCCCTGACCAGGGATCAAACCTGAGCCCCCTGCATTGGGAGCATGGAGTCTTAACCATTGGACCACCAGGGAAGTCCCCCAAATTCTGCATTTTTAACAAACTCACCAATAGTACCAAATCATGCTGGTCCAAAGGTCACAATTTGAGCAGCAAGGAACAAAATCACCCCTCTCTCCGTATCACCTCTCTCCTTATCAATGGATGTTTAGACTGATATTAGATACAGTGATGTTTATTAGAGGATCAGTGATAATGTTGCAGGAAGGGGGACCCCTTCCAGGGCCCAAGAGTGGGCTCTTGTCTAACACGCGGAAATGAATTGTCTGAGGAGGTACACATGCTGACAAAGCAAGAGACTTTATTGGGAAGGGGCGCCCGGGCAGAGAGCAGCAGGGTAAGGGAACCCAGGAGAACTGCTCTGCCACATAAAGTCTCAGGTTTTATGGTGATTGGGTTAGTTTCCGGGTTGTCTCTGGTCAATCATTCTGACTCAGGGAACTTCTTGGTGGCGCGCGCGTCGCTCAGCCAAGATGATTCCAGTGAGGATTCTGGGAGATTGGTAGGACATATGGATTGGCGTCTCCTCTCTCCTTTGAACTTTCCCGAATTCTTCCTGTTGGTGGTAGCTTATTAGTTCCTCGTTCCTTACCAGGACCTCCTGTCGTAAGATGACTCATGTGAGCGGCTACTATCTTGCCTGGCCAGGGCGGGAGGCTTCGGTCAGTGTTTCCCCTAACAATAATCTTCAGTCCTTCCATCACCAATTTGCAAATATTTGGTTATCTTGCCAAATAAGGGCACTGAGGGATGAAGTGACCATGTATCTGAGGGGCAGCATAAATGGCTTACACACTCCGTTCTGCAGATTCTCAGTTCATCCCAAGCCCCAAAGGTTTTTTGTTTGTTTTGTTTCCGTTTTTGCTTGCAACTCACCACAGCTCATTAAGACTGTGGATTACTGTGTTCTGCCTCAGAGGAACTCCTGACCGTGTGGAAGTGCCCCCTCTGGTCCCCATGTTGTTCTCATGATCTCAGCCTCAAATTATATGGGAAGGCTGTGATGTCCTTATGTTTATAGGGCTGTGATCCTTGTTCATTGCTTTAGCAGGTGGTATAAAGCTGACACCAGAGGCACCTTTTTGCCACTTGACTGTGTCACTAATATTTGAAAAGGGCCTTTCCCTGGAGATCCAAGAAAGATTTGCACCGATTAATCTAGAATTCTAGATCACAGCACTATCACTTGTGATGTCATGGGCCATTGGGATTTTCTGAGAAAGCTGCTTCAGCCTGCAAATGACAAGACTGGAGACAATTTCCTAGGCTTGATAATGAGGTGACTTGATAATCAGTCACTGGTAACTATAAACTAAGACAACTCAGTTTGATGTGGTTTTCACACTCATTAGGGTGAAAGGGAAGTTTGTTTTTTTAAATTTATTTTTGGCTGTGTTGGGTCTTCGTTTCTGTGCGAGGGCTTTCTCTAGTTGCGGTGAGCGGGGGCCACTCTTCATCACGGTGCGTGGGCCTCTCACTATCGCGGCCTCTCTTGTTGCGGAGCACAGGCTCCAGACGCGCAGGCTCAGTAGTTGTGGCTCACGGGCCCAGTTGCTCCGTGGCATGTGGGATCTTCCCAGACCAGGGCTCAAACCCGTGTCCCCTGCATTGGCAGGCAGATTCTCAACCACTGCACCACCAGGGAAGCCCCGAAAGGGAAGTTTTAAGCCATCTTAAATTTGTGTTGTTACAGATTATAGCTTGGTCTTTTTTAAAAAATTAATTAATTTATTTATTTTTGGCTGCGTTGGGTCTTCATTGCTGCGTGTGGGCTTTCTCTAGTTGTGGCAAGCAGGGGCTACCCTTTGTTGCAGTGAGCAGGCTTCAGTAGTTGTGGCTCATGAGCTCTAGAGCGCAGGCTCAGTAGTTGTGGCGCAGGGGCTCAGTTGCTCTGCGGCATGTGGGATCTTCCCGGACCAGGGCTCGAACCCGCGTCCCCTGCATTGGCAGGCGGATTCTTAACCACTGCCCCACCAGGGAAGCCCCTATAGCTTAGTCTTTTATTTAAGATTTTATTTCTCTGTTAATTACTCCCACACTTTGAGGCTGATTAGTACAGATTTTTTTTTTGTTTATTTTCCCATTATAGGTTATTACAAGATATCGAATATTGTTCCCTGTGTTATACTGTAAATCCTTGTTGTTTATTGTATATATAGTAGTGTGTATCTGTTAATCCCATATTCCTTAACTTATTCCTCCCCCTCCCTCTCTCCTTTGGTAACCATAAGTTTATTTTCTTTGTGAGTCTGTTTCTGTTTTGTTTTGCTTTTTTAAAAGTAGATTTATTTATTTACTTATTTATTTGGTTGCACTGGGTCTTAGTCGCAGCAGGCATGATCTTTATTTTAATTTTTTTAATATGAATTTTAAAAAATAAATTTATTTATTTATTTATGGCTGCATTGGCTCTTCATTGCTGTGCGCGGGCTTTCTCTAGTTGTGGCGAGCAAGGGCTACTCTTTGTTGCAGTGCACGGGCTTCTCATTGTGGTGGCTTCTCTTGTTGTGGAGCATGGGCTCTAGGCTTGTGGGCTTCAGTAGTCGTGGCTCGCAAGCTCTAGACCACAGTCTCAGTAGTTGTGGCATATGGGCTTAGTTGCTCCGTGGCATGTGGGATCTTCCAGGCCCAGGGCTCAAACATGTCCCCTGCATTGACAGACGGATTCTTAACCGCTGCGCCACCAGGGAAGTCCCAGGTGTGCTCTTTAGTTGCGGCTCACAGGCTCCTTAGTTGCGGCTCACCAGCTCCTTAGTTGTGGCTTGTGAACTCGTAGTTGCAGCATGCATGCAGGATCTAGTTCCCTGACCAGGGATCAAACCCTGGGCCCCCTGCATTGGGAGCGTGGAGTCTTAACCACTGCACCACCAGGGAAGTCCCTGTTTCTATTTTGTGTAAAGATTCATTTGTATGACTTTTTAGATTCCACATATGTGATATCATAAAATATTTGTCTTTCTCTGTCTGACTTAGTATGATATTCTCTAGGTCCATCCATGTTGCTGCAAATGGCAATATTTCATTTTTTATGGCTGTGTAATAGAATAATATTCCATTTTGTATATACATATATATCTTATTAAAACAATAGTCTGTTGATGGGTTGAAATTTTTACCTTATTTCATAATTAGGCAAAAACTTCATAAGCCATGTACAAATGGAATGATGCAATGGGCCCAGATTTCCTTTCTTTAAATTCAAGTGTTGTAGTTTAAGGTTTATAGCATACGGGTCCAAATCACGCTTTGTGTTTAAAAAATGAACACAGCCTAATTTATTTTAAACGAGAGGTTATCGATTTGTTTGGCTTTGCCAACATTGTTAAACGGCTTCTGAAAGTTGGATGCAGTACTTTGTGTTCTCGCAAGCGCTCAGCACAGCAGCCCTGGGAGTGAGCAGAGCAGCCTTGCTCGCAGCGGTGAGCCACGGGCGCAGGTAGAGGGAAGGCTGAAGGAAACAAAGACTCAGCTCGGAGGGACATACCTCAGAAGTCTTCTAAAGAGTCACAATGATGACTGTACAACAGTATGAGTGACATGACCCAACTTTTGAAAAAGCCAACAAGCTACCTGTGAGCATGATGGGAAGGCGAGATACCCACCAAACCATCAGCAGTTGGTTGTCAGCCAGTAGGGGTTACTTCATACACTTGTGTTGATTCTTTTTTACCTGATCGTATATGATGCACGAGCTTTGTTCATCAGCTGGTACTCCCCACTCATTAGTAGATCAGCTCATGAAAGGTCCCCAGCCCCCTGCAAGCTGAGCAATGCAGTTTGGGGCGGGGGGGAGCCTTAGGTGGCACTGGAGGTGGGAAGGGGCTGGCAGGAATGAGCAGTCTGTGGAGATCTGCTGTGTTCCAGAAGGTGTATCTTCAGCCAGACCACATGGCTTCTGCAGGGCCTAAAGGGGGTGGGGGTGGGGGGGACCAGGCTGGGAGAGCAACTGTCCACTGGGCTAGAGAAGAGGGCAGGAGAGCCCCAGAGACCATCTCCTTCCCCAGTGACACTCTGGCTCCAGATCTGCTAGCAGACACTTCATTCCTCCAAACATCCAACTCTTTCACCACTTGGAGAAAGCAGAGGCTGACCAGGCTGCTTCTGTGGCTCAGCAGACACGGTCATCCTGAACAGGGTGGCCAATAGCCTGCCTTGGGCGGAGGCCAGTCCAGAGCTCTGCTCCCCTCTCTCATTTCAGTACATCCCGTTGCCAGTGCTGTATGGAGTCTTCCTCTACATGGGTGTGGCCTCCCTGAATGGCATCCAGGTAAGGCTCTCCCCTTAGGTCCTCTAATCCTCATTTTACAGATGAGGAAACTGAGGCTCAGAATTCAACACCCAGATCGAGCTGACTCCTATGAGCATTTCACTACACCTCTCTCTTCTCTAAGGCAATTTGCACAGAAGAAAACATTTTGTTTTGTTTTGTTCTTTATTTACCATGATACACCAGACGTCTTGGATAGCTTGTGTTGCTGTTAAGTTGCATTTTCCTTGAGTGTGGGCAGTGTTTACTGGGGCCAGCGCCAGGGCTGTAGCCCTCACCAAGGGCTCAGCACTCCCCCAGCATAAGATCTCATTGTACATCCTCCTAGACCTCCAGTCCCCTTCCTTTGCATCCTTAAGGCCTGACCAGGGGCTCCCCTCTATGAGACCCCACTGCAGCACCCATTTCACCAGACCCAAGCCCCCAGCAGGGCCACCAGGGTCCCCATGGCCTGGCTGAGCCTTCCTCTGTCCTCACCAGTTCTGGGATCGCTGCAAACTCTTCCTGATGCCGGCCAAGCACCAGCCGGACCATGCCTTCCTGCGGCACGTGCCCCTGCGCCGGATCCACCTCTTCACCCTGGTGCAGATACTGTGCTTGGCTGTGCTCTGGATCCTCAAGTCTACGATGGCCGCCATCATCTTCCCAGTCATGGTAAGATGAGCGCAGGCTTCCCCGTCGTGTTCAGCAGATTCAGCCGGGGAAGGTGTCCAGGGGAGACCCACCCTAGCCTTCTCCTCCACAGTGGCCTGATTCTCTCGGGGTCACAAAGGCAGGCACTGATGAAGATTCGGGTTGTGACTCCAGGCCAAGTAGAGCTGGGGTGCGGGGTGTGTGTGGTGGAATGGAGAGGAGAGAGGGGGAGGGAAGCTGTATGTGGTGGGTGGTTGCTGTAGTGACAGCCCACACACCCGCCTCCACCCAGCTCAGGTCAGGGCGGCTCAGTGAGAATGCAAAACCAACCAACTTCCCCAGCTCTGGGGTGCGATGGAGAAGCTGGGCAAATTCAACAAGGAGACTGAGTTCCCCACTGCCAAAATTCAAACCAAGTGCAGAAGTAGATCTACACTAAATATAATTCTTCACCCTTCAATATAACTGAATTTGAAAAGATAAATGGGGGGATGGGATGGGGAGAGCTAGAAATAGAGATTTAGAACTTCAAAGTCCAATGTCATTAACATGTCATTGTTTGTTGAAGCTGGGGAAAGTATGTGAGCATTCTTTGACTATTCTTGAAATTGTGTAAGTTTGAAATTATTCCAAAATTAAAAGTGAAAAGAAGAAAAGCCAACAACATGTTGCATCTGGCACCTAGATCGCCCATGGAGGGCAGTGGCCTCTGTCCCTGCTGGGGCATGGGGAATGGGAGGGGGGACTGTGGGCTAATGCTTGGGGGAAGCCCTAGGTGGGCCCTAAAGCCTGCAGGGCTGGATTAGGGACCAAAGTGAGGACACAGAGTAGGATTTGAAATATCCTGGCAGGGTTCTGAGTCAGTGATTCTTGACCCTGGCTGCTCATAAGAGTCACTTGGGAGCTTTTTAAACGCACATGCGCCCAGGCCTCAGCCCAAATCAATTAAGTCAGAATCTCTTAGAGAAACCCAGGCATTGGTATTTATAGTAAGTCTACAGGTAAGCATAAATGTGCAGCCAAGGTTGAAAACCACCACTCTAGGGAAAGTGAAATGGATCCTCCCCAACAGTGCCCTCATGGGTTTCAGAGGTGAGGAGGGGAAAGGATCGTCACAATTGGCATGTACTACTGAGTGCTATTTCATTTAGTCCATACCTTCGCTAAAGAACTACCATTTTATAGACTGGAAAACTGAGGCTCAGAGAGCATGTGTGAGTGACTCAAGTCACACAACCAGGAAGGAGCAGAGCCAAGATTCACACCTTCCCCCATATTGATACTTTTTAACTTACATGCAGTAAAATTGACTCTGCCATTCTATGAGTTTTGACAAAACACAGAGTAGCGATTCCACCACCATAGTCATGATACAGAGCAGTTCCATCACCTCTAAAATTCTGTGTTGTCCCTATGTAGACAGCCCTTCTTCCTACCCTTGCCCTTAGCAACCATGCTCTGTTTTCAGAGCCAGGAATTTTAAAAACCAGGTCTGACCAACTCCCGAGCTCTGTCTGCTCCCAAGACACAGGGTCAGTGAAGACCCAGTGTTAAATCCAGCTGGATGGTTTTCTCCCTGACCTCATCTAATGGCTAGTTCTTGGTGGTGAAAGGACAATATTCATAACTAGCTACTTGGACCCATTGCATTTATTAGAAGGTCAGTGTTTAATCTTCTCCAAAGAGCACATGTTTTGCCTTTGTTTATCCTGAACAGAACCAAACTTTCTAGACTTTCCTTTAAAAATTCTAGATATGCCAGTATACTTTATTCAGTTTGTTAGCAGAGAGATTGGCAGCTCTCAGAAATGGGGGCATGGGGACAGTTGGTCTCAAAGTGTAATCCCTGAATCAGCGGCATCAACATCTCCCGGCAATCTTGTTAGAGATGCAAATCTCAGGCCCCACCCCAGACCTTCTGAGTCAGAAACTCACCCAGCACCTAGCAGTGTGGGTATTAACAGCCTGCCAGGTGATTTGATCTAAGCTCAAGTCTGAGAACCACTAATCTAAAGAATAACTGTAGTTCTCCACCCATGGTCCCCATCTGGCTCCCCCCCTCAGCTGTCACAGGCTCTGTGCCTCTGGGTCACTGGTAGGCATCGCCACTCAACTGAGCAGAGGCTGGACGAGAGGAACCAAGATGGGTGGGAGGTGAACAGTGGTTTGGGGGAGCTTTGAGAATGTTCCAAAGATACCAGAAAAAGTCCCTGAACATAGCTGAGTGAGGGAGAAAAAAAATTGTGCCCAAGTTTGGGGCCTTGAGCCCATGGTTTTCTCTGAACTCTCACCACAGATCCTGGGCCTCATCATCGTTCGAAGGCTTCTGGACCTCATCTTCTCCCAGCATGATTTGGCCTGGATTGACAACATCCTTCCAGAGAAGGAGAAAAAGGAGGCAGATAAGAAGAAAAGGAAAGGGGCCCATGAGCACAGTGACGAGGAGGTGGGGAGGATGTGAGGCCTGGGCTGATGGGAGGGATCAAGAGACCCTCCCTCCACCTCTGCCATGGCCAGGGTGGGGTGGCTTCTCAGGTAGCCAGGAGCGACTGCCTGGGCCCAGTGTCAGTCTGGTGTGCTGAGATCATGTCTATTCATGTGAATACCCTCAGGGTAGGCCAGAGTGAATGAGCCCTCTCATCCAGGGAAAAGTCAGTTGGCCATGCCTATTTCCCCCCATTCCTGTGGGCTCTTGGGGCCATTACAACAGCAGCGTAGGTCCCTGAGGGGACAGGGCAGAAGACTCGGCTCCATCATGGAGGAGGTTATGAGGACTGACCTCCAAAGAACAGAGCAGGCCCAGGGGGAGGGGTCTAGTAGGGACTCATTAGTAGACTGGACTCCTGGGCAAGTGGGAGGACTGGTGACAAGCCTTGCTTGGGCCTGTCCGTAGGGTCCTGGGCAGAGAGGTGGGGGAAGACGCACGTGGCCTCCTGAAAGGAGGGTGACTACATTCCCCAGATGCCTGGGACCACTCAGTCTCAGCTGCCCCATCTGCCCCTCTCTTCTCCCATGCTTCCTCCCCATCTCACCTCAAAACACTCAGGGAGTCAACAGACAAGAAGCCAGTCCAGAACTTATAGTAAATCACAAAATGTAGTGAAAAAGATTGTCTAGTTCAAGTGTTCATTACAGATGGTGAAACTGTCCCCCAAAAGGGAAGTGACTCACCCAAGATGGATGTATAGGCTAAATGTCTAGGAGGGAACTAAGAAAACCATTCCAACTTTGAATCTGATCATTTCCAACATACTAAGCTGCCCATGTCCTTCCTAACACCATGCCTGGCTCCCATTCTCCCAATTTGACCCAAACCCACATCCCTGCCTCCACTGTGAACTGTTCTCCTAGCAATCTTGCCTTTTGCAGATCAAAGCTGCTTATAGGCAAGCCCTTGCTGACTGATTGGTGACGACTAAACCATCTTCTGATGGTAGTGATAGGCCAAAATTCCCCTGGTCCTTAATTACTGTCCTCTTCCCAGAACGTAAGAGGCCCATAATCCCCATTCACATGTTTTTCATTGATGATTTTTTTTGGACGTGCTGCACAGCTTGCAGGATCTCAGTTCCCTGACCAGGGAATTGAACCTGGGCCACAGCAGTGAAAGCCCAGAATCCTAACCATTAGGCCACCAGGGAACTCCCCCTTGTTGATGATTTAGACGACTTGCAAAGTTAGGTTCTGAGAACAAAGAAACTGAGAGTCTAAGTGCCTTTTAAAGACAAGTATTATTCTTTCACTGATTCATTCAATAAATATTTGAGTGGCTACCACATGCCAGGAACTATTTCAGGGGTGGGAAAAAGCATCTCTGGTTTATATGATATATTCAATGGAAAAACGGGATTCAATTTACATAAATTCATTTTATACACGTCTTCAGCTACTGTGTGAGGTTCACTCCCAAGTGACTGGTTACCAAGACAGTTGAAACTGTTCTGATGAGTAACATTCCTGCAAGAGTTCTGTCCTTTCTAGTGTCCTCAGTGGGCCCCAGGGTAATTGCAGCACCCACTGTCTAGTCTGGATATGAAGAGGATGGTGGTTTGCACACTGTGGACGCATGTATTTTCCATCTTGGCAAGAAAGCCAACACTGTTGTATTGGTGGTATTTATCAGCTTTTCCCACTGTTTCTCTCCAGCCCCAGTTCCCTCCTCCCTCAGTTATAAAGATTCCCATGGAAAGTGTCCAATCAGATCCCCAAAACGGTATCCACTGCGTTGCCAGTAAGTAAAACACATGGTGTCTCTCCCTTCCTACTTACTACTAATCTTCCACCTCTTCCTCAAGGAACTTTCATCGCTAACTCAGATCTATTGGTCTTAGATACTAAAGGACTCCTGTGCTAGGCAGAGTTCAAAAAGAACTGGGCTACAAGAACTGGAACTCCAACCATATGGAAGCCCCAAATCAAACCATGTAGACTTCAGTGATCAATCTGTCTTCATTAGTTTAGGCAAACCCCCTCTTTCCTTCCTTACCCCTAGTGCCCTCAGATGCCTGCGGCACCGCCTTGCCCCCTCTTGCATTGTTTCAGACTGCGTTGATCCAAACACGACCTGCTGAGCCTCTCATGTTTGCCAGTGGTTGTTGAAGTGATTGAGAGCTCAAAGCCAAGCTGAGTTGTCCCCTTTAGGAGAACAAGTAGCATCACACTGGGATTATAAATTAGTCAAGGTCCTAGTGGTTGGGCTGTGATTCTGTATGAATCACAAGCACCTTCCACATGTTGAAAGGGAACTTGCCTGGGAAGGATCAGATGCGGCTTATGAAGATCTTGGGGGATTTTATTGCTGCCTTTACCCGCTTCCAGCCTCAGCTTCCTATTAGTGGATAGTCTTGTCATCAACACAACACAGTCTATCCTGGGAGTAGTCTGAAAGATGCCAACATGGGTCCTGACCCTGGTGCTCCTAAGGGCTTGCCGCTTTCCCCAAAGGCCCATACTGGGGATCCTGCCAGGCCCCACAAGGGCCCTTCAAGGAAGGGCTTCCCATTACATTCTCTTCCAGAAGTACTTCTTCCTTTTGAATTTCTCATGCCCTTCCCCCTTCTCACTTGTATACCTCCATCACCTTTCTTCATTCTTCCCTGGCCCTCGCCATGCCTCCCACTCATCTCTGGGTGAAGGAATAACTGAACCAGAAGCCACCTATCTCTGTGAGGCCCCTGTATTCCTCTTGTGTAGTACTGGCCACGGGGTTAGAGAATAGAAAGGAGAAGAAATGGGTGAGGGAAGCACTGGAGAAAGAGGGTATTCTCCAGAATAGTTCTCAAACCTGCTCCACATCTGACACTTTAATTTTCCTGCCAGGACAAAGATCTTCCAGTTGGAGTTACTCACTCTGATTCTTCCTTCAGTGATTCAGAACTCGACCGAAGGTAACAGCCATGAGATAAGACTCTCTGAGTGTTAGATAAGAGCCTAAGCAATGGCTTTGAAAGCGGAGGGACTAGGATTTCCCGGGCTACCCAGTGTCTCAGTAAAAGGCATTTGCTGGTCCACCACAGGACACAAAGGCACAGACCTGATTACTGAGTGTCAAGTAACAAATCTGTCCTCTTATTGACATAATATGATTACAACACACAAAGGTACTGAACTTTAGAAAAGGAAATTATTACAAAATGTTAAGTAGAATGAAAATTGAAAGTAAATATTGAAAAAAGAAAACAGAAACTAGACGTGATTTAAGTATATATTATTAAAAGCCAGGATAAACGAACTCTAAGGATCAAAACACCAAGCACTCTAATACTCTGTGGAGTAAAATAACAGCATGGTTAATATGCAAAGGTCAGAAAGGGTATCGAGGAAAGCTAACTAAATATCAATGATCAAGTGGAGATAAAAACAGTCAAGAAAGGATTCAAGGCCCAGGTTCCAGGAACTCCCATGCCAACCATGTGATTCCTTGCTGTTCTTAATGAGAAGCCACCCTCAAAAAAGGTGGGACTACTTGATGACTGAAAACAAGGGGGGATCAAAAACAGAAAAGAGGAATTCAGAGGCAAGAAAGTCTGCCTCAGTCATTACTAGGGAAGATGGTAGGGGCAGTCCCACTCCTAGTGTGCCCTAAGCTGGACAAGAGTCACTGTGCTACATCTGACAGTAAAAGCACGGGCTACCCCAAGACTAGAGCTAGCTGGCTCCAGATGGAGATGGGACTCACCTGAGAGATTTTAGGAAACATGTATAGGATCTTCTGAGTTATATGTCAAAGCTGTTATCACATTGCCATGATGAGAAGAGATTTATCACCAGTATAAGCCTCCCTAAGCAGCAGGCCCAAGACTACTGTGTCGCATGTCCAAATGACATCTCTGCCTGCCTTCTCATCCCACCTCCCCAGTCAGGGCTCCTATGCCCTTAATGCCACAGATCTTTATAAATAAATGTGTTAAGAGAAAAGCACTGTCTATCTTATTTTCATTTTAAGGTAGCCTACACAAAATTAAATCTCTAATTGCTCTAATTTCAGTTAATGGAGAGAGAATTTGGACCAGGATAGGATATTTCCGAAAACCTGTTAAAGTACACAAAGCAGGGGACAAGGTCAGAAATGCAGAAAATTTCATAACTAGTGATGGCACCTCCCAACTATGCTGGTGTTTTACTGAATCTATGAAAGTACATAGAAGTAAAGACAACTAAATAGCAGGATTCCATTTCAGTGAGGAAAAAACTCAGCAACATGATCTAGTTTAACAAAGATTAAGCATCCATGATCTACCAGGCACGATGCTTAACCTCTGGGAATATAGAAAGAGAGGCATGTGTACCACATGCCAAGAACAGAGCACACATAAGAGAAAGGACAGGCATCTAAGGGAGGAATCTGCCTTACCCAGAGAATCTGGGAACAATAAATAGGAGTCTTCCAGATGTACAGAGTAAAAGAAAAAAGAGAGAAAAGAAGGCACTGCAGGTATTGAGAAAAGGCCTGAAATACCACACAGACACAGGGCAAAGAACCCAGGATGGACGGGGCAAACAGCAAGCAGGCAGAAGTTTGAGCAGAGAAGGCTCTTGTCTCGCCAGGCTAAGGAGCTTGAATTCTCTCCTTTGACCAGTGGGGAACCACAGTCAGGTTCACGATCCAAAAAGTTCACTTTGGCAGCAATGTGAAAAATAGGTTGAAAAAGGGTGAGACCAGTAACTGTGACAGCTGAAGGCCAAGCAGATAGGATACTGCTAGTTCCTGTGATGTGTTAAGAGTCCAAAAGCAAAAAGACAGAACTATTTGCACTAGAACCCTGTTCTGGGGGATAGCATTAAAATATACCAAATCCTAGATAAATCATTCTTCCCTCTTCTTTTTCTCATTCAGCATCACCCTGCACTTCAAAATCTCCTGTCCAGCTTCACCTGCCTTCAGCTACTCACAGAGCCCAGTCTTCATGGTGCCACAGGTGAAGATAGAGATGGAGCCAGACTGTGACTTCACAGACATGGAAAGATACAGAAGAGAAGCTGACAGCGAGACCACCCTCTAGGAGGACGGACGGGGCACAGAGTGAGGGCCTGGTTTAGTCTTCACTGTGAGGGTCTGGGCCAAAACTCTTCACTTTTCCAAACCTGTTTCCTATTTACCAAACAGAGGGAGTCATTCTGCTTGATAGAAAACTGGAGAGCTGCTGATGAAAAGTACTACTTATGTGCAAAGCCCTCTACTTCCCTCTGTAGTTATGAAAATAACTAAAGCTAAATGTTACACCTTATTTTAAAATGCAGTCCAGCATAGAAATTATAACATTTCTTTTGAAATGAAAAAATGCTTTCTCTCAAAACTGTAGCTAAGATAAAGGGGCACTAGTTAATTTTTATTTAAAACAAATATCAGTTAAGATTTTTTTTTTAAAGCTGAGATTTTAAATTATCTAGATGGTCTTAAAACAACTTAAAATACTCATACTTTAAGAGACCAAGGTTGGAAAATTTGTTTTGCAATTTTGCATATTAAGAAATGCTAAAAAGGACCTCTTATCTCTCCATCCAATTCAGTTTTCTAAGGGTCATATGACAAGTTTGAACTATCTGCATTATGAGCCTTGTTCCAGCACAGAAGTGTGACTGGGGCTTTTCCAGATTGAAAGCTATTTCTAAAAGTCTGGTAATGAAAGAACCAACATGTTTGAGTGGATATTTTAAAAACAAAATAGTTCCTGTTAAAATGAAATCTCAAATCACATGGCAAATCAACAAAATGATCCTTTAAATTAGTATCACTGGTTTTTCAAGCCCAGAATCACATTTCATTATGCATTTGGGTAGGTCTTTCCTGCAAGTTTTCAATGGCCTGATTCCCAAAGTCAAACTTGCATTCACATGAATATTGCATATTAGGCAGGGCTAATGTGAAATTTTGGAAAGTTAAAACTCTGTAATACTAGTCAGACTAGTACTTTAAAGGAATAATTAGAAACAAATTGGGTAGATTTAAAACCCGTTAATAGTGAAGCAAACTCTTTTCCTCATGAAACTTAAGATCAGTCTTCTTATCTTCAAGTCACATTTAACAAACACCAACCGTGTTTATTTACCACCTACTGTGTGCCTGAGAGCCACAATGCATCTGACATTTACCTTCTCCAAAAAAACTGTGGATTTGAATCTTGAGTAAATCACTTTGGTTACGGTTACCACATTTACTCAAGATGACAAATGCAGGTGCTTTTTCTTTATCCCTTTCTATTTTTTAAAGACAAATGACACTAGGTCATTAACCACCTTGAGTACAGGGACAGTTAATTGCCTCTGTAATCCCCAGAGCCAGTACAGTGCCTGGTCCATAGAAAGCTCTCAGTGTTTATTAAATGAAATCTCAGAACTCCCTTCCAAGTATACTGCCATGAGGTAAAGCTCTAAACCTCCACCACTTCTACTGAGGGCAGCAGAATTACTTAGCTGCTCACTAATCCAGAACCATTGCCTGAGTTTAAGTATAAATTCTTTTTTTCATCTGCACCAATTCTGGGAGAGCTAACAATCTACCCTTAACATTTCAGTTTTAAAAACTGGCTGATTTCCAATAGCACTTTGTCCAAATTGAATTGTAGAAATGTTGTGGATTCAGGAGTAAATGTGCTTGATTAATCAAACAAGCTGGAAAACTAGAATGTTAATTTTTTGTTGTTGTAAACTGATCACCGTAATTTTCACATTGCCTGTCATTTGCATTTTGTACACACACACACACACACACATACACACGAACATTTTAATTTCCATAGCTTTTAATAGGTTGACATATTGGTACTTCTCCATGCAGTAACAATAACTTGTAACTACAGTTCAATAAAACTTAATCCTGTCTGCTCATCTTGCTCCATGTTTAATAATTTGGGTGAGTCAGCAGGCATGGCTTATGTACAGGAACTACACCTCACTTGCAAAAATATCTCTAGCAACTATCACCCCTCTTCATCTCCAGAAAACTATCAAAAGCATAAAGGCGACGGGCTTCCCTGGTGGCGCAGTAGTTGAGAGTCTGCCTGCCAATGCAGGGGACACGGGTTCGATCCCTGGTCCGGGAAGATCCCACATGCTGCGGAGCAACTAAGCCTGTGCGCCACAACTGCTGAGCCTGTGCTCTAGAGCCCGTGAGCCACAACTGCTGAGCCCGCATGCCACAACTACTGAAGCCCATGCGCCTAGAGCCCGTGCTCCACAACAAGAGAAGCCACCGCAATGAGAAGCCCACGCACTGCAATGAAGAGTAGCCCCCACTCGCCGCAACTAGAGAAAGCGCGCACAGCAACGAAGACCCAACACAGCCAAAAACAAATAAATAAAATAAATAAATGTATAAAAAAAAGCATAAAGGCAGCAGATGAACAAGGAGGGGAGAAGGTCAGCTCTGCATTGTTCTCCTTCCTCTCTCTGCCTCAAGCTGCCTGGAACAGGAGTTGCTTCTGCCTGCATGAAAGCCAAATATCCAGCCCTTGAGCAGAATACACCGGACCTATCCTCGCTGCAAATGTGCCACAGCAAATACCTTTCAATCTGTGCAATCAAACTAATGCTTTAAACACACACACACAGACACACGAAAAAAATTTATATATATGTGTGGGGCAGGGGGGCTTGGCAAAGCACATCAAGAAGTCCTGTGTAAACTGAACATATGGTTTAGAAAATAATCAGAACAAGACTAACCACTTAAATGAATCTTACAGATTAAACTCCTGGTTTGGCACGACCTTTTGGGATGTAAGATTAAAAGGACTAGGCTGGTTTCTCCACAGCTCTTTAAACCAATTTGTTTAAGGCATCGGATTGGGTATTACCAAATATAGGAATATTTAGGTTGATTACATCCAATGAGAAAAATTAGGTCACAACAAGATAGTAGCAGATACAGTATTTCAGAAACTCATTCTATACCAGTCAAAAGTGTTTTATTTAAAAAAACAAAATGAAACAAAGAAGTCCTTTAATCAGAAAGTCTGATTAAATTCAGTATTAACTCAAGTTCTCAAAAATCAATCAAGGAAAGCCAACAGATGCATCAGAGAAAAGCCGGCAGCTGTTGACAGTTCTTTGGTGGAAAAGTAAGTTGCACACTTATACAAGCTGCCCTAATGATCATCAAGCCCAAGTTATGTTTTCCAAATACAGGTTTCAAGACACACTAAAGAAACCATACAGACACCCCCAACAGTATAAAAATTTGACAGTGAAGTTTAAGGATGTAGGAAAGTCAAATATGACATGAATAATTTATAAAATAAGCCTTTCAATCCTAGAAAACTAAAATGGGGAAACCTCAGGAATGGTAACCAACATAAAACGAGGGCTAATAGCAAATGAAACAACCCCAAACATTTTCCCAATGACTAAGCTACAAAATGACAGCTTAGGAGACTATTGACATGTAGTTTTTCTTCTGGTTATCAATCAATACATATATTAAATTAGGGTAATTTTTTTTCTACTCAACTACCGTCATTTCTTTCTTTTTACCTTTTCCCTAATTTTCTCTTGCAACATTTTTCCTTTGGTTTGACCAGTTGAACTCAAAAGGTTTGGAACCTAAAGTGAGCATCAACTCATTATTGGAATAGCACTTGGGAAATGCAATCATAGAAAAGACAAATTTGTGCAGCGTTGGTGGTATAGTGGTAAGCATAGCTGCCCTCCTAAAAAAGACAAATTTTAACTGAAGTGGTTGACAAAGTTAGGCAGCCATTCTCAATGTGACAGTGTCCCCCTGTTTATCAGTAGGTTAATGGCTTCTCTTGGCTGGATCCCATGACCCAGCATGATAGTGGCGTGCTCCCTGGTGGGTAACTGCAGGGCTATGTGTGCAAACACCCACCCATTTAAGCTTACAAATAAATAGAAAGCATTGTTTTAAACCATTTAAGTAGAATAAATATTGCATTTCTATTGGCCTGGTTTTCCTCGTGAACTAGCTTGGAGTGCTGTTCATGACACAGAAGACACGATAGTTAATTACTTGCTACTCCAAGCTCCTTAGACTTCAGTACTTCCCGCTCTTCAAGCCTCAGCACTTTTTTTGCAGCAATAATGGTATTCTTCATTAGCATTGCCACTGTCATGGGACCAACACCCCCAGGGACTGGAGTGATGTAACCGGCTTTCTTCCTGACTCCTACATAGAAATAAGACAGGCAGACTGCTTTAATTATGGCAAAGGAACTGTATGTACTTTATCATGGAAGAAGCATTCAAAGAAAAAGCAATAAAATACATAAGCATCTTCATAAGCCTCAAACTCATTTAAAAAAAATCACAGCTACATTACTCAAGAGTAAAGGCTTTTGAACATACTAATGTAAAATAACACACATATAGGGACTTCCTTGGCGGCCCAGTGGTTAGGACTCCGCTCTTCCACTGCAGGGGGCGCGGGTTCAATCCCTGGTGGGGGAACTAAGATCCCGCATGCTGTGCGGAGCGGCCAAAAATAAATAAATCAATAACACGCATATAATAAGCAGAGTTGTTCAGTGAATATTTATATATCTAAACAACCTATAATTTACCAGCCATACTTTTCCTCCATATTAAATCAACTTAAAAAGAAACATCTCAGTAGGTTAACTGTATGGGAAGTGTAACTATAATAATAATAAGCATTACTTCAATTAATACCTGCCTACAATATTTTCTTAATTTCATCCTATTTATTTAACTATACTGTTTGCCCAAAGTACCAAGCAAAGTAATTTTCTGGAAAATAAAAAGTAAGATTTTTTTAATTCCAATCTAAAGGGAAAAATACTTAGAAACCTAGGCTTGGGTCTGACTGCTTTAGAAGAAACAGAAAGCTAGAAATAGGATTATTGGCATAAAATTCAGATAAAATCAGAACTGAAAGGAGAAATCTACTAGCAAATTCCAAAATTTTAGTACTTTGGCTCTGTCCCATACTTTTAACATGCCAGGTCTGTGATATCTCCTCTCAGTATGAAAATGAGAAATCTGTAACACTTTTTAGGAGACTCAATAGTTTAGGAAAATCACTTCATTAAATTTTCAGACTTGTTAAAAGTCTTGAAGTTGTTTTAATTATAAAATAGCCCTAAGCGGAAAAAAACAAAACAATTCTCTGAAAACTCTATATCTGTTCTCCATAATCTGATGATACAAACACCTAAAATAATTCTAGAATGACTGTAATTGTTAAAAAGATTTTTCTTAATTAATTTTCATGGAAAGCATTTTAAATGGTATTACCAAGGTAACATAAGTTTAAAAGTTAAAATAGTTTGCCCTAAATGTCCAATAACAATAGTATTTATTGACTTTTATATTTTTAAAAAATCATACCATTTACCTTCAAAATCCACATCTCCAACCAACTTGGGTTTAGCAGTTATGGGATCTTGAATTCTATTTATTCCCACATCAATGACAGCTGCTCCTTCCTTAATCATATCTGCTGTGATCAGATTTGGAATGCCTAGAAATGGAGATAGGAATGATCGGTTTAGTACCGAAAAGAAGATTCTTAGATAAGATTCTTATCTACTTTCAATTTCAAGAGACCTGGAAGAACGAATTCTCTTGTTTTACAAAAACCTATAAAAACTATTAACCAAGGAAACATTTAAATTTCATATAGTAAACAGGCTGTAGAAAAAACATTCATCCATCAAATCTATAATGGAATGCCATCAGTATTCCAACCACAACTCTCTCCTCATCTTTGTAAGCAGCTCACATTATCAATCCTAGGAGAATAATGAATGGAACAGCAGCGCAGCAGGCAAATTCGAAGATGAGAGTCCCATCTTCACCCTCTGAGGTGACGTGCTCCCGCCCCTTCCCTAGTGCTCTTACCTGCAGCGGAGACCACAATATCTGCAAGAGCTGTATGTTTCTTCAGCTGCTCCTTGGGAGTATATCGATGAGATATTGTGACAGTGGCATCACCTATGAGTTAAAAAATATTTCCGAATCAAAGCTGGAATTGGATGAGATCTCAACTAGGCAAACCATGCGAGAAATTCAACATCTCTGAAAAAATAATTGACAGTTCCTGTGCCATACTTTCTGGGCAGCCAATTGTAACTTTAAAAAAAAACCAAATACTCAATTTCTTGTAACTTTTACCTGTTGGTCCTAGCTCTACCCTTTGGAGTCATACATCTTTAGATTTATTCCTTATCCTATTTAACAGCCTTTCTAAACAAAATATCACTAGAATTACTCAAGGATTTTTCTTAAAAGTGTGCTGAAAGATACCTGGAAATATTTAGTTTTGACATTATTTCTGATGTAATCATGTATAGTCATATTATGATAATCACATTAACTCTGATTTGAAGCTTTTTCTCAAATTAATAGAACTTGACACAATGATGACACATTACAGTAATATCAATTCAATTGTTTGCATTGGTCTAAGACTTTTTTCTACCAAATGGCACAGAACAGGACACTAACTTTGAATAAGTTCTACTTCTTAGCTCCAACTATCAAAGCCATAACTGGAAATTCTAATTGTCTACAACCATACTTATACTCAAAACTCAAATTTCTGAGGCATATCTATCTCTGAACTAGTTCCATACTAGTGAATATAAATGAACTTTCAAGTTGACACTGAGTACAGCTTCTCCTACAAAGATTACTCCCCAAGTACCTATTAACAAAATTACAACAAAAACAAAGTTTAACAAAGTTAACACTTCCAAACATTCACAGGGCAGTCTCTCAAGCGTCTCTCATAAGGGAGAAGAGGACTCATCCCTGGGAGCAAAACCCTTACCTCCGGGGCGTTCGTGTGCCCCGTCCGTGTGCAGCAGTACTGCAATGGGCATTCCAACGTTTTTTGACCTTCCAGCCACAAGCACATTCTTCCCCAGGGTTGGAATACCTATGAAAAATAAATATATTTGCATTTAAGATAGTGCCTGATTATCTTAGAAAGAGCACCTAAGGAAAAGGAAGGCTGATGGCCTAGGATGTGACTCTAATTGCGATAATGAAGGAATTCACTAAGCTTATTGCCTCATCAGTCAACTGGACTATCACTCGCTACACAGAGTGAAAGCTAAAAGGAAACATTTTATAAGCTGCAAAATGTTATGAGTGTGCACAATCACCACTATTAAAGCTTAAGTTTCCCTCAGAGGTTTCTGGATTAAACAGCAAAAACAGTTGTAGGCAACTGCTAAAGGAGTTAGGCTCTGGGGAGCAGGACTAGAGGCTGTGGGGTGGGAGTTTCCACTCTGCATGAATTTTTACCATTTGAAAGTACTGCCTTGATAACACTGAGACGGATATACCTACCAGTTCGCTTAATTATTTCCCACACACCCCATGGAGTAGCTGGTAACATGGAATTCTGGTCCAAACACATTCGCCCTACGTTAATTACATGAAAGCCATCAACATCTTTGTCTGGAGAAACAGCATTGCAGATCTTTCTCTCATCAATGTGCTCTGAAAAAGAAATCAGAGCAGTGGTCTTAAGTCACTGTTACGTAGTTAGCACTGCTTGACTCCAGCTTACCTGGTTTGCCACAAAAACCTATTCCGCTTTTGCAGCTCGCCCCCATGACTTATTTCTTCATCTGCATATAAGGAACACACATCGAGCAAAGCCTAATGCCAAGATCAAAGCCAGTGTCCTGTTGTACAACTGCTTCCTTCCACTGTCCTTTGCTTTAAGATCTCAATACCAAACCAAGGAGTAATTGGTATTCTGAGTAGGTCTGTCCCATATCTAATAACATACTCACTCTCTTGAGTTTACCTCCCCTTTATGTCAAATCCACACAAGGGGCCAGTTGTATAAAGTAACAAGTCTCTCCATTCCTCAGAAATCATTTAAAATATTTATTTATTTGGCTGCACCGTGTCTTAGTTGCAGTATGCGGGATCTTCCTTGCAGCATGCGCGATCTTTAGTTGCGGCATGTGGGATCTTTGTTGCGGCATGCGGGATCTAGTTCCCTGACCAGGGGTCGAACCCAGGTCCCCTGCATTGGGAGCACGGAGCCTTACTCCCTGGACCACCAGGGAAATCCCCAGAAATCATTTTAAACGGTGGTGTCCAAATCTCACCTGGAAGAGGCAGCTGAACAAGGAGGCCATCTACATTATCATCATTATTTAGTTTATTGATTAAATTCAACAGTTCTTCCTCTGAAATTGAAGCTGGTTTCACAATTGTCTCACTGTTGATTCCTATAAGAAAATTTCAAGGTAAAAAAAAAAAAAAGAGGCATTTATTGAGACAATGCTACGCTGCCTGCCATGCTGCCAGCGAGGCTTTTTATCATCATCCCCACCCTGGTAGCTGGAAAGCTTGAATCTGCTCACAAGTAACCTTAAGTAACTTCCCAAATGCAAACACTAAAGAATACTAGCTTGATACTTTCTTTTCTTTTGTTTTCTTTTTTAACATCTTTATTGGAGTATAATAGCTTTACAATGGTGTGTTAGCTTCTGCTTTATAACAAAGTGAATCAGTTATACATATACATATGTCCCCATATCTCTTCCCTCTTGCGGCTCCCTCCCTCCCACCCCCCTCCCTATCCCACCCCTCTAGGTGGTCACAAAGCACCGACTGATCTCCCTGTGTTATGCGGCTGCTTCCCACTAGCTATCGGTTTTATGTTTGGTAGTGTATATATGTCCATGCCACTCTCTCACTTTGTCCCAGCTTACCCTTCCCCCTAGCTTGATACTTTCCATATATTATACTACATAATCCTCATCAACCTCATTTTATAGACAAGGCTCAGTGAAATTGAAACACAAGCTGGCTGGTGACAAAGACAACTTTTCCAGTTCCAAAGTCCATGTTCTTTCCACTGTATCACACTACCTCCCATCCCAATGTCTTAGAAAGCCATGGCTTACTATTTTCTAGAGGTTCTAAAGGTTTTTCAATGAAAAGGGCAGGAGGCTTCAATCCTCAGTGATCAAGAATAGAGTATACCAAGGGCTCACAGTCCAGTAACACTGGCCAGGCACGCCAGAGGTTTCACAGCCCTTCAGAAGGGCAGGCACACGGTGCTCAGACCACTGACCCACAGAGAAGCAGGCAACGGCACAGCTGAGCCTACCCACCTCTGGTCTGCGGCCACACAGAGTCTGCAGTACAGCGAGACCTGGAACACAAGCCTCCCTTCACTCAGACCTGTGCCTTCTGCATTCAAACCTCCAACCACTTCTACACTGCTGATTTAATTGGCTTTGGAACCAACTGGTGGAGAAACCAAAGGCTATTTCAAAGAAGTCAGAGTCATTTCCTTCAAATCCATGACTGTGTTCTAGGCCACATCACTGAGGTCTCCGCGACCAAATGCTCAAACACCTCATTCAGACTCATTATTGCTCAAGGAAAGCAGATGTAAACTGTGTTCAAGGTCACCTATCAAATGTTAGACTAGAACAGAATTCAGACTACATTCCCGAAGACACCAAGAATACCAACCATATTCCTCCTGTCCTAGTCTATAACCCTCCCCAGTAGACAGCCTGATTTCTTTATGACAAATATTTGGATACAGTTCAATCACATTAGCCTCCTCTGCCTGGGTTTTCTAATCAGAAAAAGGAATCATAAATTGCAATAGAGTTTGCCTCAGATAAGTCTCAGTTTAACAGCAGTCGGGGTCTGAGAGTGACACATACCCACATCGGCAGCTGCTCTGGTTTTGTTGAGGACATAGGAGTGACTTGCAGGATTCTCGCCAACCAGAACGACGCTCAGGTGCGGCCGTTTGTTGCCTGACGCCACCCACTCTTCCACCTCCTGCCGCACTTCCTGCTTGATCTGCTCAGCAAGTTTCCTTCCCGAAATGACAACAGCTTCATTTCTGCAGAAGGCAACAGAATCAGAAAAACAAATAGCTTGAATCTTTGTAAAGAGTAAAGATCAGGCTACAAAATTGTTATTAAATACCCAAAACTTCAGGAGGTGGGGGAGGGGGAATTGGAAGAAGGTGGTCAAAAGGCATGGTGGGCCCTCCTATCTGCAGGTTCTGCATCTGAGAATTCGTCAACCATGGGTAGAAAACATTGGGGAAAAAAAATTCCAAAAAGTTCCAAAAAGCAAAACTTGAATTTGCCCTGCACCTGGCAACTATTTACATTGTATTTACAACTATTTACACAGCATTTACATGGTATTAGGTATAAATAACCTAGAGATGATTTAAAGTATACAGGAGGATAGGTTATATACAAATACTATGCCATTTTATATAAGGGACTTGACCATCTGGGAAGTTTGGTATCCTGGGGGTTCCTGGAACTAAACCCCTTCAGATACTGAGGGATGACTGTACAAACTTCTAGTTATAAGATAAATAAGTACTAGGGACGTAATGTACATCCTACATTCTCAGTTAGTGAATTGGCTTTTAATTTATACATGCTTTTAAATCATTTCCCAGTTAGTGAATTGGCTTTTAATTTATACATGCTTTTAAATATATAAATTATGCTATGCAGTTAAACCAATAAGCAATATACTAGACAAACCTCAAATACCTACCACTCCCTACAGCCCCTCCTGGAAAAGACTTTCCTGATGAAGAATAGGGATTGGAAGGGGGACTAAGGCAATTCCATCTCATAGGTGGCAGTGTGCTCTACCCCGAGACCCCAGTGCCCCATCCACAGCTGACACACCAGGAGTAAGTATCTGATGTCAAGAACAACAATTTCTAGGCTGGCCAGCGGTCCAGCTGGTGCAAAGGTTTATTCAACAGGAGCAGTGGTAGTGAACTAGACCAGTAAGAGCTCCTCTCTGAACTACATTCACACGCTAGAACCACATGGATGAGAAACTGCTTGTTGGGGGTGAGACAATGAGAAAACTCAGATCTAGAAGAAACTTCAGTTCCCAGAAACATATTCAAATCTCTGAAAGCCTCTCTCTCCCCAGTAAGAATTGGTAAGAACAATAAGAACAGCTCTTCCTGGGTTCCAACGTGGAGGATTCCTGGTTTTCTTATTTCCACATATATGCTTAAAGTTCCCATTACTTAAAGTAGGACAAGCATCTATTCCTTAAGAAAAAACACCCCGGGGACTTCCCTGGTGGTGCAGTGGTTGAGAATCCGCCTGCCAATGCAGGGGACACGGGTTCTAGCCCTGGTCCGGGAAGATCCCACATGCCGCGGAGCAACTAAGCCCGTGCGCCACAACTACTTGAGCCTGCACTCTAGAGCCCGCGAGCCACAACTACTGAAGCCCGCGCGCCTAGAGCCCGTGCTCCGCAGCAAGAGAAGCCACTGCAATAAGAAGCCCGCGCACCGCAACTAGAGAGAAAGCCCGTGCGCAGCAACGAAGACCCAAAGCAGCCAAAAATAAATTAATTAATTAAATTTTAAAAAAAAGAAAAAGAAAAAACACCTCACTGAAAACAAGACTTTCCCTTTAGATTTTTGTCCCCAGTGTCATAAGGAATGCTCCAACCTCAACACCAATGAAGAATACGATTGTTTGAAACATTGAAACAATCTGTTTCCCCTTATAGCACATATTTAATTCTCAGGGATAACATCAAGGTACTGGATATCTTGTATGGTCAGATATAATTAATTCTCAAGGCTACTGTTAATTAAAAACTTTAAAGCTTTAATAGTCTAAGCCTTCAATGCCTGCTTTTCAGTTGCACTGTGATTAAATACCTACTTTAAACCAAATCTCAATGTCTTAGATATAATGCAGTAATTTTATATCTAAACCTTATATTAAACATTAATTTGTATTTGCGTCTTTTGAAGTATTAAGAAGATATCACACAGACACCCCTGAGCGGAAGTGTGGGTGAGCACTGCTCTTGGGGGGGTCCCAGGCGGACTTTATCAACCCCTCAGCGGAGGCAGTGGGTGAGCACCTTTCTCAGCAGGCTTACAAATCTCTTAGGAAGCGTCATGGCTGTACACCTTCCCTCCTGTCCTGGATTTCCCTTATTATCCTCCTTCTCTCCTGACTTCTTGGTCTGTCTACCGATCCTTGAGCCTCCCAGCTGGCTTTGCCAGCACGTG
Organism: Balaenoptera borealis; assembly: GCF_965194805.1. Taxonomy (NCBI): domain Eukaryota; kingdom Metazoa; phylum Chordata; class Mammalia; order Artiodactyla; family Balaenopteridae; genus Balaenoptera; species Balaenoptera borealis. The sequence continues at coordinate 27,123,367 of NC_138871.1, forward strand.
GGGTGTTGCTTCTTTTACTTCTGTGGAGAGGTAGCCCTCCTCAACAAAAGGACCATATCCTGAGGGGAGCTGTTGCCTTTTGTTGTTATCACTGCCTTGGGGCCCTTCAGCCCTACCCTTCTATTTGTTTTTCTTTTGTTTAATTGATAAAGTTAATCCATTTAGTTGGCTCAGGGCCTAGGTCTCCTCCCTCCCTCTCTGAAGGATTTAGGCCCCGGGACTCGGGTTGCTTTTTCTCCCACTGGCTCTTGTTCCTTTCCTTGACTAATCCAAAGGACCTACTCAGGCTCACCGACCAGGCAGATTTCGGGTGCTCACAGGGACCCCACTGTTGACACTGGGAGAATGTCAGGACAAATAACTACCACCTGGCCGGGATCCATCAGACTCCCATCTTATCAAGACATCCCAATAAAAAAAATGCGGGCAACTACAAGCATCCCGAAGGACTCGCTGCTAGGATGTGTCACCGAGTCCAAGCTCGCCCTGCTCGCTGCACGACAGGCCAATAGATGGGAGATGAGGTGTTGAGACAAGGAATACGACTTTATTCGGAAAGCCGGCAGACCGAGAAGATGGCAGACTGAAGTCTCAAAATAACCATCTTATCGTGGTTTGGATGCCAGTTTCTTTCATAGCACAGAGAAGGGGAGGAGATGAGGAAATAAAGTGAAAAGGCCATAAGTTCTGCAAATATCACCTGGAATGGCCAGTCTCGGGGAGGGGACGTGTTAATTTCTTCTTTCTTGTAGCCATCCACAAGTGGAACAGGGTCCGGATGTTTCCCTGAACAAAGGCACTTTGGTTTAACGTTCAGGCAGAGGGGCAGGGTTCCCTAAGGCAGGCCATTATGTATAGACAGTATCCTTTTAGTTAAAAAAAAGCAGCAGAAAGCAAAGTTTAAAGTAAAAGAAGCAGGACTTCCCCGGTGGCGCAGCGGTTAAGAATCGGCCTGCCAATGCAGGGGACATGGGTTTGAGCCCTGGTCCGGGAAGATCCCACATGCTGCGGAGCAACAAAGCCAGTGTGCCACAACTGCTGAGCCTGCATTCTAGAGCCCGTGAGCCACAACTACTGAGCCCGCGTGCCTAGAGCCTGTGCTCCGCAACAAGAGAAGCCACCGCAATGAGAAGCCCACGCACTGCAACGATGAGTAGCCTCTGCTCGCCGCAACTAGATAAAGCCCGCATGCAGCAACGAAGACCCAATGCAGCCAAAAATAAAAAAAAATAAAAATAAAATAAATAAATAAAAAGATAAAGTAAATGAAACAGATCCAACATGTAGTCTGATTTGGCTCTTCCCTATTACAGATGCATATTAACTAACTGGGGAAAATTTAGACAGGGTGGTTTAAGAAAAAAATTAATTTTCTTTTGCAATACTGTATGGCCCCAATACAAACTAGGGGACGAAGTGATCTGGCCAAAAAAAAATTGGGTCATTGAATTCCAATACCATCTTGCAACTGGACCTATTTTGTAAAAGGAAAGGTAAATGGGGGGAAGTCCCATACATCCAAACGTTCATGTCCCTATTCCATAATCCAGGTCTAAAGAACTCCTGCTGGGTGTACCTGGCTCACACCCCTTTCAAAGTGCCTTCTTCACAGAAGCCAAATGTTTTAGATGATCTCTTTATGAGTCCACCTCCCCGAGAGGTCTACCGTGAACTCCTACCTCCCCCAATTGTGAGGGGGGACAGTCTTCCAGACCATTTACCCCTCATGCCGCATCCGGGGAGCTGGAGACACCAGACCCCCATAAATCAGCTCATGGATTTGGCTTTTGGAGTATTTAACAATAGAGAGGCAAAAAGGATTCAGGGACAACAGCAAAAAGCACAACTGGCAGCAGCCCTAACCCCTGCACCACCCCAGGGTTACCATCCCTTGCGAAGACCCATGGTGAGGACAGGATCCAGGAATGCTGGATCAGAGTCACTATCTTGCCAAAAAGCATCTGTTTTAAGTGTGACCAAGAGGGTCACTGGAAGCAGAACTGCTCCCAGTCCCGAAGGGGACTCAGGGCTCCCAAAGCAATGATGGCCGAGAGGATGGAAGACTGATGGGGCCCGGGACCCTCCCTGGCTCCCAAAGGACACCTGGTCATTTCTCCGGAGAAGCCTCGGGTAACCTTTGACATGGAAGGTAGGAAAGTTATTTTCTTATTAGATACCTGGGCTGCCTACTCTGTGCTGACTGATTTCCCTGGACCCTTGTCCTCCACAAGCTGTATAATAACAGGGATTGATGGAAAGCTCCGAACCAGTGATTCACTCCTCCCCTCAACTGCTTGCTAGGAAATTTTACCTTTGCACATCAGTTTCTGCTCATGCCTGAGTGCTCCCTCCCCTTGTTGGGAAGGGACTGGCTCACTAAATTCCCCGACAATAATCCAAGCTGGAGATCCTCACAGAGATAGCACCCACCAAGAAAAACAATTGCTCTTGGTCAGAGGAATCTACCTCAGTCCCAAGTGAGAGGAGATCTACATTCCACCCCATCTAAGGTTTTAAACTATGGGCTGTTAAACTAGTTCATAGTTCAAGAACTAAAAGTCGCTTTCTTCTGCATTCCCCTGCACCCCAGTATCTCTTTGCCTTTGACTGGACAGATCCAGACACTGAAATGCCATGAATGCCTCCAGTCTGTGCGCTTATAAAATTCAAGCTGAGGGTGCTTACGTGATAGGAATCGAATGGACCAAAAAAAAAAAGAAAAAACGTGGGCTAGAAATTGTCCAGCTACCTTTAAAAATGCGATCACATGAGGCCGTGGGCAAGCCGCCTCAGACCAAAGGCCTGACGGAGGGCCATAATTTAAAAATTTCTTAAACCCAGGGAGGATCGCCAAAAGTGTTTGTAAAACTGGGAGGCCACTGGTCTGACTAAGCTAACCATACCTGATAGAAATTTGGGGGAAGGACTTCTCCCCTAAGCTAAATGAGGAAAGTAAAACATTCCTCAACATAGGTAAATGGGTATAGCAGTCCTTCAATATCATTGAGGGAGCCACCCAATTCTTTAAAAAAAAGAAAAAAAAAAAAAAAACTGTCCTTATTTTACAAATCCAGTCTTTACAGGACCAGAGATGTAGCTCCAAAAACAAATACAAAGCTCACAATCCTTTTACCACTCCCAAAACCTTCCCTATTTATCTGAAGAGGCTTGTAAGTATTAAACAAAGGGGAAACAAAGTCATCCTAGGAGGAACTTACCTGTGCCTTTGAGATGCAAATATCCTACCTGTTTTTTTTCCAGGAACCCTTATCTCTGCCATCTTTTTAAAATGCAAATTTTGAAAAAGGCAGTAAATAATTTGGAACTTGTCAAGGACAAATAAAAATCGTAAGTATCTTTTCCATAAATATTAGTAAAAAGGGTTTAGCCATCTAGACAAGTGAGCTTTATTTGTTCCACCTGCCAGAAACCCAATTTTAATCCAACCTCCTTTGTAGACTGATGCTGTACCTGACTCTTGGTTAAAATTTTGGAATGGGAACTATGAGGCCTCTGGGTTTGTTTGTATGTTTGTATGTATCTATGTGTGTGCTGTAGATGTATGGTATTGCCAAAAATTAATTCATAAAAGAGCTCTATTTAGTTGATTTAAAGAAAATTAAGTGCTTATACAAACACTTAGAAATAGAAAGTAATCTGGCCAGAATGAACTTCAGGTTCATGTTATCTGTAAAATATTCAGTACTAAACTGATATCTGGTATTGAAGGTGGCTTAAGCTTGTTGGTTTGATTAATATAGACATGTCTTTAGCGTCATCAATGTTAAGTATAATACTTCTGTTGTGGGCTTCCCTGGTGGCGCAGTGGTTAAGAATTCACCTGCCAAGGCAGCGGACACGGGTTTGAGCCCTGGTCCAGGAAGATCCCACATGCGGCAGAGCAGCCAAGCATGTGCACCACAACGACTGAGCCTGTGCTCTAGAGCCCGCGAGCCACAACTACTGAGCCCGCGTGTCACAACTACTGAAGCCTGCGCGCCTAGAGCCCGTGCTCCGCAAAAAGAGAAGCCACTGCAGTGAGAAGCCTGCTCACTGCAACTAGAGAAAGCCGGAGCGCAGCAACGAAGACCCAACACAGCCAAAAATAAATAAATAAAAAATAAATAAATTTAAAAAAAACTTACTTAAAGAAAAAATACTTCTGTTGTACCTAGATTTACTAGACCTTATTATATCTATTGCAAATTTGTTAGCAAATTTAGTTATGGGAGTAACTCAATGAAGAAAAAACTTTTAAGGAAAGTAAGATATGTGTTTTCAGTAAAAGAACGTGTGAGGAATGAAAAAATACTGAGAAGTTATGCCATTTTTGATAACAGATTGTGTGAGTTTCTTTGCCTTTAATCTGTATTTGCTTTTGAGAGCTCTTGACACTTTGGTTAAGAAATAAGTATTGTCTCATAGTGACGAATGATTTTATTTGATCAAGTGTTTTAAAACTTTTTGACAAACTTCCCAAATGTCAAATTTTAATTAAAGTTCTTCTGACTTTCAACTAACTTTGGGGTGCTTTAGAGGGCCCCTGAGGCATCTCAGAGAGAAATATTTAACTAGTATTATTTAGTATGTTAAATTACATAGACAGCATTATCACACGACTAATAAACCTATTTAAAAATATACTGTATGGATGAATGTTATTAATATAGACATTCTAAAAATTATATAAAGGTTCTAAAATTTGGATATGTCCTGGTATAATGCTATAGTTCTAGTTGTTATCTTAAAATGTTCTATGTCACAACAGTAACCAAGCTTCTTTATCAATTACACTGTAATCGGGATATTTAACCTTTTAAGTCTTTCGTCATTTATAGACAGTTACTATTGTACTCTGATGCTGTTCCAAAAGTGCTTCATCTTCAAGAAGATTCATAGGGAGGCTACAGAAGCAGTTCCACATCAAGATGATGGCTATGCAATGATTCCAGTTCATGTCAACTTAAAACAAGAAGCTGTCCTGCTCCTGGGGCCCCTAGATCAGGCATCCACAGATTTGTCACTCCCTGACAGGCAGGGTTGATGCCCCTACTCAGCCCTGAAGCAGCTACAGATGACAGACCATTGCCCCTCTGTTTCCCATAAGATTATGGGAGTAAAATCTCTGAGCAGGGAATGAGACAGGAAGGGGGCAGGGCACAACCTTTTAAAGAATGACATAGCCCAAGGACATGACATAAATTGGCTAGAACAGCTAGGTCCAAGATGGTGGACAAGTTGTCTTCCACCAAACCTTGAGCCTCAGTATATGCTCATTGTAACACATCAGCACACTAAATGACACACCCACATGACAGTTCCAAGGCCGACCATAAAAGGTAAAAAAATGGGCAGTGGCTCAATTCCTGGAAATCCCGACCCCTTCCCCAAAATAGCTGGGATACTCCTTCCACTCATCAACCTATGAAATTACCCACTCCTATAAAAACTGACAACCCCATACCCTGCTGCCTCTTGCCTTCTGAGATGGCCCACCCTCTGTCTAGTGAGTGTGTTTCTCCCTGAATAAACCTTCTTTCACTTAAAAAAAAAAAAAAAAGAAGATATCACAATTTTATAGCAAACCTGATGCATTTACTCGATTTTACATGATAATTCTAGCAGAGCACAAAATATACAATAGCATTTCATATATACTCATGATATATTAAGGAACTAAAAACATGTTAATATTTACAAATCCAATTCAGATTTAGGGTTGAGGAGGACTTCTTTAAAAGGGCTTTGCTGCTGTCACTGTTCGCAGATGACATGATACTATACATAGAGAATCCTAAAGATGCTACCAGAAAACTACTAGAGCTCATCAATGAATTTGGTAAAGTAGCAGGATACAAAATTAATGCACAGAAATCTCTTGCATTCCTATACACTAATGATGAAAAATCTGAAAGAGAAATTAAGAAAACACTCCCATTTACCATTGCAACAAAAAGAATAAAATATCTAGGAATAAACCTACCTAAGGACACAAAAGACCTGTATGCAGAAAATTATAAGACACTGCTGAAAGAAATTAAAGATGATACAAATAGATGGAGATATATACCATGTTCTTGGATTAGAAGAATCAATGTTGTGAAAATGACTATACTACCCAAAGCAATCTACAGATTTAATGCAATCCCTATCAAACTACCACTGGCATTTTTCACAGAATTAGAACAAAAAATTTCACAATTTGTATGGAAACACAAAAGACCCCAAATAGCCAAAGCAATCTTGAGAAAGAAAAACGGAGCTGGAGGAATCAGGCTCCCGGACTTCAGACTATACTACAAAGCTACAGTAATCAAGACAGTATGGTACTGGCACAAAAACAGAAATATACATCAGGGAACAGGATAGAAAGCCCAGACATAAACCCACGCACATATGGTCACCTTATCTTTGATAAAGGAGGCAAGAATATACAGTGGAGAAAAGACAGCCTCTTCAATAAGTGGTGCTGGGAAAACTGGACAGCTACATGTCAAAGAATGAAATTAGAACACTCCCTAACACCATACACAAAAATAAACTCAAAATGGATTAAAGACCTAAATGTAAGGCCAGACACTATCAAACTCTTAGAGGAAAACATAGGCAGAACAGTCTATGACATATATCACAGCAAGATCCTTTTTGACCCACCTCCTAGAGGAATGGAAATAAAAACAAAAATAAACAAATGGGACCTAATGAAACTTAAAAGCTTTTGCACAGCAAAGGAAACCATAAACAAGATGAAAAGACAACCCTCAGAATGGGAGAAAATATTTGCAAATGAAGCAACTGACAAAGAATTAATCTCAAAAATTTACAAGCAGCTCAGTATCAAGAAAACAAACAACCCAATTCAAAAATGGGCAGAATGGGCTTCCCTGGTGGCGCAGTGGTTGAGAATCTGCCTGCCAATGTAGGGGACACGGGTTCGAGCCCTGGTCTGGGAAGATCCCACATGCCGTGGAGCGGCTAGGCCCGTGAGCCACAATTACTGAGCCTGCGTGTCTGGAGCCTGTGCTCCGCAACAAGAGAGGCCGTGACAGTGAGAGGCCTGCGCACTGCAATGAAGAGTGGCCCCCGCTTGCCACAACTAGAGAAAGCCCTCGTATAGAAACGAAGACCCAACACAGCCATAAAATCAATCAATCAATCAATCAATCAATCTTTAAAAAAAAAAAAAATGGGCAGAAGACCTAAATAGACATTTCTCCAAAGAAGGTATACAGATTGCCAACAAACACCTGAAAGAATGCTCAACATCATTAATCATTAGAGAAATGCAAATCAAAACTACAATGAGATATCATCTCACACCAGTCAGAATGGCCATCATCAAAAAATCTACAAACAGTAAGTGCTGGAGAGGGTGTGGAGAAAGGGAACCCTCTTGCACTGTTGGTGGGAATGTAAATTGATACAGCCACTATGGAGAACAGTATGGAGGTTCCTTAAAAAACTAAAAACAGAACTACCATACGACCCAGCAATCCCACTACTGGGCATATACCCTGAGAAAACCATAATTCAAAAAGAGTCACATACCAAAATGTTCATTGCAGCTCTATTTACAATAGCCAGGACATGGAAGCAACCTAAGTGTCCATCAACAGATGAATGGATAAAGAAGATGTGGCACATATATACAATGGAATATTACTCAGCCATAAAAAGAAATGAAACTGAGTTATTTGTAGTGAGGTGGATGGACCTAGAGTCTGTCATACTGAGTGAAGTAAGTCAGAAAGAGAAAAAGAAATACTGTAATGTAACACATATATATAGAATCTAAAAAAAAAATAAAAGTGGTCATGAAGAACCTAGGGGCAAGACAGGAATAAAGACATAGACCTACTAGAGAACAGACTTGAGGATACGGGGAGAGGGAAGGGTAAAGCTGGGACAAAGTGAGAGAGTGGCATGGACACATGTACACTACCAAATGTAAAATAGATAGCTAGTGGGAAGCAGCCGCATAGCACAGGGAGATCAGCTTGGTGCTTTGTGACCACCTAGAGGGGTGGGATAGGGAGGGTGGGAGGGAGGGAGACGCAAGAGGGAAGAGATATGGGGACATATGTATATGTATAACTGATTCACTTTGTTATAAAGCAGAAACTAACACAGCATTGTAAAGCAATTATACTCCAATAAAGATGTTTAAAAAAAAAAAGATAACTGTAATAAAATCTTTAAAAAAAAATAAAATAAAATAAAAGGGCTTTGCTGATACAAATACCCCTGGCAACATTCTTGATCTATAGTAATACCTGCCCCGCACCAGAAATAGATTCCCAACCCTGGAATAGAATAGAGTGAAAGATTACTTTAAAAGGGCTTAGGACAGTCATTTATATTGAATGAGATAAATAAAGTGCCAGGCATGTGGGGACTTCCCTGGCAGTCCAGTGGTTAAGACTCCGAGCTTCCAATGCAGAGCGCGGGGGTTCGATCCCTGGTTGGGGAACTAAGATCTCACGTGTCACGTGGCATGGCCAATAATAGAAAATAAATAAAGTGCCAGGCATATATATTCACTAAAAATTAATTTCTAACTCTGTTGGCTAAATTTATACACACACACATCCTTAATATACAATAGATATATTTATCTATTTATACACTCATAAGGATAGTTTTATAAAAATAATCAGTGAGTAGGACTTAGATTGCACTTCATTAAAAAAAATTTTTTTAAGTTCCTTTTGAAAGCAGTAAACTTAGAGAAAATGTAGCAGCATATTTGGGCTAAGCATGATATAATAAAGTTAAGGACACAGGGTTCTGGGAGAATCCAGTGTTCCAAGTTCCAAAGGCAACTTCTGGATGTTACGCCAATTTGCTTTAAAAAAAAAAAAAAAAAAAAAAGAAGTCAAAGAGTAACAAGAACCAAAACAAAGCCACAATGCAATGAGTATCTTTTATAACATAACTGTGTTTTAGCCCTCGCCTGCATACCACAATTCTGCCAAATGTGAAACACAGTCCTGAGAGGGAGTCATTACCTACTTTCCCAACATTTTTTGTTTTTGCCAATGGGCAGATAAAGTTACTGCTACCCCAAAATAAATGGAAATGGAGACTGAGATCAGTCCCACGGGGAATCCAAAATTTATTAACCATATTAGCTAACACGTTTAGGAGTGCTTTCACAGATGTGTTTAGAAAAATTTCCAATAAAATTATGAATCAACAGACTAGAAAGAAGAGGACTATCTAAATAAAATTAAAAATTGAAATCCAAGTCAGAAGCATCTTCACTTTCCTTCTAATTCAATAGTTTACAGTACTGTAATTTTCCATGAAAAATTAATATCAGGTGCATTTTACAATTCATGATCAACTTATTTTGGAAAGAGTTCTGTTATCTACTAATTAATGGAACCAGTAATGAGTGAACACAGATACAAAGGGGGATGGATCTGACATCTCTTAAACACGAGATATTTTGCTTAGAGAGAGTTTTACATACATTACTCTCAGTTACCTTGGGACTATTATAATAAGCCTGTTATACGGAACAAGAAACTGAGGACAGTAGAAACAAAATTCAAACACAAACTTCTGCCTCCAAAGTCCATTTTTTCCTTTACCTCACTGTTGCCTAGACTACAGTACTATCTCTCATGAAAACTCTCACACTACCCCCCCCGCAAAAAAAGGAATACATTCAGACCCATATTTTTTTTTCATTTCTGTTCAATTTTATTTTATTTTAACATCTTTGTTAGAGTATAATTGCTTTACAATGGTGTACCAGTTTCTGCTTTATAACAAAGTGAATCAGTTATACATATACATATGTCCCCATATCTCTTCCCTCTTGCGTCTCCCTCCCTCCCACCCTCCCTATCCCACCCCTCTAGGTGGTCACAAAGCACCAAGCTGATCTCCCTGTGCTATGCGGCTGCTTCCCACTAGCTATCTATTTTACATTTGGTAGTGTATATATGTCCATGCCACTCTCTCACTTTGTCCCAGCTTACCCTTCCCTCTCCCCGTATCCTCAAGTCCATTCTCTAGTAAGTCTGCATCTTTATTCCCGTCTTGCCCCTAGACCCATATTTTTTAAAAGATGTTTTAATTTTACCAGCTAGCAGTAATCAAAGCAATACATTAGAACACTGAATACCAAATGTACTTATTGCCTTCAGAGATGTGGAAACCTACATTTCATTCAGAAAAAGCAGTGAAAGGAAGGCATTTGCTTTTTTGTTTTTTATAAATTTATTTATTTTGTTTATTTATTTTTGCCTGCGTTGGGTCTTTGTTGCTGCGCGGGTTTTCTCTAGTTGCTACGAGCAGGGGCTACTCTTCATTGCGGAGCCTGGGCTTCTCATTGCGGTGGCTTCTCTTCTTGCAGAGCACAGGCTCTAGGCGCGTGGGCTTCAGTAGTTGTGGCTCGCAGGCTCTAGAGCGCAGGCTCAGTAGTTGTGGCACACGGGCTTAGTTGCTCCGCGGCATGTGGGATCTTCCCGGACCAGGGCTCGAACCCGTGTCCCCTGCATTGGCAGGTCGCTTCTTAATCACTGCGCCACCAGGGAAGCCCCAAAAGCAGGGCATTTGTTACTGGAGAGTGTGAGCAAACTGTTCCAGTTCTTTAGGTAAGGAATTGGAGTATTTTTATAAATCTCTTTTCAATCATGAAAGCACATGTGGCCAGAACTCAGGAAGGTAGGAAGAGGTAAGAGAACAGACAGTAATGAAAGATGGGGCTGGAAAGGCAGGTCAGGGTCAGACAAAGGAAATCCTTAAATGTCCCCTCTGAAGTCTTCTTTCAAGAACGTATTAATCCCCATTCTTTGCTCCAACAGCACCTTGGAAACGTCTCTAATAGCATTTTTACACTGACCGGAAATTACATTTTCTGCCACACGTACGTGTTCTGCCTCTTGACAAGTATGGGAGTTCCACTAAAGAAAACCGCTTTTACCATGTCTGAATTCGCACAGCCTAGCCCAGTGCCTGGATAAAGGGGCTGCTGTTACAAGGCTTAGGTCTCTGCAGTGTAAAGGCTCTAAAGATTGACGGGAAAGAGGGTGCATAGCTTTAGGGAACGAAATCACAGCTCCCCTTCCACCCCCCCAAAAAAAAAGATTCTTCAACCTAGGTTTAGAATAGGAATTTGAGGTCCAAAAAAAATCAGGAAATATTTATTACCTCCCTAAGAAAACGCAAACAGAGCTTTCCCTCTTCTCTTCCCGGGCGTTTACCACCTCAATTTACTCGGTCTGGCACTGACCAACTCCGGGTGGGCTGCAGTCAAAGTCTTGGTGACCACAACACATTTATTCTCTTGGGAGGGAAAGGGGCAGCTTGTAGAGCAGCGCGAGCCACACCCACGACCGGGAGAAGGAGGGAAGTGCTGGTACCCGGCGAGGAAGGCTCCGCCCTAACCCCCGCCGCCGCTAGGGTCCCGGGAAGGGACGGCTCACGGAAGGTGGCTCATTCACAACTCTTCCCCGCGCTCGCCAAAACATCTCCTCTGCCTTCCCGCTCTTGGTAGCAGGGCCAAGGGCGACCGGCAGGTTCTGGCCGGTGACCTCCGTATGCTCCCAGGTAAGTCGCGGCGCCCCAGGGCCCGCCAGCACCTCCGCTCCACACTGTGGGCCCCGTTCAGCCGGCGGACTGGCTTTGAGACAGGGCGACGCCCGGAGCCTGCAGGAGACCGGCTCCTCCGAAAGGCGGGCTCCCGGTTTCAGCCCACACAGCCGAACGAGCGCCCTGGTGGTAGGCTGCGGCCACTCTGGGATGCCACGTCGCCCCGCCACACCCCTCTCGGTGGCCACCACCTCCCGGGACGGAGATGCTCATGAAGGGAGTCCCTGGGCGGGCCCCGCGCTCGGTTCCCCTCGGATTTCCGCGCTGACCCAGCCCCCCGACCCTCTTACCGAACTGCCGAGAGGTGGAAGGGGCGATGGTGGAGGCGGCAGCTCTGCGCCGGCCGGAGCAGCCGGGTGGCCAAAGCGGATAAAAGGGACGCTGCAGCCATGGCCAGCGCCGGGAGGGAAAGGCGCGCCGGCCCTGCGGTTATACCGCTGCCGCGTGGCAGGCCCCGCCTCCTGCCGGCACCCATTGGTCCCTGTGGCTCTCTACTTGCAGTCTGTTGGGCCGCTGGAGCTGAAGGAACCGATCGGTTGTCTTCCTTTAAACGTAGAGAAGCCCAGTAAAGCCATGCTTGTGATTGGAGCAATAAGAGCCAAGAGCGAGGCCCTGGATGGTTCCGAAGGCTCGATAGCTTGCCGAGACTGGCTGAGGAAGGCAAGCCCCTGCCAAACGTTGTCACGGAAGCTCGGCCAACGCGTTCATTCACTGCCCAATTATCTGAGTGCCTACTGTGTGCCAGGCGCTTTAAGAGTGGATAAAAAGATAGGCAGATGGAATAGCAACTAATAAATGCAGAAGAATGATGCAGTTAGAAAACGACTATTTGGCAAAATCATAGTAAAAATTGATTGAGAATCATCAATGGATGTCAAAATAACTGAGTGAAGTTGGATGAGGACCAAGTTATTTACATATAGTGTTACCAGATCTTGCAATAAAAATACAAGATGCCCAATTAAATTTGGATTGGGAGGAGGGGTCATACTTTACTAAAAAGGTATTCGTCTGTTACCTGAAATTCAAATTAAACTGGGCTACCTGTATTTTATCTGACTGGCCGCCCTATCTGCATAGTCTCAAAGTATCTCTCCCACAGAGTATTTTTTTAATAGCAAAGGGGGGGACTTCCCTAGTGGCGCAGTGGTTAAAACACTCCGCACTCCCAATGCAGGAGGCTGGGGTTTGATCCCTGGTCAGGGAACTAGATCCTACATGCATGCCGCAACTAAGAATTCAAATGCCACAACAGTGGAGCCGGCGAGCTGCAACTGAGGAGCCTGCCAGGCACAACCAAATTTAAAAAAAAAAAAAAAAAAGGATAGCAAAGGGAGAAAATGGTACATTTACAGTGGAGAAACCTGACAGTCATCACCTTAAACAGGTGATCAAAATTAACACCAGTAATAGGACAAAAACACATTATATGCCCTCAGATATGACGCATTGAGGAGGACACACCACTTCATAAATCTTAGCAAGTCTGAATATTGAATAAAGTGATTTTCCTAAGCCATTGAATTCCCTAAAATTGTTACAGATTTCTTATTTACACAATGAGAGGAGAGATCATAGACCTGGAATGTTAAAGCAGTCCAGGAAAAAGGCACATTCCTGAAATTTTGTAATGTACTAGTAGATCTAATCACAAGGAAATATCAGACAAGTCAAAACTAAGGGATGTTCTACAAGAAAAGCAGCCTGTACTCTTCAAAAATGTCAAAGTCATGAAAGACAAAGAATGAGGTACTTTTCTAGATCAAAGGAGCCTGGGCATGACAATTCAATGTAATATGTGATCCCAGACACCCCCCCCCCCCCATTATTTTCTTTATTTTTCCTTCATTCTTCTTTTTTTTCTCTCTCTTTTTTTGCTATAAAGGACATTATAGGACAACTGGCAAAATAATAATAAAGTCTGTAGATCAGTTAATAGCATTGTATCAATTTAAATTTTCTATAGCTAATCATATTGTGGTTATGTAAGAGAATGTACTTGCTGTTAGAGATAAAGGGATATCATATCTACAACTTACTTTCAAATGGTTCAGAAAAAAAAAAATATATATATATATAGGTTTTGTTAGGGCTGCAATAAAATACCACAGACTGGGTGGCTTAAAAAAAATTATTATATCTATATGAGATGATGGCTGTTTGCTAAACTTATTGTGATGATCATTTCTTGACGTATGTAAGTCAAATCATTATGCTGTACACCTTAAAATTATACAGGGCTCTATGTCAATTATATATCAATAAAATTGGTAGAAAAAAAACAAAATTAATTCTCTTGCAGTTCTGGAGGCTGGAAGTACAAGATCAAGGTGTTGGCAGGTTTGCCCTCTCTTGAGGCCTCTCTCCCTGACTTGCAGGTAGCTGCCTTCTCACTGTCCTCACGTGGCCTTTTTCATCTGTGGGAGCACCCCTCTGGCGCCTCTCTCTGTATGTCTTAATCTCCTCTTCTCATAAGGACACCAGTCAGATTTAGTTAGAACCCACCGTGACCACCTCATTTTAACTTTATTGCCTTTTTAAAGGCTCTATTTCCAAATACAGTCACATTCTAAGGTACTGAGGGTTAGGGCTTCTACATATGAATTTGGGGGTGGGGGGGTGACACAATTCAGTCCATAAAGATGTATATACAAAAAGAGAAGCTGATAAAGCATATAGTGAATATAACATATTAACAACTGGGGAATTGGGCGAAGAGTATGTAAGCATTCCTTGAACTTTTCCTGCAAACTTTCTGTGTGTCTGAAATTATTTCAAAAAAAATTTTTAAATCAGATTTCTGCCCTCCTGGGGTTTGAGGGAAAGGTAGACATACAGTGATCAAGAGAAGAGACTAAGAAAAAGAATGTTGTGCTGAGAACCCTCAAGACAGTAGATGTGAAAGGTTGTACAGCTCAGAGCATGCCCTCAGGTTATATGCCTGGGTGTGATAACTCACAGAATCTATCCCCAGCAAGCCCTGGTGAGGAGGGCCTTACAGTTACTTGGACCTTGCAGCAGTGGCTTTGAAGAGGGAAAGGAACCAGACATGCCCAGATTTTAGGATACACAACCCTCTCACCACTCTGCAAAATTTTGGAAATTCTCTTTTCCCAAAAAGAAAACTCTTGAGAGTGAAAGCATGAGAACATTATTATATATTTTTTACTATGCCTAATGAAAGAACTTCCCTCCATGCTCCCACAGTATTATACTGAAATACCACTTGTTTAACAAAAATACTTTATGCTCTAATTTTTAGCCCAAATTCTGTGGGGTGCTCAGGCCCTTCTAACTCAGGCCCTAAATAGCCTTTCTGCATACTCTTTCCTTGCTCTGCCCTCCACTGAGCACATCCTGTACTTCTACCTGCTGTTTGATTGCCCTCCTCCATCTACTCCCCAGAACCACTGCTACTCATCCCCAAGGCTGCACCCCCAGACTGCCTGACTTACCCGTCTTGCCTATGGGCCTCCACGTTAAGTGGCCTCACATGTTTCATTGACACATAAGGAAGAATTTGGACCACACACGGGCAAAAGAGCATTTTTGCTCCAACATAATGCTGATAGGCAGAATTAATTGCCCTCTCTTTGGGGCTATCATATAATATGAGAATACTCCTATGTCAGTCCTCAGAAGGACATCTTGATATTTGTGCATCTGTCTATCTCTTCAAATATTGAAACCGTGCAACTCAGATTGGGACTTACATGCTGGGTCTTTTTTTTTTTTTGGCCCCATTGCGCAGCTTGTCGGATCTTACTTAGTTCCCCGACCAGGGATCAGACCCGTGTTCCCTGCATTGGAAGCATGGAGTCTTAACCACTGGACCCCCAAGGAAGTCCTCCATGGTCTTTTAATTGAGATTACACACCTGGTCTCAGGACCTAATGAATCTCAGGTTCTTGATGTCTCATCACAGAAAGAATTCAGTGAGAGACAAAGTGATAGGTAAGAAGTGGATTTATTTAGAGAGAAACACGTTCCACAGAATATGGGCCAACTCAGAAGGTGAGAGGCTCCAAAATATGGCATGGTTAGTTTTTATGGGCTGGGTAATTTCATAGGCTAATGAGTGGATTATTCCAACTATTTTGGGGAAGGGGCAGGGATTTCCATGAATTGGGTCACCACCCACTTTTGGGCCTTTTATGGTTGGCCTCAGAACTGTCATGGCACCTGTGGGTGTGTCATTTAGTATGCTAATATATTACAATGAGGCTCAAGGTCCACTGGAAGTCAGATCTTCTGCCATCTTGGACCTAGTTGATTCTAACCAGTTTTTGTCATGTCCTATGGTTATGTCATTCTTTTTTTTTTTTTTTTTTTTTTTTTTTTGTCATTCTTTTAAAGGTTGTGCCCTGACCCTTTCCCTCCTGTTTCAATATGTTGTGGGCTTATTAAACCAAGACAATTCATATCTCATGACTCATTTCATTCATGCAAGCACAAAGCACATTTATAACCAAACGTCTATTAATAATCATTCTAATAATAGCTAAGCTTTACTGAACACTTATAATGTGTCAGGCACTGTTTTATGCCCTTTGCAAACGTTATCCTATTTAATTTTCACAATAAGCACATGAAGTAAGTGCTATTATTATGTCCATTTACAGATGGGGAAAATGAGGCACAGGAGGTTTAAGGAACATGTCTAAGGTCAGGGTGCTAGTAAGGGGAGGGCAGAGATTGAAGCCAGACAGGCTGGCTCCAGAGTCCATGCTCTGCTATTAAGTACCATTTATTGAGCACTTATTCTGTGCCAGGCACTGGGTTCAGCACCATCTTCTTTAATCCCAACAACCCTGTGAGGTACGTATTATGTTCCGCATTTCAGATGAAAAAACTGAGACTCAGAGAGATGACCAGTTGCCTGAAGTCACTCACCAGCAAGATGAGGCCTGGCATGGAAGCCTTCCCTCTAGCCCTCCACTTCACGTGGGCCTGAATATTTAATAGAGAGCTAAGGAGGAAACCGGACCACACACAGGCGAAATCACTTAAAACTATAAATGGGTGAGAGAGAACAGTTGGGCAGAGGAGGCCATGGTGGTGGGACCCACAGAATTGGCAGCTAAACTCTAACAGTGTTCCACGTCTAGAAGGAACCACAGAGCTTATGAACACCAACACATTCCACCACCCGTCAAACCTCCAGTGTAACTGATTTACCTGAAGAAATCAAGGACTCATTATCATCCCAGAGCAATTTCTAAGTGAGGATTATACCGGGCACCCCTCATGACCTAGAGCTCATAATGGCATCAGGGTAGCCACTGCAGTTGTGAAAATACTGAAATGTTTCTGTATCGATTGGTAAAACCTGTTCTCCCAAGCCCTCTGATTGTCTACCACACCCTAGTACCCCTCCCTGGGAAAATTAATATCAACACCCGGACCATGATCCTGCTTTCACACTAGGCTAGTTTGGGCCATACCTATCCATTTCATACCCCTGACTTTCTCTCATCTTAGAACACACTGTTTTGGGGACAATGTGCCTTCTATTTCAATACCACCAAAGTAGACAGCACTAAGACAGGACAGCCCAGTCTCCGAAACACCCAACCAGAGAGAATTGTTCCTTTTTTCTTACTATGAAAGCAATTCATGTTCTTTGTTTAAAACACACACATGTACGCATACACACTGGAAACTACAAAAAAGATTAAGAAGCAGAGACAAAATGGCACTGTGCTTGGAAGTAAGGATATTTTTTAAAAGTTGACTAAGATACAAACTTGTTCTAACTAGCTTTCTAGCTCAGTGAGGTGGAAGACAAATCATGTTAACAGTTGAGTAGGTAAGTGGCAGAGGTGTGCCCAGGCGTCTCTGGGAGCCGAGTGGAGGGACCCCTGACTCTTAGCAAAGTCCTGTCCTCGCCTTTATACTGGAATCACCTTTATGGCCATAGTGAAAGTGTGGACTCAGGGAAGCAGGCCAAGGAGTATGTTCAGCCTTTTTGACAGGGCCATAAGGCCGACAGAAAACAGGAGAGCTCGTGGCTCACAAGCAGTCCATCCCAGCCCATAAGAAGCTGGGAACTTTGTTCAGAAGTCTGCACAGAAGCCTCCAGTGATTTACAGGGCCGCTTTGCATATCTCCTTCATAAACCACTATAGGGTGAAAGGCAGCAGGTTAAGGATCCAGTGGTTGGAGACTATCAGCCTCAGAATTTTCAGGCTTTAGGTTCTTTCTTCAATTCTTCTCTTTCGTGTATTTGAACTGGGGGTGGCTTCTGTTTAAAGGGTTCTGGATATTGGGGGAGTCCGTGTCGCACCCTGAGGAGATGCAGTTCAGTTTTCTTCTAATTTCAAGGAGAAGGAAGGGGACCTTACTTATTTGACAGGATAGGAAAGGGGGCAGGGAGTCAGACTGTGGAGAAAAGGGAACTAGTTTCATAGACCATTAACCACGTGCCAGGAAATATGCTAGATACTTCCCCTATATTTACTCATATAATCCTAATGTTCCTGTGAGGTCAATATATTATTATATCTATTATAGAAAAAGCAACAAACTCACAAAGTTAAAGTAATTTGCCCATGACCGCCAGCTAGTAATGGCAGTGCCAGGATTAAACATAGGTCTGTCTTCATCCAAAACCCATGTTCTTTCACAAAATATGTCTATCACAGTTGTGTGAGGTCAGATTGAAGAGAGGGCATTTGGCAGAATGTAATGGCTGGAATGGAGCAAGTGGAACAAGGAAGGTTGACAAGGTTACAGAACATTTAATGACATGATACTCCCCGAAGGTTGTACTTTATTAGCCTGCCTGCCTGCCTTCTTCCTTTTCTTCTCCTCTTCTTTTTCCTCCTTTTTCTTCTTTTTGCCTGACAAAAAGAACTCTTACTAAATTTTTACCATTTACAAAAATTTTGTATGATTTTTTAAAGAAGAGAGATGATGTTTTACCAAAGTGGTTAAAAATACATGTTTCTGACAGCAGCACCAAAAATTGTTATGGAAAATATTGTTTGTCTTCCAAACTTCAGTACTGAGATGCCAATCCATCATGTTCTTGCTTATTATCTCCTTAGAATTAATTACAAATAAATCAAAACTTGTATTTTATCATGAAAAAAAATCTACACACTTTCTACTTGTCCTCATTTTATTACATTCAAGATTAAAGGTGGGGCTTCCCTGGTGGCGCAGTGGTTGAGAATCTGCCTGTTAATGCAGGGGACACGGGTTCGAGCCCTGGTCTGGGAAGATCCCACATGCCACGGAGCAGCTGGGCCCGTGAGCCACAACTACTGAGCCTGCGCGTCTGGAGCCTGTGCCCCGCAACGGGAGGGGCCGCGATAGTGAAAGGCCCGCGCACCGCGATGAAGAGCGGTCCCCGCACCGCGATTAAGAGTGGCCCCCGCTTGCCGCAACTAGAGAAAGCCCTCGCACGAACCGAAGACCCAACACAGCCAAAAATAAATAATAAATAAATAAATAAAGTAGCTATAAAATTGAAAAAAAAAAAAAAGATTAAAGGTGATGGCAATACTGAGGGAAATGATTAGCTGCAGAGAACAACATAACAGGTAGCACTTACTATGTGCCAGGCACTGTTCTAAATGCATTACACTTCATAACTCATTTAATCTTCACCATAACTCTATAAAGCAGTGTACTGCTATTATCCCCATTTTGCAGATGAGGAAACTGAGGCACAGAGTGGTTACTAACTTCCCGAAGATCACACAGCTAGTAAATGGCAAATCTAATTTTCAAATCCATTTCCTTTTTTTTTTTAATATAAATTTATTTATTTAGTTTTGGCTGCTTTGGGTCTTTGCTGCTGCGTGCAGCCTTTCTCTAGTTGTGGCCAGCGGGGGCTACTCTTCGTTGCAGTGCGCGGGCTTCTCATAGCGGTGGCTTCTCTTGTTGCGGAGCACGGGATCTAGGCGTGCGGGCTTCAGTAGTTGTGGCATGTGGGCTCAGTAGTTGTGGCTCGCGGGCTGTAGAGCACAGGCTCAGTAGTTGTGGCACGTGGGCTTAGTTGCTCCGCGGCATGAGGGATCTTCCCGGACCGGGGCTCGAACCCATGTCCCCTGCATTGGCAGGTGGATTCTTAACCACTGCGCCAGCAGTGAAGTCCCTTTCTTTTTTAAGACACGAGAGAAATAGCTTTTGAAATTTAGGAGAAAAGAAAAGACATCAACAACACAAACTTTGGTTTCTGAGACTAATAATAGCCAACATATATTAGCACTGTTCTGAGTATTTTACATGTATTATCCAATCCTCTTATCAGTCTTATTATTGTCCCTATTTTGCAGATGAGAAAACTGAGGTACAAAGAGGTTAAATAAGTGCACAGGTGCACAGCTAGTAAGTGCACAGCTAGTAAGTGGCAGGGTTAAGATAGCAAAGGAAAATGGCAAAATATATGAGAAAAGGCATTAAAAACTTTAGAGTCTTTGGGTTCTCTTTGTGACTGAAGGCAATCTGAGCCAAATTCTTGTCACCATTTCTTACTCAAGAGTATGCTTTCAAGGGGATTATATGAAATGTGAAAATTTTGAAAATTGTAAAGCACTATAGAATTTAAAGAATCATTCAATTAAAAACAGTTGAAGCAAAAAAAGAGTACACTTTCAGAGAAGGCTACTCCTCAGTGAGTACCACAGGACATGCCTGGGTGACAAAGGTTTTCATCAGTACATCTGGTTCCTGCCTGACTCTCCTCCCCCACACTGATGGCATTTATAAAGCTTCTCTCCTAAATCACCACAGTGGAACGTGAAGATGAGAACACAGTCAGAAGATTTCCCCAAGGTCACCACTTTTATAAACTTTCCCTTTAGTCCTCTTCCTGGAACTTTCAAGATCATTCCATAGAGTTGACCCCCTCTCTTATCCTTCAACACTCTTCTCTTGCTTTTATAACATCCCCTCCTAGTTTCCCTCCTACTTCTCTGGCTGCTCCTTCTCAACCTCCTTTGCCAGTTTCTTCTTTCTATGTGGCCTTTAAATATCAGGGCTCCTCAAGGTTCTGCCCTGGCATCTCTTACTCTCTACTCTCCCCCTGGCTATTTTATCCACTGCCATGGCTGTAAATATCTATATGTTGGTACCTCCCAAGATGATCTTCATCCTGGTCTCTTCTTTGAGCTCCAGACCTGTATATATCTGCATCGTAGATATTTCAGTGTTAATACATTCAAAACAGAACTCCTGATCTACCCCCAAAGCTGCTTTTCCTCCCATCTTCTCTATCTTAGTAACTGGGAACAACCAGCTAGTTGTTTGTGCCAGAAACACAGAACTTAGCCTTGACTCACAGTCAGCTCATCACTGAATTATTTCTCCAGAGTAGACCTCAGTTCTGTCTACTTCTCTCCATTGATCTAGTCTAGGTCAACCCCATCTTCTGCCCAGACAACCACAATAGCCTCTTAACTGCTTCCACATTTTAAAGTGTAGATGGCATCACCCTTCTCCTGAAAACCTTTCAATGGCTGGCCAACTGGCTTCAACTAAGATCTAAGTTTTTGGTGGCTGGTTTCAGCTCCCTTCACTTTCCCTTTGCCTACCACATTCTCATTACACTGGCCTCTTTTGGTGCCTTTTTTTTTTTTAATTAATTTTTATTGGAGTATAGTTGCTTTACAATGTTGTGTTAGTTTCTACCATACAGTAAAATGAATCAGCTATATGTATAAATGTATCCCCTCTTTTTTGGATTTCCTTCCCATTTAGGTCACCACAGAGCACTGAGTAGAGCTCCCTGTGCTATACAGTAGGTTCTCATTAGTTATCTAATTTATACATAGTATCAATAGTGTATATATGTCAATACCAATCTCCCAATTCTTCCCATCGCCCCCGCTGCCCACCCCCCTGGTATCTATACATTTGTTCTCTACATCTGTGTCTCTATTTCTGCTTTGCAAATAAGATCATCTATACCATTTTTCTAGATTCGACATATATGTGTTAATATACGATATTTCTTTTCTCTTTCTGACTTACTTCGCTCTGTATGACAGCCTCTAGGTCCATCCACATCTCTACAAGTGACCCAATTTTGTTCCTTTTTATGGCTGAGTAATATTCCATTGTATATATGTACCACATTTTCTTTATCCATTCCTCTGTTGATGAACATTTAGGTTGCTTCCATGTCCTGGCTATTGTAAATAGTGCTGCAATGAACATTGGGGTGCATGTGTCTTTTGGAATGATGGTTTTCTCAGGGTATATGCCCAGTAGTTGGATTGCTGGGTCATATGGTAGTTCTATTCTTTTGGTGCCTTGATCATAGCAAACTCTTACCTGCTTCAAAGCCTTTGCACGTGCTGTTGACTCTGAGCAGACCCTCTTCCCTCTCTCTTCATTCGGCTACCTCACCTTCTCGGGTCTCGGCTTAAATGACATCTCCTGAGACTCCCCAGTCTCTCTTAGGTCTCTCCTGTTACACTCTCTTAATGCTCTTAATGCATTTTGTGCTTTTCTTCCTAGTAGTAATTATGTAATTATTTGTTAATATCTATCTTCTCCAACTGAATGTGAGCTCCAGGAGTGCAAGGGCCATGAACTGCATTCACCAGTGTATGTGACTGACAGAGGTCTGACCTTAGACTGAAGACATTTTCAAAGGGGAAACTTTCACATGACTTCTTCACTGAGTGAGTTTTCCGTGTTCAACAAATTGGGATTTCTCTTTCACGACCTGTGACCTGAGTCATGAGATAACGAGCAGGGACAGCTTAGCAACTTTACTGTCTGTTTGTCTTTTTTCATCCACTTGTGACAGGGGCTAAAACACAGGCTGCCAAGAGCACCGACTAGCTGGGAGGGGCAGGAACCTTGCTGTGACCAAAGTGAGAAGAGGCGGGGCTTGAGCAAATTAGTTCAAATGATGAGACAGGGCACTTACACAGAATGAAAATGCAAGGTTGCAAATTCTGCCCGAGGGAGCTGGAAAGGGGAACTGCGTGATGAATGCGGGTGGGGCAGGGGGTGGGAGAGGTTCAGAAAAGGCAGTATTGGCTGCGGTACAATTTGCTGCTTAGCTTCTGCTTTCAGCATCTGCTGTGACCAGATGGTGTGCAGTGATCTCTCTGGCCAACTGAGCCAAGGAAAGAGTAAAACCTCCCCAGTATTTATAGACTATAGGCTGTGTCTGAGAGGAGCAAATTGCCCTGTAGCAATTAGCAATTTCTCTCACTCTCTTCCTATGTTTTACTCTATCTTTCTCTCTCTCAGAAATCTTTTTTTTTTTTTACTTTTTACCTTTATATTTTATTACTTTTGAAATGGAAGTATTATTGCCTTGCAATATTACATTAGTTTCAGGTCGATATTTTTATACATAAATGATCACCATCATAAGTCTAGTTACTAAGTGTCACCATACAAAGTTATTACAGTGTTATTGACTATATTCCCTATGCTCTACATTACATCTCCATGACTAAATAAGTCATTTTAACTGGAAGTTGGTACCTCTTAATCTTCCTCATCTACTTCACTCATCTCCCCCCTCCCCCCCGCCCCCACCATGACAACCACCAGTTTGTTCTCTGTATCTATGAGTCTGTTTCTGTTTTGTTATATTTGTTCATTCAGAGATCTTATCTTTGATCTCTAAGTGGTCTATATTGATATCCTGGTCAAATATTTCCAAATTCCTAAGGCTCCCCCTCCTCCCCTCTGCTCTCAAACGTAGTAGCTATCTGGAAAGGTTTTCTTATAAATGGCTGGCCTTTCATATCCTCGGTGATTCTCCAACTTAAGGAACAATCCCATTAAAAGGGAGGAAAATTTTCACAAACTCCCTTCTCATGCTGTCTGGAAATATTTTTAATGACAATTACATTATTTAAATAATATAAATTATTATAAAAGTATAAATTTCTAAATGTCCTTATGTTTATAGCTTTTAAAAAGCTATCAAATTACAGTTATAAATTAAACACAACAAAACCAGTAAAGTTAATAAAATCAAAATAACATCATTACTTAATGCGACAGGGAATATTTGGATGAAATGAAATCACCTGCAACAGGAACGTGGTAGTGACAGGTACAGGGTAAATTCTTCTGCACTGGGCATCCGGCACCACCTTTGCTGAGCGATCCTTGATTCTCCCCCACTTTTGCCTTTTCTTGGTTTCTTCATTCCACGGTGTGCCATGTGGCTGTCAGTTGGTACTGATGCATTGTTTTCACATGCTTGCTTCTGTTAATGTTTTATTAGATCATGACAGCTGGCACTTTGATACCAAAAAGAGCAAGCAAAAATGAAGGTATGTTATGAGAGGATCATGCAGATGATCTAGAACTGTATGGTCCAACATGGCAGCCATTAGCCATATGTGGCTACTGAGCACTTGAAATGTGGCTAGTCCAAACTGAGCTGTGTGTAGACGTACATACATTCGTATCATGTTTTGCAAAAAAAAAAAAAGTAAAATATCTTATTAAAAATGCTCAAATTGATTCCATGCTAAAATCACATTATTTTGGATACATCAGGCTAAATAAAATATATTATCAAGATTAATTCCACTCGGGTTTTTTATTTTTGCTTTAAATATATATATATATATATATTAGAAAATTTAAAATTACTTATGTGGCTCAAACTCTGTTTCTCTTAGACTGCACCTTTCTAGAATAATTGTGTGTGTGTGTGAAAGAGAGAATGTGTACAACAAACTGAAAATACCATATAAAAATTCTCATAGGGACTTCCCTGGTGGCGCAGCGGTTAAGAATCTGCCTGCCAATGCAGGGGACATGGGTTTGAGCCCTGGTCCGGGAAGATCCCACATGCTGCGGAGCAACTAAGCCCGTGTGCCACAACTACTGCTGCCCCCGTGCCTAGAGCCTGTGCTCTGCAACAAAGAGAAGCCACGGCAATGAGAAGCCCACACACCGCAACAAAGAGTAGCTCCTGCTCGCCGCAACTAGAGAAAGCCCGTGCACAGCAACGAAGACTCAATGCAGCCAAAAAATAAACAAATAAATAAATTAATTAATTAAAAAAAAATTCTCATAGAAAACACGTGGGTAATAAAGAGGTTCCCAGAGGTTTAAACCACTACTCTATCATTTAATGGCTGCATTCTCAGAAACCAAGGTTACAGAACCAGCATAGGACTTTCCTTGTGGCTCTCACTCTAGTAGCCTCGTGATATAATATCTCTGTTGTTTTCCCACATGGCTTCCTTATTAAAATATTTTGGGGAAGGATCCAGGCACTTCCATCCCTTCCAGAAAATAGGTACTGCCTTACCTGGTCATTTTACTGCCATTTGATCAAAGATTGTTCCCCATTGAGGAAATATGAGGTAGGTTAAAAACAACAACAACAAAAAGTGAGAATGTACTCTCTGGGTAAGCAGATGCAACTATTTCCTAAGCTACACAAGAACTGCTGAAATTCAGGGACTGCATCTGTTTAAAAAATTTGGTCTAAAATAATACTTAGCCCAGAATTCTCTGGCGGTCCAGTGGTTAAGAATCTGTGCTTTCACTGCCGAGGGCCCAGGTTCAATCCCTGGTCAGGGAACTAAGATCCCACAAGCCACACAGTGCCACCAAAAAATGAATAAATAAATAAAATAATACTTAGCCAAACATTCAGTTGCATTACTTAGCAAATATTTGCTACATTTCTATTTGCTAAATATCTCATACAAGGCTCCACAGTAGGCACAGTTAAAATACAAAGATAAGTAAGTCAGGGATTTGCTTTCAAGAAGCTGGTCAGCCAACCGAGGTAATAAAATATGTCAAAATTTCTTCCTTTTTAAATAGCAAACGTTGATTGAGTAAATATATGTTCTAGAACTGTCTAAGGGAGTTCTATACCTTATTTAATCCTCACAACCCTAAGAGATTGCCCGCATTTTACAAATGAGAAAACTGAGGCAAAAAGTTATGAAAATACTCAACGTTATATGATTATTAAGTAGCACTGGCAGGGTCCAAGTACAAATAGTCACCTCCAAAATATGAGCTTTTTAGTCACTATTCTATCTTGCTTCTCTTTTCAAAAAGAAAGAAGAAATTAATATTAGTATTTGCTTTTAGAGAAAAATAGGAATTATACAGAAAAATAGAAAAGAACATAAACTCTCAAAGTCCTACCACCTAACAAAACAGCTGTTAAATATGCAAATACTACTCTTTAACTTCAACTATAATTATATTATAAGAAAGATATATCAATAGATACAGGGCTACAAGAGTTCAGAGGTAGGAAAGAGGATTTCCTGCTGGATCTTGAAGGACAAGGTAAGATGTGGATGTTGGGGCATTCCAGGCAAAAAGAACTGCAAGCACAGGAGCATGGACTCAAGGAGGCCCAGGACTTATTGGAGAAACAGCAAGAAGTTGTTTGGCTGGAAAACCACCTTGAGCAATGAAGCTAGAAAACTAGAAAACTAAAGGCCAAGTCATAAAAAGCCTAGAATTCCTCTACCTTTCATCTTATCAGTACTGGTAATACTGCACTAATTACCATTTATTCCTGTGTCAATCCCCTGCGTTAGTCTGGGAATTCCAGTCTATATCACCATTCATTGAGCATTTATTGTGTGCTAGGCGCTGTGCTGAGCACTGGCGATGACAAATAAACAAGCTTTGTTTTGCCCACAAAGGAATTCACAGTCTAGTGGGGAAGAAAACGTAAGATAGTTCTGATGGAAATATGAACAGTGTGGGTTTCTGTCACTTGCATCCAAACAAGCCTGGCTAAAGTAGACTATTACCAACATATCTGGCCATGGTTTCCCCTTCTCTGTGCCCTACTTGTACCCTATAGAAGCCAGATCACAGGGAGGAACAAAGAGGTTCTTGAAAAATAAAATCAGTGATCAAATCAGGAGTCTAGTGGGATGGGCCAGATAGAACTGAATGGCAAGTAAGATAATGACTGAAAAATGCCTGTGGGATTTGGAAACTGACACTGGAGAGCTTGGTGAGAGTATTTTCTGTGGGACGGCAGGCACCCTGCAGAATGTGGACTGACTGGTGTTGAGGAACAAAAGAAATGGTAATGTTGTGGAGATAGTGGATGAAGATTATTATTGGACCAGGACCCTTTTTCAGATGGTCTTTTGGGTGCCTGAGGTAACTTAAAGGAAGATAAAAATGTATTTGTTTCAAACGCCAATAAGCACATGAATAGATTCTCAACATCAGCCAACAGGGAAATGCAAATCAGAATCAAGAGATACCACTTCACACCCACTAGGATGGCTATAATCAGAAAAATACATAATAGCAAATGCTATCAAGGATGTGGAAATATCAGAACCCTCAGATATTGGCCTGTGGGAATGTAAAATGGTGCAGCCAATTTGGAAAACAATCTGTCAGTTACCCCAAAGTTTAAACATATAGTTACCATATGACCCAGCCACTCCTAGGCATATACCCAAAAGAAAAGAACACATTCATCCACACAAAAACCAGTACAGGAATGTTCGTAGCAACAGTATTCATAATAGCCAAAAAGTGGAAACAACCCAAATGTCCATCAACAGATGACTGGATAAACAAAACATGGTATATTCATACAATGGAATAGTGTTCGTCCATAAAAAAGAATGAAGTACTGATACATGCTACAACATGGATGAATCTGAAAAACATGATAAGTGAAAGAAGCCAGACACAAAACACTACATATTGTGTGGTTCCACTTACATGAAATACCCAGATTAGGCAAATTCATATAAAAAGAAGGTACACTAGTTGTTGCTAGGGGTTGGGAGGAGGGAGGCATGAGGACTGCTAATGGGTACCGGTTTCTTTTTGGGGTGATGAAAAAAATGTTCTAGAATCAGATAATGGCTATTGTTGCACAACTCTGTTAATACACACACACACACACACACACACACACACAAACACAGGAGCGTACTTTTTAAAAGGGTGAATTTTATGCTATGTGAGTTAGAGCTCAACTTAAAAATCAAATTAAAATTTTTAAAAAATTTTGGGTAATTCCCTTGCCGTCCAGTGGTTAAGACTCGGCCATTTCACTGCCGTGGGCCTGGGTTCCATCCCTGGTTGGGGAACTAAGATTCCGCAAGTAGCACAGCACGGCGGAAAAAAAAAAATTAAAAAAATTTTTGCGCTCACAGAGGCCCCTTAACACCTAGGGAGATGGAACGGGCAAGACATTAGTAACAATTCGAACCACGCACAAGCTCAGCCGCTCTTCCAGTCCGAAGACCGCAATTCCACCACGCCTCCGGGAGCGGAAGTCCCGGCCTAGAGGCTGCTGATTGGCTGAGGCGGGGGAGCGGGCGGTGCGAAAAGGGGCCTCTCGAGACCCTCTCAGCGGGGAGGAGCAGAACGAAGCCTTAGCTCGCGAGATTTTGTTGCTTCCGCATTTTGGGTCTGTAAGGTGGGGGAGGGGGGCGAGGCCGGTGCAGTTGCTCTCACCTGCTTGCCACGGCTCGATCCCGGCTCGGAGCAGCGGCGGCGCGGGCTTCCGCTGTCCGCTGGCTGAGGACCTTCCGCTCCCCCTCGGTCCCGCGTGGGCTCCGAATCCTGTCCGCGGCAGGGGCCAGCGGCCCCTCCCCTCCCCTCCGAGGATAGAAGATGAGCTTCCTCTTGTGAGTGTGGCCCGGTCGAGGGCTCCAGGGCTGAGGGCCGAGGCCCGGGAGGGGCGGACGGACGCCTGAGGCGAGGGCGGGTCCCCGGGGCCGGGGTCGGGTGCCCGGCGCTTGCTTTGCTCGCGCTCGGGGTCACGGGGGAGGCTTGGATGTGGGCAGAAGCAGAGGGAGATGAAGGTCGAGGCAAAGGAAGCGGAGTGAGAAGGTTGGGGAGTAGAAAGGCCCCGAGGCCGGTAGTGCCTCCAGACTTTTCCGCCCGAGGGCACCTGAGGGCAGAGGGACGATCTGGGGGTCTCAATTTGTCTCGAGTCTCGAGCCTTTTAGTAACGATCCATGCTGACTTAGCTTTTTACTCCACCGTACGTCCAGTTTTATTATCGTCAGTATT
The DNA here is from genome assembly GCF_965194805.1 of Balaenoptera borealis. Taxonomy (NCBI): domain Eukaryota; kingdom Metazoa; phylum Chordata; class Mammalia; order Artiodactyla; family Balaenopteridae; genus Balaenoptera; species Balaenoptera borealis. The sequence goes on from NC_138871.1 coordinate 27,151,948, forward strand.
AAATTACCCCCGCCGAAAAATGCCGCCCCAGGAATATATGGGAGTGCCGCTGAAGTTAAGCTGCGGGCCTTGCATCCAATTCTGATTCAGCCCACTTTGTGAATTTGTATAATTAACTAACTTCTTTTTAACTCAGTAGAATCCTATTTTAGAGATAACGTCTGGGCCCAAATGAGCCTTCAATGGGAAAGTTTGTAAATTCTCTGATGATTCTTAATCACATTAAGGTTTGAGAAGCATTGCTCTAGCACCTTACTTTTCTCAGGTGGCTCTCTTTACCTAGCATGTTGCTTAAAAATATGTATTGTGTGAGCGAATAAATCATCCATTTTCAGTTATGGGCATCACCCACATACTTGACATCTAAAATAGTGTTTCATAACCAGAGCTTACCCCGTTTCTTATTGTGAGAAGTTTGGATTCTTTCTACCATTTTGCTATTATGAAATAAGACTGCTGAGACTATCTTTGTCTAAATCGCTTTTCCCCTCCTTTGGATTATTTTTTTAAGCGTATAGTCTTCAGAGTATGATTACCATATCAAAAAATCTTTATGATTTATATTTTAATTGTAAATTTCCATATTACTAGAAACCACCCCCACCCCAGTCTTTTTTTTCTGTTAGTGCTTTGTTTGTGGATGCACAGTTCTTATTTGCTTTTTGGACCTAAATGTGAGGCTGTTTATTTCTTTTAAACTTTGTTTTGTTGATGGACATTTGAGTTTCCACTTTTGGTTATTATGAATAATACTGCTATGAACTTGGATGTACGTATGTGTTCCTTTCTCTTGGGAATTGCCGGGTTGTATGGTAACTATGTCTAACCTTTTGAGGAACTGCCAGACTTTTTCAAAGCACTGCACCATTTTGTCTTCCCACCAGCACTATATGAGTTTCAATTTCCCCACACCCTCCCTAGCACTTGTTAATTGCATTTTTGATTATAGCCATCCTAAGTGGATGTGAAATGGTACCTCACTGTGATATTAATTGCCATTTCCTTAATGACTGTTGATGTTGAGCATCTTTTCGTGTGCTTATTGGCCATTTGTGTATCTTCTTTGGAGTAATGTCTATTCAGATCCTTTGACCGTTTTTTAAATGGAGTTGTCTTTTTGGTTTTAAGTTGTAAAAATTCTTTATCCTGGATACAAGTCCCTTATCCCTGTGATTTGCAATATTTTCTCCTACTTTGTGGATTCTTTTCACTGTCTTGATGGTACCATTTGAAGCACAAGTCTTAATTTAGATGAAAATCATACTGAAGCTTGAGACATCTTTTCTTGCTAAGTACGGAAAATATTTAGCTACCTGTCATTCACAGCTTGTTTCTATTGAAAGGGCCATTCCCTCTAATTTAGTACTTCCTTATTAAATTTAGTTCTTCATCATGTTAAACACAAACTTTCCATATTTGATTTTTATTGTTTTCATAACTCCTTTTTACTTCATAATCAGTCTTATTTAAAATTCAGATTACTCAGGTGAAGTGAAAGTCCTCAGTTTCATTCCCTTCCCCTTCCTAGAAGTAATCACCACTATCAGTTTGATGGGTGACACTTTCTATGCATTTATAAAATGGGCTTCTGCTGTGCGTTTCATTCTGTAATATGTTTAACCATGTATTGAGATCTATCGGTTTGAATACAAGTACCTCTATCTTGTTATTCTTAACTACTGTATGGTATTCCATGATGTAGATGTGTCATAGTTATTCATTCGTCTACCAGTAAGCTTTAGGATCATTTCCAGGTCTTTCGCTGTTAAAAACAATCTTGGGAAACACATCCTTATCCATATCGAGGAGAGACACCTAGAAGTAGAAGGGATGGATTGAGAAGCATTTCAGTGTTAATAGATATTGCCGTGTTGCCCTCTTAAAATGTTAATGCACTTTGACCATTAGTGAATTAAAGTACTAACTTCGCTCTACCCTAGCCCACATTTAATGTAATTGTTCTGATTTCTGACACTCAGGTTAAGGAAAAATAAATCTAATTTTAATTGAACAGCTTTTCATATGTTCATTTGTCATTCTGTTTTTCTTTCTGAATTGTGTATTCATCTCCTTAGCCCATTTTTCTAAAGCATTCTTTGCCTTTTCCTTAACAGATTATAAAAGCCCTTTATAATTTAGTTAATACTTACGTTGCAAGTACTTTTTTTTTTTTGCTACTTGTCTCCTTGTTCTGAATTATTGAAGTTTTAATTGTTACGGTTAGAAAGCTGTCCATTTTTTCTGGGCTTTGTGTCATGTTAGGAAGACCTTCCTTATGCATGGTGTGAGATAGGAATAAAAACTTATTTCCGCCCCCCCCCCCCAGAACCAGTTGTCTCATTTATTTTCCCCGCTATAAACTCTAAAATGTTAGTGCTACTTCTCTGGTTTGCTTTGATGGCATCACAAATATTTTGATACAGAAAACTGGATTTTTGAGCTATACGAACCTTAGAGCTAACACCCTCACAGCACTATTAGGTGAAAATTGAGGCCAAAGGAGGTTAGGTTTCTCAGGCAGTCACAGAGTTAGTGGCAGATCAAGAACTAGAATCCAGGTTTTTTCTTCTTTTGGTTAAGGTGCCCTTTCTGTTACACCAGACTGCTTCATGAGGCATAGTAAAATTGCCTTCTATGTGAAATTGTGCTGCTAATCCTGTTTCTATGTAGGGGAAAAAATTTAACTCTTTCTTTTATTGTGTTTATTCTCTCCTCCCCTACCCCCCATCTTGGCACTTTTCAGGGAATATTTTTTAATTTCAAAACAATTTATATGCCTAAAATTGTCAATCTGCTTCTGGTCCTAAAAATTGATGTACTTTTACTTTTAACCTAACAGTAGTAGCCGCTCTTCTAAAACATTCAAACCAAAGAAGAATATCCCTGAAGGATCTCATCAGTATGAACTCTTAAAACATGCAGAAGCAACTCTAGGAAGTGGGAATCTGAGACAAGCTGTTATGTTGCCAGAGGGAGAGGACCTCAATGAATGGATTGCGGTTAACAGTAAGTTTTTAATAACTTTCAACTTTACTGGTTTATAAGAAGATTTTGCTAAAATCTTTTTGTTAATGAATTTTCTTATGGGTGTAGCTGTCCTAGTAAAACAGATTATCTGTAAAGAAACATGTAAGTACAAATACATCCAAAGTGTGTTCTCTTCAGAGTGTACCTGATTGTAGCTTGTGTGGTTAAATAGAGAGACCTGAGGAGAAATGAAGAGTACTTTGGGGTGATCTCTGAGGAAAATGGTCTGAATTGCTGAGTAAGGTCAAATGAAAGATTGATAAATACAAAGATTCTACCTGTGGTGGACATGACTTTGTAGGGATCCATCTTCATAGTTGTGCCCCGACTCCCAGCAGCTTTCATCTGCCTGTGTATACAGAAAAGTCAAGTACAGTTGCTATGGTCAGTCACTTGATTATTGTGAGTTAGCAGTAGTCAGAAGAAAATTGAGAGATTGGGAGAAAACAGAGGGACCCATGAGCTGAAAGTCACTCTGAATTCAAGAAGTAAGGGCATGACATGGAAGGATATGCTGAGGCTAGAGATTTGAATATTAGTGTCTATCATTTCTGAGATGAGATCAGTTCTGGATGATAGGGTTTAAGTCCATTAGGAATTTTAGTTGTTCCAGGAATCTTTAAAACTTTTTAATGGAAAATTTCAAACGTACAGAAGTAGAGAAGCAAGTAGAATGAATTCCCAGGTATCCATTATCTAGCTTCAACAGTTATCAATTCATGGCCAGTTGTGCTGCTTCTGTACACTACCCTGATTATTTTGAAGCAAATCCCAGACATATTATTTTATCTATAAGTATTTCAGTATCTAAAAGATAAGAACTTCCCCGTTTAAAGGTAATGACAGTGCCATCATTCCTTTATGTTATCAAATATCCAGTTAATGTTCACATTTCCTCTGATTGTCCTATAAATGTTTCTTTTTTAAAAAATATAAGGGGAGTTCCCTGGTGGTCCAGTGGTTAAGACTCCCGTGCTCCCACTGCAGGGGGCCCGGGTTCAATCCCTGGTCGGGGAACTAGATCCTGCATGCCACAACTAAGAGCTGGAGAGACCAAATAAATATTTTTATGAAAGTAAAGAATAAAAATATATAGTTGGTTTAAGTCAGGATCCAACAAGCTCTGTGCATATGTTTCTTGAATCTCTTTTAATTCACAGGTTGCCCCTCACTGCAGTTATTTTTCCTTGCTATTTTTGTTGTTGTTGAAGAAACCAGTTTGTTTTTTACAGAATGAATTTTGCTGATAACATCCCCAACGCGTCCATTATCTCGCTCTTTTATTTCCTGTAAATGTTAAATCTAGAGCAGCACTGTCCAAGAGAACTTTCTGTGATTAGGCAAATGTTGTATATCTTCACTGTGGCCATTTAGCACTTGAAATGTGTCTACGGTGACTGGAAACGAATTTTAAATTTAACTTCATTTTAACGTAAATTGCCCTGTGTGTCTAGTGGCTACCATGTTAGAACAGATTTGGAGCTTTGATCAGATTGAGGTTTGATTTTGTTTAAGACTACTTCGTAGGTGGTGGTATATACTTCCAACAGTGTAGATATTTCCATAGTGTCTAGTTGTCTTTTTATGTGGTATTCAACTGTTGATAATCATTGCCTTGGTCAGTGTGGTCCAATAGAAATATATTGTGAGCTACAAATGGAATTTAAAGTTTTCTAGTAGCCACATTAAGAAAAATTTTATTTTTCTCAACTCATTAAAAAGCCATTATTCATATTACTAAGAGAAAAAAAAATCAGGTGTAGAACTATGTAATGTGTTATCTTTTGTGTTAGATGGGATAAAGAAACTTAGGGGGCAAGACACAGAAAAAATTAGTATAGTAGTTACCTGTGGGTAGGGGGGAAGTTGGAGTGGTTGGAACTTAGATTTTTTACTGTGTATATATATATATATTTTTTCTTCTGATCTCTGATTAGATCAGAGATCATTTTTTTTTTAATTATTTATTTATTTATTTATTTATTTATTTATGGCTGTGTTGGGTCTTCGTTTCTGTGCAAGGGCTTTCTCTAGTTGCGGCAAGTGGGGGCCACTCTTCATCACGGTGCACTCTCACTATCGCGGCCTCTCTTGTTGCGGAGCACAGGCTCCAGACGCGCAGGCTCAGTAATTGTGGCTCACAGGCCTAGTTGCTCCGCAGCATGTGAGATCTTCCCAGACCAGGGCTCAAACCCGTGTCCCCTGCATTGGCAGGCAGACTCTCAACCACTGCGCCACCAGGGAAGCCCCTTTACTGTATATTTTTATCTGTCTTTTGGCATGTGAACCATGTGACATATTATCTATTCAGAAAATACCCCTTTTTGTAACCTTATTCAAATTATTATCTTTTATTCTTTTTTTTGATTTTTCTTAAATTGAAGTACAGTTGATTTACAGTGTTGTGTTAATTACTGCTATACAGCAAAGTGATTCAGTTATACATATACATACATCTTTTTTTTATGTTCGTTTTCATTATGGTTTACCATAGGATATTGAATATAGTTCTCTGTGCTATACAGTAGGACCTTGTTGTTTATCCATTCTATATATAAAAGCTTACATCTGCTAACCCCAGCCTCCCACTCCATCCCTCCCCCAACCCCTTCCCCCTTGGCAACCACCAGTCTGTCCTCTATGTCCATGATTCTGTTTCTGATTCATAAATAGGTTCATTTGTGTCATATTTTATTTTTAAATTTTTATTTTTTTAATTTATTGATTTTATTTATTTATTTTTGGCTTCATTGGGTCTTCGGTTGCTGTGCGTGGGCTTTCTCTAGTTTCAGTGAGCGGGGGCTGCTCTTCATGTGGTGTGAGGGCTTCTCATCCTGGTGGCTTCTCTTGTTGCAGAGCACGGGCTCTAGGCATGGGGGCTTCATTAGTTGTGGCACGTGGGCTCAGTAGTTGTGGCTCACGGGCTCTAGAGCACAGGCTCAGTAGCTGTGGCACACGGGCTTAGTTGCTCCGCAGCATGTGGGATCTTCCTGGACCAGGGATTGAACCCATGTCCGCTGCACTGGGCAGGCGGATTCCTAACCACTGTGCCACCAGGGAAGCCCCTGTGTCATATTTTAGATTTCACATGTAAGTGATGTCATATGGTATTCGTCTTTCTCTTTCTGACTTACTTCACTTAGTATGATAATCTCTAGGTCCATCCACATTGCTGCAAATGGTATTATTTCGTTCTTTTTTTTTTGGCTGCACTGTGAGGCATGTGGGATCTCAGTTCCCTGACCAGGGATTGAACCCATGCCCCCCTGCATTGAGAGTGCAGAGTCTCAACCACTGGACCACCAGGGAAGTCCCATATTCCGTTCTTTTTTTATGGCTGAGCAATATTCCATTGTATATATGTACCACATCCTTATCCATTCATCTGTTGATGGACATTTAAGTTGTTTCGATGTCTTGGCTATTGTGAATAGTGCTGCTATGAACAGAGGGGTGCATGTATGTTTTTGAGTTATAGTTTTGTCCGGATATATGCCCAGGAGTGGGGTTGCTGGATCATGTGGTAACTCTATTTTTAGTTTTCTGAGGAACCTCCATACTGTTTTCCACAGTGGCTGCACCAATTTATTGATACATTCCCACCAACGGGTAGGAGGGTTCCCTTTTCTCCACTTCCTCTCCAGCATTTATTATTTGTAGGCTTTTTAATGATGGCCATTCTGACTGGTGTGAGGTGGTACCTCATTGTAGTTTTGATATGCATTTTAATTAGCGATGTTGAACATCTTTTCATGTGCCTGTTGGCCATCTGTATATCATCTTTTATTCTGAAGGCATCTGTTGGCCTTCTTCAGCTTTTGATTTTTCTTTGAGACTTACTGCTCTAATCAACTGTTCTCAAACCTTTTGGTTCCAGGATCCCTTTATTCTCTTAAAAATTATTGAGAACCTTAAAGGGCTTTTAATTATGTGGCTTATATTTAGTGATACTGTGTTAGAAATTAAAATTGAGCAAGTTTAAATACTTATTTTAAAATACATGTTAACATAAATATATTTTTATGAAAAATGACTATTTTCCAAAATAAATTTTAGTGAGAAGTGTGGCATTGTTTTACAGGTTTGCAAATCTTATTTAATGTCTGACTTAATAGGAGGTTGGCTGGATTCTCATATCTGCTTCTGCATTCAGTCTGTTGTGATGTCATACATCATGGAGCCTCTGGACAACTCCACTGTGCCTCCTGAGAGAGAGTGAAAATTCAGAGCAATTAAATGTTTCTGACCTCACAGATTCCCCTCTGAAACAGGGGATCTCTGGACCATATTTTGAGAACAGATCATAAACCAGCACACCATCTGGGCACACTCTTTGTTTTGAATGAATATTGAATGCCTAAGTATTACTTTCTTAGAAACATGACTAATTTAAGAGGAAGGTTTATAAGTGAGGGAGTTTGTATAAAATTCCTTTTGACATGGTGGAATATTGATTTGTTTTCTAAGAAATTTGGAAAAGCCCTAGTTGATTTTTTAGGTAATCTTTTAGACGGGGAACTAAGACATTTTTAAAAAAGCTTGCCAAGGCTTATGTGGTTCTCTTTGCACAGAGTAATATGTTTCACTCAGTTAAGTTCATTTCTTACCCCCTTCCTCTTCTGTTTTCTTCCAGATCTAGCTGAAGCTCCTTTAGGAAGTACTCCTTGACTATCTCAGCTCCTCGAGATGTTGCCTTTTCTCTGAACTCTTCTAGCACTTATTGTTGGCCTTTGTATGCTATCTTCTTATATGTTGTATTACTCCTCTCTTTTAATTTTGTCCCTTTTGTTAGCTGGAGACTCTAGGGGAAGGGACATTATCTCCTGTCTTTTTTATGTCCTCAATATGCACTAGGTCTCAATTTTTTATGATGAACTAGATTTTTTAAATGCCTGACACAGCTGATACACCTCCCTCCAAGTATATTCCGCAACGCTTTTCTTCTCTTTCCCAACACAAATGATATTGTCTGGTCCATATTGGTAAGAAGCTATGGATTTTTTCATTTGCTTGTATATGATCAAATTGTATATTCTAATGTAATAATCACCATTACGTTAGAATTATCCCTAATATTTTCCTGCTTACAGGCTGTTTAAAAGCTTAGTATATTAAAAGTGAATATATATTAAAAGTTAACTTTACTTAGGTGTAACAACTTAGAAAGAGAATTTATAGTGCCCCTGGATTGTTGAATCTCCTGAGGATTCTTGGCTGAATCCTCTGACTGAGAGGTCTGATGTTTTGTTGTGTTTACACAGACATTTTAACACAGTTCTGCTATTATCTTTCCAGCTGTGGATTTCTTCAACCAGATCAACATGTTATATGGAACTATCACAGAATTCTGCACTGAAGCAAGCTGTCCAGTCATGTCTGCAGGTCCAAGGTACATATACTGGCTATTATATAGGTATTTGAATTATTACCAAATAAAGCTAATCACCAATTGATATAAATTAAATAATAAAGACTTGTTTTTCTTACCCATTTGCTTGTGAAAACAAAAAGTTTACCTATAAGCTTTTAGTTATTAAATACTTTGGTATGTGGTACCCAGTATTTTGATTTTTTATAATTGCATTATATTAAGTATGAATATTCAGTAGTAGGATTGAAAGTAAAGAAATTTGAGTTAGGTTTATCTTGCTTTTACAAAAGTTATTTTTTTCAATTTTATTAACATTTATGATTCTGTTTCTGGTTTTTAAATTAATTTCTTGGAAGAGTTTTTAGTTGACCCTTTAATATTTGATTTTTTTGTTGTGCTTATTTACTGTTAGTTACCTCCAAATTGTGCTGCTTTAGTTATCTGGCTTAAAGATGCTAGATTAAAATTTTTTTGACTATCATAAATTTCTAGAAATGTTGAGAAAGAGATGGAACTCTTTATCACCCATAAAGTTAAGATGTGATGGAATTAACATTTTAGTGTGTCCTTCCGGCCTTTTTTCCTATAACAAATGATTGATTTTATGTGATGATAGATGGTAGCAAGATATTTACCTCTTGGGAAAAAATAGTCCTTTCTGAATTTGCTATAGATGTAAAGGAAAAAAAGGGCCCCAGTGAGTTTGTGTCCTATTTTTATTATGTTATTTTAGGAGAGATGTTTTTTATTTTGTGAAGTGTTAAGTTTTATTCCTCAAACTTTCTATCTTTGGCTTAAATGCTTCACACAGTGAAGTTTTGATTAAGTCTTATTAATCATTTCTAGCTCAGCAAAGATGAGGTAGAAAAAGACGCATGCCTAAGATTGTTTCTTTAAAACCATCTCCAAGAAACAGGGTTTTATAATCTTGGCTCCGTTGATGATTACTTAATGTCCAACAAGCTCAGAATGTGATGGATCTATCAGCACCTTACGCAGTCCTCAGCACCCTCTGTCTAACAGACAGGAATGCAGTTCCTTTGTCTTTCTCAGGGCTGTGTTGTAAAACAGATTCTGGCACAGCCAGCTGCCACACTGGCTTCCTTTTCTTTTCCATTTACCATCACATTTCAGAATACAGTGTAACTTATGGTCGGCCCTCCGTATCCATGGTTCCTCTGCATCTACGGATTCAACCAACCGTGGATCTTGTAGTATTTACTATTGAAAAATATCTGTATGTAAGTGGACCTTGTGTGGTTCAAACCCACATTGTTCAAGGGTCAACTGTACTTCTACAGGGAACTCTCAAGTAATCTTCAGTAGAACTTTAGGTAATTTACTAAATATATATACTATACTATACTGTAGTACTATATATATAACTTCTGTTGACAAACTGTGAGCCTACTTTGATTACAAGTTGCAACATGTTTTTGAAAACTTTATCACTAAAACTTTTTTCTCTCCAGATATGAATATCATTGGGCAGATGGTACTAATATTAAAAAGCCAATCAAATGTTCTGCACCAAAATATATTGACTATTTGATGACTTGGGTTCAGGATCAACTTGATGATGAAACTCTTTTTCCTTCTAAAATTGGTGAGTTAATGTTGTAGAACTAATTTTCTTTTTAAATGGTAAATGTGTTATTGTATTTTTAGTGCTCTATTACTATAAAAAAATGTAATAAAGACTGCCAAATTCCTCTCCAAAAAGGTTGTAAATGTATACTCCTTCCAGCCATGTTTGTGTCTGCCTGTGTTTCTTCATCAGTACTAGTTGTTACTCAGTTTTTCATCTTTTCTAATATGGGTAAATAAATTTCTAGTATAATGTACATTTTAAAAAATATCAATAACATTGAGCATTTTTTGGTTTATTGATCCTTGTGTGTTTTCTGTTTATATCCTTTTTCTATTTCTTTATGTTAAGGTTATTAGCTCTTTGTCATGCATGTTGTGTGTATTTTTTCCCTGGGTTGCCTTATTGTCTTGTTTATGAGGTTTTTTTGCTATGTATAATGTTCTTATTTTGACCTATTAATCTTTCCCTTTATGATGTCTGGATTTTAATACAATGATTAGAAGGTATTTTCCTACTTACAGATTATAAAATATTTGTCCATGCTTTTATTTAGCACTTTTGTGGTTTTGTTTTTACATTTTATTTTAATCTTTGTTCTGTCGGAATTTTTTCTCAATGCTCCCTTTACTTTTTTCCAACTATAAATGCTAGTTTGTCCAGTACCATTTATCGAATACATGTGTCTTTTATCCCCTCATTATCATATGTGTACACCAAATTGACATATATCTTGGAGTCTTTTAATCTCTTTATCTATAGTTATAGAAATTCCACACTGTTTTAATTACCATGGCTATGTATCTTTGAACATCTTGTAGGGCTAGTCTCTCTTCCTTGCTCTTCTTTTTCAGAATACTTACAGCTATTCTGGAAAATTTGTTCTTCCAAAGAATTTAGAAACATTTTGCAAGGTAAAAAAAAAAAAACCTGTGAGATTTTTATTATGATTTCATTCAATTTGTAGATTAATGTAGGGATTCTTGTTCTCTTGACAATACTGAGTCTTCCTATCCAAGAACAATTCATATTCATTTATTCATGTCTTTTAATTATTTCTTATTTCCTCTTGTAAAATTCTGTATTTTACTTTATGCTAGTCCTTCAGGTTTCTTAAGTTTATTCCTAGGCACTTAATGTTTTTATTGATAATCTGGTTTCTAACTGGTTATTGTTTAGTATATAGGAAAACTGTTCTGATTCTTTTGGATTGTTTTCTTGAGTTTTTAAAGTATATAGTTACATCATACTAAGATAATATTAATTTCACCTCTTCTTTTCTGATAAATATACTACTTGTGTAACTCTTATCTAATTGCAGTAACTAGTACTTCCAGAGCAGTACTGATTAATGGTGATGATGGCAAACATCCTTTTCTTGTTTACTTTTATGTGAGTGCTTCTAGTATTTCAGCATTAAGTAGGAATCTTGCTTTTGGTTAGAGGTATGTGAATTTTTAAAAATCAAGTTGGTTATAGGGTTCTATCAGATACTCTTCTAGTATCTGTTGTTGATCATAAGGTTTTCTCCATTTTTTTTTTAATGTTCTGCTGCAAGAGTATTTTTTTTATTTCTGCTATTTTGATTAAGATTTTGGCATTGGTATTCATGGATGTGATTGGTCCTTGTCATTTTCAGTATAAGGGTATCTTATGAACAACATATTGTTGGATTCTGTCTTGTCTGTTTGGACTGCTATGACAAAAAATACCAGAGACTGGAGGGCTTATAAGCAATAGAGATGTATTTCTCACAGTTCTGAAGTCTGCAAGTCCAAGATCAGGAGCCAGCATGGTCAGGTTCTGTCATAGGTCCTCTTCCTGGTTTACAGATAGCAAAAAGCAGTGTTTTCGTTGTATCTGCACATGGCAGAGAGGGAAATCATCTTTGTCGAGAGTTTCTTCTTATAAGGGCACTAATCCTATTCATGCGGGCAGATGCCCTATGACCTGATCACCCCCAAAGGCCCCACCTCTTAGTACCATCATCTAGGGGGTTAGAATTTCAACATGATTTTGAGGGAGACACAAACATTCAGAACATAGCAGATTCCTTTTTGAAATCTAATCAGAGGCTCTTTAAGGAGAAAAATTTATATCATGTTGTTATGTTTGGTCTGTTTGTTTTTGGTCAACTTTTCCGTTCTATAAAACCTTTTGTTTCCTTTCTCATAGATCCTTTATTGTGTATTGGGTGTGCTTGAATGTTAAATTCAGCTTGGAAAGTGCTTAGATTAAAACAAATCACTTGTATTTCTTTATTAAAGTCTTTCCTCGGCTTCCCAATTCTTCACTATTTTATCCTAATGTTCTGGAATTCTTTCCCCCTTCATTAGGCTGTTATCCAGATCTTACTTATGCTAATTATTTATTCTTATTAGACAAAACTGTTTATTATTCATTTTTAAACAAATATATCCAACTTATTAATGTTCTTTTTAATAGCATGAGGCCCATTTGCAAATTCTGAGAGAAAAAGGATTTGACTTAAAAATCCATCTTTTCAGTACATGAACATAAGACCAAGTCCAGAAAAAACATGTCCATAAGCCCCAGAATAATGTGTGAAAAGGCAAGTTGTTACCAAGACTAGGGGTGGGGGATGGGGACACACACACAGACACACAAATCAGCTGACAAGAGCAAACTATACTAAATTTCAAGCTATTAAGGACTGGTTGAGAAATAAAGAATACAAAATGCAGGGAAGGAGAAAGTGACAGCCTTTGTTTTCTGAAAGATTAGAGAAAAGAATATGTTCAAGAGTAGTGTCGTGAAACAGACCTTTAAGGCCAACTAATCTAGGTTATTTTGGAAGCAGATGCCTTCTTATGTATTTGTTAACTATACTCAGTGCCAGTTGTGTTATCTTTCTCCTGTCCCTGTTTTCTAAGAAACATTGGCCTTGTCAACCAAAATTCTCAGGAATGCAACCAGTCACATCCCCACCTGCTCTGCTTGGAGAAAGATGACTAAGTCCTCTCCCAGTTCTTTTCTAAGGAGGTGTTTATATTCTTTGAAAAATAGGGAGGTGCCATTCCTTCCCTTTACAGAAAGTATTATTCCCCTTCTTAGACTATAGGAAAATGAAAATAGCGCTTTAAAAAATTAAATAAAAAGTCGGGGGGCTTCCCTGGTGGCGCAGTGGGTGAGAATCTGCCTGCCAATGCAGGGGACACGGGTTCAAGTCCTGGTCTGGGAAGATCCCACATGCCGCGGAGCAACTGGGCCCGTGAGCCACAATTACTGAGCCTGCGCGTCTGGAGCCTGTGCTCCGCAAAGAGAGGCCGCGATAGTGAGGGGCCCACACACCGCGATGAAGAGTGGCCCCCGCTTGCCACAACTAGAGAAAGCCCTCGCACAGAAACGAAGACCTAACACAGCCATAAATTAATTAATTAATTAATTTTTTTTTAAAAAGTACATTGTTTATAAAAAAAAAAAAAAAGTCGGGGACTCCTAGTTTAAGAAGGAAAACTGGCTTTTCAGAGTACTTCAGAAGAGGAAATACTTTTTATTTGTAGACAGTAGATAATAATGACTCAAAGTGTGCCTTTCTTTTTCTTTTGCTTGGGAGAGTTTCCAGTCCTGGTTGAGTGTGTATGTGTTTATGTAAAAAAAATTTTTTAGAGTTAAAAATTGCAAAAAGTAAAAATTTTCTATTTATAGTCAAAAATACTTATTCTCCGGGACTTCCCTTGTGATCCAGTGGTTAAGACTCCATGCTTCCAATGCAGGGGGCGTGGGTTCAATCCCTGGTTGGGGAACTAAGATCCCAACATGCCACGAGGTGCAGCCAAAAAAAAACTTGTTGCATTTAATTTTAGGAAGAAACTCTCCAGTATTAAACAACTAAAATTGTTTTTGATTCCGCATCATCTTGCATAACTTGATACCTGTGCCTACTATTCTAAGGCAGTCAGGGAAAGTGTGGTATGTGAGGATACCTCATATACTTAGGTTTGGGTTTTTTTTTTTCCATTGCCTTTAAAAAAAAAAAAATGGAAATAGGCTTGTATTTGTGAATTTGTGTATTGGAGTTGCTCATGGCAGCGTCTAAACTTTTCTGCTATTTATTTTTCTTGAATTGATAAAAGACTGATTGATACATACCTATATTACAGGTGTCCCATTTCCTAAAAACTTTATGTCTGTGGCAAAGACCATTCTAAAGCGTCTGTTCAGGGTTTATGCCCATATTTATCACCAGCACTTTGATTCTGTGATGCAGCTGCAGGAGGAGGCCCACCTCAACACCTCCTTTAAGCACTTTATTTTCTTTGTTCAGGTAAGTTGAACCGCGTTGACTTTTGTGTCCTTTGACCTGGACATATCTGGATTGGTAGTTAATATAGAGTAATTTTTAGAGACTTATTTATAGATGTAGAGCTAAGCATGCAGGGTACTCGTGTTTTGTTCCCTTTTCCATGTTTATTTCTTTGATGTGCATAGCAGCATAGAAACCATTACCCCCATTTTGGACCTTTTGCCTCTGGAGAGACCTGCCCCAGGTCTCTGGTTAAGATATGACAAGAAGCACCAAACAAGAAAGCTTGTCCATACCCTCCTGTTCCATCGCCACTGCTGGGTAAAGGGATGCCATGGAAAAACATCTATGGTTGGGTTGTTTCATGAGATGTCTATGCCTAAAAGAGAAACTTTTGGAAGAACTCATTAGCTACTATCTTGGGTTAAGTTTCCAGAAGTCCACTTCAGGCCAAATCTTACAAAGCCAGCAGCTAGAAACTTCAAAAAGAACCACCCCCTTCAGAGGTGTGGCCTGTTTCCTTATGGGCCCTTAGTTGGAATTAGAACTTTTTAGTCAAAATAATTCACATTGTTTGAAAAAGATATCAAAGAATAGGGACTTGTTAGCCTAACTTTCGAGATATATAATTCTATATGCAAAATATAAATATGTCTCTCTAGATATTTTGGAGGGAAAGCAGGTAGCTTTTCTTTATTTTTTTTTTTTCATTTTTTTTTCTTTTATCTTTGTAAAGCAGGTAGCTTTATAGTAGATATTGTATGTCACAATTCTATGTGCCACACAAAGGAGAATGTACAGTGCTCTCTTCTTTGTCTTCCTTCTGAGATTATTGCATGGCATAGATAGAGTGTAGATATAGATATACGAAAGTAAAAGGTCTGCTGCCCCAGATGAGGCCACTATCAATGGTTCAGTGTCTAGTTTTCAGATAATTTCTGTGTAAATGCAAACATTATACGATTTTGATTTTACACAGGATCATGCTAACATGTACGGTTGCTTATTTATTAAGTCCCCTGTATTTTAAAACTGGGAGTAAAAATGACCCCATTATAAAATGTTCATAGAGATTATTTCATCATTCTTTTGGATTTCAGAAAGCTAGGGTTGGGAAGCCCTTCTCTGAATGACATTTATAGAGTTTTAATTTTAGATCTGTTTTTAAATTTTATTTTTCTTCTTTATTTTAGGAGTTTAATCTGATTGATAGGCGTGAGTTGGCACCTCTTCAGGAATTAATTGAGAAGCTTGGATCGAAAGACAGATAAATTTTTCTTCTACAACAGTTACCCTCTTGCTTCATCTACTGCTAGAGCTATCTCATTGCTTTCTGTTATAGACTAGTTATACAAACTTTAAGAAAACAAGATAAAAAGACACCTATTTTCTGTGTCTACTGATAAAATTGTCCCAAAGGTAGGTTGGCCTCATACCTTCAGAGTGAGAAATTCAGGACACAGCTGAATCTGAGGCACTGTGTGACCACTGCTGTTACTGCCATAGAGCCATACTTGGTTGTAGAATGTGAGGACTAACCTGTAGTTTATTAGTTTACTTATTCTTTTACTGAAGAAGATGATCGACTCTGTATCAGGTGACAGCATGATGGATATTAAGAATTTCCAATAATTTATTAACAGGTTTCCAGAACAAATTTCCTAATAATGCAATCACAGATCAGTTTTATTCTGCTTTTATTTTACAAATAGAAGAGGTGTTCTAAAACTTCCTTAAGATTTAGAACATTTGTGTCACTTTGGATAACCTTGTAGTTTGAAGTTTGTATGCTAGTGTTTTTTTAGGTAAGATTATATATATATATGTATATTTTTTCAAAATCCGTGATTGCAGTTTAAATCATCATACGATATGTGGTATGGGAGTAACCAAAGTTATTTCTAAAAGGACTTTATTTTTTAACCTTTATTTTAATCTTTATTTGGGATTTTATTCACATAAACCTCTCTAAATTTTTAGTGTGTGTGTATCAAATAATTTTTTTAAGGCATCTAAGGATCGTCTTGCGGATTTTTATTTTGAAATGCTTCATTCAGATTAATTTTAATATGTAGGTTTTGTCTGAGAAAAGGAGAACTTCCAAAAAATATGACAGCTTTGGGTCTCAAAAACCATTATTTTCATTCATGTTTGTTTCAGAGGCCTTAAAATTTGGATAGGAGAATGGAAGAAAGTACTTAGAGTACTTGACTATTTTATTTTGAGTTTTCCTTTAAAAAGAAACTACTTTTATACGTTTTTATTGTGACTTGAGACTTAGTTTAGTGTAGAAATGCACGAACCTTATCCCAATAAGGATAAAACGTAAGGAAAACCACAATAAAAAACCTTGAAGGTGTACACATTTTATAACCCAGCTAAAAGTTTGATGTGCTGCCTGTTCTTTAATGTGTGTGTGTGTTGGGCGAGGAGGGGTAATATGTTTAAAGGAGACAAAATGGGATAAGTAAAAAAAAAAAAAAAAAACTTCATTCTGTTAATAGTCAAAGGATGGATTGGGATTTTATTCTGTTTTGTTTCTGTATTAAAACTTGAAATCATTCTGTTTCTATTGGGATAAAAAGAATCTTCTCCTTTAGTGAAGAAAAGATCTAATTTTCCTTAGGTTTCTAAGATTTAGACTGTTTAAAATGTAACGAGGCACACATATTACTAAAGACTTGCCAGACTGGCAACACTTTAATTTCATCAACGTTCTTTGTTTCAGAGCTATGATTTTTTTTGCAAAGTACTCACCATCTTCCATCTTGATAACTTTGGTTGAGGTTAAATTTGATAGGGTTTTATTTTTATTTTTATTATTCCACTAGAATGTAAAGAAAAGAATTGCTTAGAAACTCCATTTTTGTAATAACCCAATTTCAATAAATTCTTAAATATATGTAGAATTTTAAAGGAAACAAAACATTTTATCTGATTTAGGCTGAAACTGTACATCGTTGTTTTGGGAAATAAAGAGTAGAAAATTCCCTTACGAAAAAAAAGAGAAAAGCCCTCTATGAAACATTCCATAGTCCACGTTTTAAGAATATCCAAAGTCCCTGTCAGGCATTCTGTATGTTTATGTTGATCATTTCCAAACAAGAAAGAAGGTTTTTACATGCCACCTAGAATGTTACTGACTCTTGACTTTGAACATTGTTGGCTTTAATTAAGTATGCAAGGAATGAAATATTTCTCACCTAGGATTGTACTTTCATCATTTCTAATATTTCACATATCATCAAACAAAAGGGTTCTCACTTTTCTCCATTTATTTTCAGTGATAGAAATCCTCCTTCTCTTCATGACTCAGCCCTAAAACTAACTAAAGATGGCCACATTTAGGACAGTAGTAGAGGCAGCTTAATAATGGGACATAAATTTTAAAATTTGTTGGTAATTTGGGAATTCAGGTAATTCAGAATGTCCTTTTTTTAAAAAAAATAAAAGCATTACTAGGTTCCCAAGCTAATCTGGCTTAACCAACAATGCATCTAAACATTGGTGTTAACATTATTTGTTTACATCCAAGGCCAGGGAGTTGAGAACAGGAGAGTTGGAGGAAGGGGAGAGAATAGGGAGAGGATGACACCTTTCTGACTTGGCTGGAGGGTCAACCTTTGATTAAAGTTGGAAGAAATCAGTCTCTCTTTGACTCCTCTCAATCTTGATTTATCTCCCTGAATAACACTCCCCTGGCTCCTCCTAATCAGAAGTCATCTCTCAGTGTCTGATCACTGCCCTTCACACCTGACTAAAATCATGGGTTGGACAGTACTTGCTAAATTATGCAGTTAATCCTATGGTGCTTTAATTTCCAGGCCTTTAAAAAAAACTTTGGGCCTGGAAAGTTTTTTTTTAAAGGCCTGGAAATTAAAGCACCATAGGATTAACTGCATAATTTAGCAAGTACTGTCCAACCCATGATTTTAGTGCAGATTTTTGTTTAGTGCAACTTCCTTGTACTACAGTTTTTGTATTGACAGCCAAATGTATCCTTTATTCTCCTCCAAACTGTGAATAAAGTGATTTTTAGTGGGCTGCCAGCTAACAAAGTATTTCCTTTCATCTTAGACTTGTAGATCCCTAGCTCATGTAGCTGCCTACTTGAGAAATGCACATCTGTATTCATCATGACATTGATAACAGCAAGAGGAAGGTTTTTCTAGTAATGCAAAAGCAAGAGGAACAATTCTGGTGGTGATTTTAATTTTTCAAATATTGTTGAGGTTTCTTGATTATACTCTTGGCCTTCTCTCTGAGCAGTGAGGTCACATTAGAAGTGGAGAAGCTTCTAAACATAACATCATTACCTTATAAGCATAAATAAATCAGTACTGAAGAGTATTAAGTCCTAGAAATTTGTTTCTAAGCAGCTCCAGTCATGGTGCTGGTGTTACCCTTGCCTGGTTGTAGGAGGCTGTCTCTCCTGTCTAGAATTCTGGCCTGAAAATACCAGCTGGTACACCAAACAAAGCAGCTTCAACAGGGACATTATTTCCTCTTAATATCAGTTCAGTAACTGGATTTGGTTTTTTACTGTTGTACAATTCTGGAAAAGAGGGAAAATAAGTAGTTCCTCAGTCTTCCTTTGTTTTTGCATTAGATTTTGATATTTCAGACTGTAAAGGGCTTTGGGGGATGATATTGATATTACCTGTGATAGCAGTAATTTTATTGAAGCAACTGCATTGAAATTCACTTGGGTTTTCTCTCATTATCAGATTCTTTTCCAAACAAGTATTCTGTAAATCCAAATGGATTACCAGTGTGCTATAGATTTATTATAGAACAACATTCTATGTTTGGTCTACATTGAAAATAGTTTAAGTTAGTCTTGGTTATCATCTAAAATACTTTTAAATGTTCTTTACATGAAAATTTATTTTGTATTTTTAAACCTTTAGGGGCTTTATCTATTTTTCTAAGTCAGTTAACTGTACTTTTTTTAAAAAAATATTTTGTATCTACTTTTGTAACTTCATCAGAATAAAATATATTGAAAGAAAGGAAGGACTGATGAAAGTATGTCTCAACACACTTGTTTCTATTTAAATGTGAAACTTGAGATTTTTGCAGGTTCTGTGGAAGGTTACCTTTGCTTACCATTTAGTAGCGAAAATGTTTTCTTAACTCTTAGAAGAAAGGGAAGTTCCTAAATGAACTAAACATCTTGTAATAGCAGGCCCACCCCCAAGGAACAGACTATGCCTCTGGATGCAGTGGCTAAAACCCATCCCAGACAAAAAATAAGTTGTCTCCTTATCATGCTAACCAAGCTCTTGACCTCTTTTGAACATTCCTGGTTGTGAGATTGAGAAAAGGGAAGAGGAAAGACTAGACTCATTAATTTTCTGACCTTGAAATTGAGTACTCGGCTTATCCATAAGTACTCGGCTTATCCATAAGACACCCCTCCCCACCCCAAACAGACATTTTTCATTATTATAGGAGAAATATTACAGTTATTTTTAGAGGTTCAAATTACAGATGCCTAATTTTAGGTCCATTCAAAATAGCATTGCTAGAATTGTTTTGACCTTTTTTGAGTACAGTTAATGAAAACTTAACAAAAGTGGCTAAATAATATGGGTTAACACTCATTTTGTATAAAGGTATGGGAAAGCTAGTAATCAAAATTTGGAATCTCTTTTTTGATGGTTATATTTCAGTAAACTTAAAATCTGTTGCAAAAGTGTTAAGTTTGTGAAGGTGTCTAATGGCTAAGTTTGAAAGCTATTTTTTTTTTTTTTTTAATAAATGGAGAGATATCTTTATTTATTTATTTTTGGCTGTGTTGGGTCTTCGTTTCTGTGCGAGGGCTTTCTCTAGTTGCAGCAAGCAGGGGCCACTCTTCATCGCGGTGCGCAGGCCTCTCACTGTCGCGGCCTCTCTTGTTGCGGAGCACAGGCTCCAGACGCACAGGCTCAGTAGTTGTGGCTCACGGGCCTAGATGCTCCGCGGCATGTGGGATCTTCCCAGACCAGGGCTCGAACCCGTGTCCCCTGCATTGGCAGGCAGATTCTCAACCACTGCACCACCAGGGAAGCCCTGAAAGCTATTTTAAACTTTATAAATGAGTAGAAGAACTCGAATAATATTTGGGAGGGCCACAGTCTGGATTTGAACCTGCACAGCCAGAAACAGTGTCCAAACCATGCTTTGGGCCTTCTTTAGCAAATACCCCAGTGCTGTTGAGGTAGGTTTGGACACTATAGCCTGCATTGTTGTTGCTGGCCACTAGATGTCGGTGAGCCTTACCTCCTCCCCAAAGCTAGATGCATCTGCCTTGACGAGAATAAAGGATTTTACCTAGCACCTCCTTCCTTTCGTGTCTCTTCCTAATCAAAAGCTTAAATGGGTGGCTCTCACTGGCAGATCCTAGGTCACATAGCTCTCTTCTGGCTGCAGGAGGGGCCAGGAAAAAGTTTCTGGATTTTACTTGGGGTTCAAAGTTCATAGCAAATTGATGAACAATCCTGGATGGTCCAAAAGCTTGGACAGGCTGCTGTTCTGTGAACTTTTTGCTCCTGTTCTGTGAAAAGATGAGGAGTTTTCACTATAATGTAAGTATCTGAGTGTACTGTTTAGCTCAGCTGACATTTTTTTGTAGCAGATTTGCTAACTAAAAGAAGTAGATTATTGATTCAGATTCTGGCCAAACTCTTTATCTTGTGGCTGACCAGCATTTTGAATATCACTTCCTTAGAGGAACCTACCTGTTTTAGGGGAGACTTTTAGCAGGTTTATCTCATTTAATCCTACAGCAACCTGTTGAAGGGGTGACAGTTGAGAGGTATGTTAGGAATTTTTCAGTGTTTTTTAGGCTATGTCACAAAAGCTCAGACTTTGAATACATAGTGAGGTGGGTCTCTTTCTCTGGCTTGCATTTGTAAAAGTTCTCTGTACTCAAGAGTGCTAGGAGACTCTGTAAAATAAAATGACTGCAATTAAAAAATCATCCCAATGAGGTAAAAAAAAAAAAGATGTATCCAAATAGATCCTACTTAAGGAATTTTCTGCAGTTAGCTCAGATATAAGTATGAAAGCTGGGAGTGATCATGGACTGATACAAGTGAAGAGGAGAGAATCTCAAGTTCAGGCAAAAAGAGTAAATGCAAAAGGGAGAGACCCATTTCTGGAGACCAAAGGCATTATGCTTCTAATCATAAAGTAAAACTGGCCTTTTTTTAAAAAATAAATTTATTTATTTATTCTTGGCTGCGTTGGGTCTTCGTTGCTGCACATGGGCTTTAGTTGTGGTGAGCAGGGGCTACTCTTCATTGCAGTGTGTGGGCTTCTAATTGCAGTGGCTTCTCTTGTGGCGGAGCACAGGCTCTAGGCATGCGGGTTTCAGTAGTTATGGCACATGGGCTCAGTAGTTGTGGCACATGCGCTTAGTTGCTGCACGGCATGTGGGATCTTCCTGTACCAGGGCTCGAACCCGTGTCCCCTGCATTGGCCATTGCACCATCAGGGAAGTCCCTCACTCTATTTTTTATGCCACCAATACTCTTCTTTTGCATTTTTCATCCAAGTCCTAAAACTGGCCTTTGATTTGCTTCTATTATAAAAAATTATGTGAACTGTTATGTTGGAACTAATTTGGAAGTCCAAGATGGTGAGATTGTTCTGAAAATGCTTTTCTAAAAAGGTTCAGATTCATACTGTGGAGCTAGAATTGTTAAACCACTGTCAGTCAGTGCATACCCTTTTTGTCCCATGCCATGCTGGGCCTTTGACATAGGTTACTAAAGCAAGATCCTGTCATGGAGTTTATGGACCAGTGCGAAAAACAGACACATACATAAATTGATAGTTCTAAAGGGCTATTTTGTGTAGTAAAAGTTATGCAGAAGTTATGGGCCCTTAGTTTACTGTGGGGCAGTCAGAGGTGGCTCCCTGGAGAAGACAAGGCTTGGACTGACTCAGATGGGTAGTTACCAAATAACCAGAATCGTTGCATGGTTTGCATAGGGAGGTATAAGCAGTCCAGTATTAGTGAAGGGTATATTTCAGTTGGGCAGGTAGGTAGGGGTTAAATCATATGAAAGCACTTGGATTTTTACCTGTAGGTGATGACTCTGAAGGATTTTAAGTAAGCAAATAAATGGACAAGTTTTCATTTCAGATGGCTCTGACAGCAGTGTGGAAAACTGAGGGTAAGAGGAGGATACTAAAGCTTTAATTAGGTTAGGTATTAAGCCCCAGTTTGGTGGTGTGGCCTAGCATAAGTGACCCCATTTGGTGCCTGTGGTTTTCTTTTTATTTATTTATTTATTTATTTATTTATTTATTTATGGCTGTGTTGGGTCTTCGTTTCTGTGCGAGGGCTTTCTCTAGTTGTGGCAAGCGGGGGCCACTCTTCATCGCGGTGCGCGGGCCTCTCACTATCGCGGCCTCTCTTGTTGCGGAGCACAGGCTCCAGACGCGCAGGCTCAGTAATTGTGGCTCACGGGCCCAGCTGCTCCGCGGCATGTGGGATCCTCCCAGACCAGGGCTCGAACCCGTGTCCCCTGCATTGGCAGGCAGACTCTCAACCACTCCGCCACCAGGGAAGCCCGGTTTTCTTTTTAATAATAGGAGTCATTCAACTCCTCTAGTCATTCATACTAGAATGAATGAGCATACTTTTAGCTGATCACTTTGAACAACAACTGTAGGTCCGTCTGATATATGGTGGCCTTGGCCTGCAGCGGCTTGCAGCAAGATTTCGGTTCCCTGGCCAGAGATTGAAGTCAGGCCACGGCAGTGAGAGTGCTGAATCCTAGCCACTAGACCACCAGAGACAGTGGCCAGTGACAAGGCCCTGGCCTGTCGGTTTTTAGAAATGAATTTCCACAAGGAGATGGAAAGTAGTGAAGCAAATAAAGTGTTTATTAGGAGGAAAAAGAGTATGTGTGAATAGACACACACAGGCGGACTCAGAAAGAGTCGTGCCCTCGTGATAGTTTGAATCACTTAATATGGGGCATTTCTTCCGGGTTTCCTCTGGCCAATCATCTAGCATTGCCTGGCTCTGAGTCCGTATTTGGTTTATCTCAGGGTCCTCCCTGTGTGCATGCATCTCTTAGCCAAGATGGCTTCTAGTGAAGAGGCCTATGGGTAGGTTGACATCATCTACTATGTGTAGTCGGGAAGGTCTCCTTGACCTCGAGAATGAGAAATATGTGGTCTCTGTCTCTTATGTGGGCAGGGCTCAGCTCCTCTCTGCCCCTGCCATTACTGTTATCTTAAAGTGTCCACTGGAGGCAAAGTCCAGCTATTTACCCTGTTCCTGCTGTTACTTCTATCTGGAAGTGTAAACAGAAGGCTGTCTGTAAATGTCTCCTGTCTCACGTCCAACTGTTACCCCACAACTGGGTTTGCCTCTTGGTGGGTGTCAAGCCAAATGACACAACCAAGTCAAAGAGGAGGAGAAGGAAGGATTTATTGCAGCAAGTAATAACACTGGGGATCTTTCCCAAAGCAGTATCTCCCCAAGAGCAAAACTGGAGAAGTTTTAAGCTAAGGGTACATGCATATTCATGAAGGGGCTTGAGCAGAGGAGAATTCAGTCTAGAATTGGGGCACAGGTTGACAGAGTCAAAGTTTTAGTTGAAGTCACGAGGGTCAGGAAAGATCAACATCATTTCTTAGCTTCCAGTTGATCTGGTGGCTGAGCTCTCAAGGTGGGTGGGGATGGTGTTTGAATTCTGCAAAACAGCTCAAGAGTATGCGCCAGGCTAATCTTTACCGTTGAAACAGAACTGGGAGTCTTTATAAGTGATTTATTATCTTTGCTATTGTTACTTCTCTTGCCGGGTTACAGTCGTTTGTTCCTGCATTCTTTTATTTCCTTAAGATCATTAATTACTGAGACCTGTTCAAGGGCAAGCGTTGTGGCCAGGCTTAGATCACAAAATGACTTAGGCCAGAAATGGCTCATGTCAAGAAAGCCATGCCTGATTCTTTTTCTCCGGGGACCTCCTACCCTATCTGCTTGCCCAACCCATCCAAGTGCAACACTGAACATGTTGATTGTATAAGCCAGAATGCAATACGAAAAAGAGCTGGTACATCCTTCAGTGTATACCAGACCACATGCTGCAAATATCCTATGAGAGAAAGGGCTTGGCTGAATTTTGGCTTGTGATATCTATCTGAAGTATTCCAGCAGTGGGGCAGATTTGCTGATAATCATACTGAAACCGCAGAAATGTGTCTCGGGGCTCCAAGGAGCTCTGGTTCTTTATGGCTCAGCGCAGAAAGAATGCAGCAAGAGGCAAAGTGATAGATAAGTGATTTATTAGAATAGGATGCTTGTGAGGTTTACAAGCAGCCGGCAAGAGGGTGCTGCCCCAAGAGCTTAGTGGGCTACAGTTCTATGATCAAAGGAGAAGTGGGGAGGGGGAGAAGACCACCACCTTCCTCATTCTTCAGTAGATGTCAAGCTTCCATCATCAGTTCATCCTCCATGTCAGGTGGGGGAGTTTTCTTGTCCCTACATGGTCAAACTGGGACTGCTGTGGCACAATGGAAATGAGCAAAAAGGCAGTAACATATACTAAAATGTGATAAATCATCTCAGGTTTCAGTATAATGTCACCTTTTCCTTATATTACTGTTTTCAGTGCATGCAGAGAAGTATGTCTTAGGCATCATCAACTTCCTGAACTTACTGGGTAGGATGTGGGTCTCATTACACCATTGTTTTATTGTTTTGGGGCATGTCTCATGCTTCTGTTGCATGGTTTTGTTGCTAGGCAAGCCTGCTTGGTTTTGTGATTAAGCAAACCTACTTTCTTGGGTGATCGTTAACTTACAGGGGTCTTCTATAGTTTTTTCTTTACTTATGATTCCTCAGTGGGATTAACTATTTAATCACCTACTTTGTCCCTTTACTCAGTCCCTATCAATACCGGTCCCTGATGGTGTCAGTTTCCACTGCATTGTGAAGAATCCAAGGTCTGTGTCTCCAGCAGCATCTCTGCTGGGCCGTGTCCTGCAGGCACCTTAGACTCAGACAGATCCAAAACTGAGTTAGTCGACTGCCTTCACCCGAAACCTAGTTCTCCTCTACTCATTTCATTGTCCAAGCCAGAACCCTGAGAGTCCTCCCTGCCGCCTTCATCCCTTCATCCGCCAATCCGGTCACTGCAGTCCATCCACCTCCCAGGTGTCTCAGTCCACTCCTCCCATCCCTGCTGCTGCTGCTGCTGCTGTAGTTCGGGCCTCAAGTCTCACTTGGACCATTGCAATAGCCTTGGGACTTCTGTCCTCGTCTCCAATTTCAGCCTCCTTCTGTCCCCGCTCCTTGCAGGAGCGAGTGATCTTTCTAAAACGCGAATCTGAAAACGACTCCCCTGCTTAAAATCCTCTCCTGGTTCCCTCCTGGAGGGAGAAACCCAAGCTCCTCAGTTTAGCAGCAAGTTTTCGGGTGGGGAGTTGGAATGGAGGCGTTCCACCTAGGGCACCAGGGTCCTTGGGACGAGGGAAAGTCCTGCAGGACCGAGCACCTAGCACCGGCTTCTAGGCAGAGGAGGAAGGACCCGCTGGGGGCGAGGCTTGGGAGGCAGGAGAAGCCGGGCGAGAGCCAGGGCAGGGGGCGGGGCCCTGGGCGTGGGGGGTGGCGTGGGCGGGGCGGCGCGGCCCCGGGCGTGCGGGGGCGGCTCGCGGCCTCCGGACGGCAGGGGGCGACCTAGCCCGTGGCGGCGGCGGCTCTGGTCCCAGGCTCCGCGTCTTTTGGGCGACAAAGCGACCTCAGACGGTGGGCCGCGTCGGCCGGGCATGGCGGCGTGGAGCCCGGCCGCGGCAGCGCCTCTGCTCCGCGGGACCCGCCGGGTGAGCGCGGGCGGGGACCGGGCTGCTCTCCCCTGGGCGGGAGCTGCGCTGGGACCACGGAGCCGGCCGCGGCCGCGGCTGGGGAACTGGTCCACAGAGGGCGGCGCGCCGGGCCCAGGGCCTGCCCTTCATTTCTCTCCTTCACTCACTCGTTGGTTCGTTCATTTAGTGGGCCCGACTACGGGCACTGGGAGAAGTGTCAGGCCCGGCGCGTGCTGGGGAAGCTCCCGAACGGGGTGGGGGTTGAGGCCGAGGGGAATAGATACATAAACAGTCATAATACAGCGGGCACGGGAAAAGCAATGTTGATTTACTGAGCCGAAGACATGGGACTCATAACCCGGAGTCGCGGCGTGCGTGCCGGGGACTGTTGGCTGGGTCAGAGCTCCGGAAAGTCCGCCTGGCTTCTGTGACCTTGACCCTCCCCAAATCCCATACTCCCGGGGTAGGAAGCCAGCAGAGGGCACTCACCACGCGCCCTGCTAATTTTCTCTCCCCCCTTTCTGATTCATTCTTTCCTCACTTCATCCACTTCTTTCGCTTTCCTCTCACATTCCTCCTTCTCTTGGACCTGCCTCCCCCAAGCATGAAGGGCACTTCTGCTGGTGACTTTCAGAGTGGACAGTCGGCTTTCCGGGGATTTTGTCAGTAGATTACTGGTTTAAAGGCGCTCGCTGCCTGCAGATCAGCTGAGATGAGGAAAAGGCTTCTCCCAAGGAGTCAGCAGTGCTAACCACCCTCACTCCTTAGTGATTGCCGCTTCTGCCTGCCACCTGGCTACCCTCTGCCTTTGCCCCCCAGGGCACTGTCTTCAGAGGAGGTCCCATTCCCCCCCGGCCCCCAGTCTTACCCAGGCCCACAACTTAAGATTCTGTCCCTCTGTACATCACTCACACAGCCTCCCTCCAGATCTTTCTCCTGACCTGCATTTCAGTTGCCTGCTAGAATCAGGACTTCTTTGCAGGTGCCCAGTACATATGCCCTGAATCGTGTGGTTCTTCCCCTGCTCATTCATTCATTCACTCATTCATCCATAACCCAAGTCCTCCTGAGGGTCTGCCCTGGGTCAGCTCTGGAAGACTGCAGTAACAAGACAGACTCAGTCTTGGCCTCTAAGACCAGTTGGTGAAAGAGTCAGTGCACAGGGCATTTTAAGGAAGGAGCTCTGAGGTTCTATAACCCAGGACCCTGCTCTGGGCCGTCAGAAAAGGCCTGAGGATGGGCAGGACTGAGGAGGTGAAGGGATGTTACCGTCAGCACCAGCACTTGATGAACAGCGCTCCACCCGCCTTCCTCCTCCAGTTAGGGATGCTTGGTACTACTCCCTTTGTAATGATACTGTTATCTGGGAATCTTTCCTGACTTGCTTCAAAAGGCACTGTTACTTTGGCACCAGGAAGCCTGTCTAACAAAGTCCAAAATCTTTAGCCTGACATTGAAGTCCTGCCATGCTCTATTTTCAGTCTCCCCTTTTAGCATGTGGTCAACACAGCCAAGGAGCTGCCGACATGGTTTTGTGCTGTTTCATCTGTAAGGGTTGAGACACATTCCCATCAGAAGCACTGGGTCCTTAGGGTAGCCACTGGGGGAGGGGGGAGTGTTACTGCCAATGGTAAATAATCTAAAAATGTTCTGACTTCAGGTCCTTTAATAGAATTCTGTTTCTTCTCCCAGTAAGAATTGCAAAGGGTAGCTGGCTTATTGAGCAGTAGGTCACAGGGTTACACCCCACTGGAGAGAATGTAGAGTGTTAATCAGGCCTAACGGGTGGGTGGCATTTGGCCCCATCAGTACATGGTCATTGGCGTGCTGGCCTAAGCAGGGCACGCCTGAGCCAGGCTGCCTGGCCTCTCCTGACTCTGCATCTTATTAAGGGATCCAACCTTGGCATATTACTTAGTGCTTCAGGTGCCTCACTTATTAAACCATCATCATGATAGTGTCTCACTAGCATGAGGAGTTAAACATTTGTTGAATTAAGTTGGGGGCCTTGTTATCTCTAGAGTCAAAGTGAGTTATTTACAACTCCACTCCCCCCTCAAAAAAAGTTTATTCTGCATCCTGGAGAGCTTAAATGGACATTGGACACCATGCAGTCCCCCTGACTTAGCCCGGGGCCCAGCCTTGCAGGGGAGGGCAGGGGGGGCCTGCACAGTGACTCTCCTCTGTTCTGTGGCAGCTTCCTCTTCTCCACTGTGCCCAGCGTATGTTTGCCTCGCAGACTGAGGGGGAGCTCAAAGTGACCCAAATTCTCAAAGAAAAGTTTCCTCGAGCTACAGGTATCAAAGTCACTGACATTTCAGGTAAAGTTTTTCTCATCTTTCCCACAGAGTTTGGTAAGATTTTACCCACTGGAGGGGTAGAGGGCAGGGGGCTTGGATGGAACTCGCCATCAGTGGCTTCTCAATACATGTGGCTTTTGGACACATAGACCTTGGCCTCTCCCGCTGGAAGGGTGGAGGTGGGGATGCAGAAACATTGGTGGGGAACTGCAAGGACTTGTGGTTGCCAGCTTGGCCCAGCTCAGATTAGATCCCTCTCAGTCACCCTGGGGCTCAGGTCCACAGCCTTTAATTTGACTTTGAGATGAGCCAGACTTTAATTTCCCCACATTCTTCTGACACCCTAGAATGCCAGAGCTGGAACAGACTCCAGGAAGACGAGCCCAGAGAGGCCTAAGAACCTGCCTAGCCCTTCACAGGGAATAGGCGGCAGAGCCAGGACCCAGGGCAGACTCTGTCCTGAGCCCAATGACCAGCCCCAGCCAGGCCCTGCCTTTCTCAGATGGCCGCTGGCACCTCGAAGTTCAGGCTGACTGTGAGTCAGGAGCAGGCTGGGATATCAGCTTCTGCCCACACCAGACGGGGAAGATAAGGCCTTTATCTAGACACACATGTGGAAGAGCTGGCCAGGGGTGGCATCTCCCACACCCAGACACAGTCTTTGTCACTCTGCATTGCTCGAGGGCTCACTGGCTTCTCTGGGAACGTAACATTTACAAGGATAGGGAGAAAGTTTAGAAAGTAGTTTTATTCTGGACACTATAGGAAATTAACCAATCTAAAGATCTGTTGGAATGGTAGGTTGGGTGAGCCCTCTGCAGGGGTCCCAGGGCAATGCTGAGGTCTTTTTTTTTTTTTTTTTTTTAATTTATTTATTTTTGGCCGCGTTGGGTCTTCATTGCTGTGCGCAGGCTTTCTCTAGTTGCGGCGAGCGCAGGCTACTCTTCGTTGCGGTGGGCGGGCTTCACATTGCAGTGGCTTCTCCTGTTGCAGAGCACGGACTCTAGGTGTGTGGGCTTCAGTAGTTGTGGCTCGTGGGCTCTAGAGCGCAGGCTCAGTAGTTGTGGAGCACGGGCTTAGTTGCTCTGCGGCATGTGGGACCTTCCCGGACCAGGGCTCGAACCCGTGTCCCCTGCATTGGCAGGCAGATTCTTAACCACTGTGCCACCAGGGAAGTCCCATTGCTGAGGTCTTGATGTCACCAGTCCTGTACCTGCCTCAGGCCCAGTTAGGGGAGAGCTGGAACTTGACCTCCAGTCTCACTCTGCCCAGCCCTGGGTAGAGTGCAGAAAGGGGATCAAGGCTAGGAACCTTGGTTTAGCCAAAGCTTAGGCTCCTAGAACACATGAGAAAAGCTTAACAAAGCCTACTGAGTTCTTTCTTGCCGCATTGTTTCATGCTAGAGCAGCAGGTTTTATTATCATCAGTCATCAACACTAGCTCTCCAGCCATGTGGAGACAAAGCTCGGGCTGGGGGTGGATGGGTCCACACAAGCTCTGCCTTGAGCGCGTCCCCGGATAGCCACCTCCTCCCTGCTGCAGCCCAGGGGGAAACCCTTAATGCTGCTTGTAGAGCAGGGGTGCTGGAGAGCCCAGCTCCGTGACCAGCATGTTTTCACTGTTTATTGTAATGCTGTGTCCCTGTCTCTCATGCTTCCTTGTTCCTTTTATTTTGGATAGTATTGCACATGGTTTTTGAATCAGATTTTAGTGTGTTTTTGCATTTTTAAAAATACCAATTGCTAGTTCTTTGGGAGATGGAGCCCTGAAATTCAGTCCCTCCCACCTTCTTCCATGGCATTTGCTGGTTTAATAAAAAGAAATAGTTGGAAAACCTACATTTCCTAGGCTTTGCATGTTTTGTGCCTTATCTTTCCTACCCCAGAAGCAAAATTCTGGGCAGTGCAAGTGCCTTACCAAAGGAAGAGCATGTTTTGGATTGAGGCAGCCTGCCAGGAGGAGGACGTGGTCAGATTGTAAGCCATGATCTTCTAACAATCTTAGCAACTTTCTGCTGAATGATAACGTTCAGACCTTCTTTGGATTGTGTGGTACTTACTTCAAGGACATAAGGAACTGTGGCTGCTGTAACTTAATAATTGAAACACTTTCAAATCACATTTATTTCAGGAGGCTGTGGGGCAATGTATGAAATTCAAATCGAATCGGAAGAATTTAAGGAGAAGAGAACTGTCCAGCAGCACCAGATGGTAAATCAGGTCAGTAGAGGCTTTGCCACTGGTCTCCGCATCTGAAAGGGCCTGCAAGTGGGGATGGTATTGTACCACCAGTCCTAGGAAAGAATAATGCAATACCACAATCATGTGAACAAGACTCAGGATCCGAGAAAAACATAAACTGAAACTATCTGGGATCGGATTGTAGGCAAATATGAATTTTATTCAAAATTGAAAACAAGCCGCCCAATAGTTATTTTGCATTTCCCTGTATAGTGCTACCAATGTTTACTGTGTACTGTTATTGTTGCATATTGAATAGTATTTGTAAACACAGGAGTATGAAAATATGTATGTTTTTGTAGATTTGAACATTTTTTTAAGCCTCTTTTAGGACTACTAAAGTAGTCCTAAATTGGGTAAACAGGGATGGCCTGATTGAAAATTGCTCCAGCTGCCCCAGACCTAGTAACAACAGCAAGGGTCTGGAACATCAGATTAAACCAGACTAAGGCCCAACATATTCATTTTCTATGCTTATTTTACTTGGAATTTATTCCAGCCTTGACCCTTGGGCCTATGTCTATAAACTCACCCCATTCAGCCAGTGTGTTTGACATCATTCTGGAAAGTTGCACTTTGTGAACTAGTTTAACTTTTGTAAAGCACAGCTTTGGTCATGAAAGTCGAGTCCAGGTGTTCCAGACTGCTCTTCCAGGCCTTTCCCCACCCTTCTTGGCCCAGATCCTCCATCTGGGCCCTGCCCATTGGTCTCTCCATGCATCTGGACCTTTGTCCAGATCAGACCTCCTGCCTGAGCTGCCCCTCCCTCACTCCTCTACCAGGCTCAAATGCTGCTTTCCCACCTGCCCGGCAGGGAATGAATGCCCTCCACCGTCTGACTCCAGCTTTTCTGCCTTGTGTCCTGGATACTTAGGTCCCTGCCGCCATCCCTTGGCCCTGCCAGCCCTTTGTGGTCCGGTTGCTTGTTGGATCCATCTTTGGGTTCCTTGTGGAGTCCACCTTCACTTGGATGTGGGCACGTACAGCCCTAAGGCATGCTGCTGGTCTGACTGGGCAGTCTGGGGTGAAACAGCAACCACTTCTGTCCTCCAGAAGCACTTCTAGCCCCATGTGATCCCAGGGGTTGGAGCCAAGGTAGAAGACAAGGCAGGGAAGACCCAACTGGCCCAGATCATCCCCAACTGGTAGGACTTTGGGTTTTGTTATCAAAACTACTCAGGCTGCCTAGTGCAACTGGGCTCCTGGGGGTGCTGTTAAGTACAGCACATCCCCTGGCCTGAAGCCATGGTTACAAGGATACAGGTTCTGGAGTCGGACTGCCCACATTTCAAATCTGGGCTCTGCTACTTTCTGCTGTGTGACCTTGAGCAAGTTACTTAACCTCCCTGTGCCTCAGTTTCCTAATCTGTAACAGGGAGAGTAATAGGATTTGCCTCAAAGGGCTCTTTTGAGGATTAGTGGTAAAGTCATGAAAAGCACTGAGAACAGTGCCTGACACATGGTTAAGTCCTTCATAAATGTCAGCCGCTGTCACCATCATCACATTGTTACCTATAAATGCTGTGAGGAACCTGCGCCAAGTTCAGGGGACAGCAATTTCCTCCGCTTGGGAGAATATCACCTACATCATCTTGGGCTCAAGGTTTCCTTTGGGCCCTTACTGAACATGTACCTTCCCTGGCCCCATCCTTGCTGGAGAACGTTGCTCACTTGTCTGTCGTTGCCCTGGAAGCAGACTATGCAGGCCAGGCCCAGGTCTTTTCTTTTTCTTTTCTTCTTTTTTTTTTTTTTTCGTAATTTTTATTTTATATGGGAGCATAGTTGATTAACAATGTTGTATTAGTTTTAGGTGTACAGCAGAGTGATTCACTTATACAACCCAGGTCTGTTTTCTTCACTGTTGTGTCCCCAACACCTAACAAAGGACCTGGTACATAAAACAGCTCAATCAGTATTTGTTGAGAGTTTATAGAGAGTAAGGAGAGCTGGCCTGGGTTTTGTTATTGATTTACAGATAAATTAAATGTTTAATGCCTGAAAGGCTTTCCATTTCAGAGAATTCACCTCCTGGCATTGATGTACTTTTAACCTGGAGCAGCTACTGCCTGGGTTACCATAGCAGCCGCTTTGCTGGGCCAAGCACTGCTTGTCGTGGGGTGGGTGATGCAGGAGGCAGTGGCAGAGGGCGTCACTGCCATATGCTTTGGGCCAGGCCCCAGCGATGGCAGGATGATGAGGATTCCTTCCCCATCCATCCTATCCCCACCCTGGGGAGCAGCCACACAGAGGAGAGCAAGCGCCGTGTTCCCTTCTGTGTCGGGTGAGCTGGTCCATCCCAGCTCCGCACGTTACAGTGAGACTGGAGCTTCAGAGTTCTCGCTGGTGAAGATCACGTGAGGTGCTGGCCAAACGTGCCCGCCTTGTGCTGGCATGGGGAAGGCGTTTGGTAAATAGCAGTTGCCCTCTCCCTTTCTCTGCCCTCTTTCCTGTCTGTTGTCCATCATCCTTCCCGAAGGGTGCCTCTGCCCTTGTTCTCCTACTCAGAACCCTCCCGTGGGCACCCTGGTTGCCCATGGAGCCCAGTCCCACCCTCATCTGGGATTTCCGATCCTCTGTGTGGTCGGCCTCAGTCTCCCCTCCGTGGGCCTGACTCAAAGTCAGGCTTTTCCTGGTGAATTGCAGCAGGTTCCCAGCCTTTCCTCACCTGCTCTCCTGGGCCCGGTGCCCTGTGCCTCTCTGCCTGTTGCACCTCCCGCGGTCCCGCTCCTGGGCTACCTCCTCCACAAACGGCCAGTGCAGTAGCAAATGCTTCTTCCTACCAGTACCCGTAGCAGTGCTGAGCTGGCTTGTGGTCTGGCAGCATCCATCACTGTCTGTGCTGAATCCATTTCTTGTGGGCTTGAGTTACTTTCCTTACCTTTTTTATCATTTTCCCATGCCTTTTTCATTTGTGTCCCCAGCACCCAGCATAATGCCATGGGCATAGCGGGTGCTGAAAAATGTTTACCTATTCTACATCGTATAAACTGTGGGACTTTGGCCAAGTCATTTCCCCACTAGGGCCTCAGTTTCCTGACCTATTTAAAGTGACCCAAGTGATCTCTAAGGCCCTCTGTAGCTGTAAGATCCTGTGACCTGTGTTGGGGAGCCCTCTGAGGGCTGCAAGAGAGTGGGGAGAAGGCCCTGGAAGGGGAAGTGCACAGGGCTTAGGGATCAAAGCCTGGATGGTTTCTCAGTCCAGGGTCTTTCATGTGAAGCTGTGACTGGGCCCTCATTTAGCCACAGAGGCTTTAAGAATTGTGGCCGAGACACAGGGACAGCCTCTAGGGAACATTCCATGCCTGCAGAAAGCAGAGAGCATGTGGCTCAGGGCGCTGTGTTTCGCTCTCGCAGCAGTGACATGAGGCTTTTTTTTCCAGGGGCATTTCTGCTTATCTGCAGAGCTGAGGGGCTTATTGTGAATATGGAGGTGGTGGGGCAGCTCATTGGCTCCCAACACAACCACAGCTCCTGGCATCAGGGGTGGCCAGGATGTCAGGATTCCCTGGGTTCAGATTCTATCTCACTTGCTGTTGCTCACTTGCTGACTTTGGACAGGGATAAACTCTATTTCTTTTTTTATCAAAGATGGAGATAGGACTAGATTATCTCTAAGGATCCTTCTGACTCAATAAACTTGACCGCATGTGTTAGTATTCTCTTTGTTGTAAGTGGCAGAGACAAAGTTAAAACGAGCATTAGCAAACAAAGGTAATTAATTGGCCCATGTAATGAAATTATCTAGATTCAGGGTCTTAAGTTCATCTGCTTGTTCTTTCATATTCTCTTTTTCTGAGCTTCCAGTTTCTGTATGTTGGCCTCATTTTCTCCTACTGGAGATGGGCTTTCTCTTCTTGGTGGGAAACAGGACTCCAAGTTGCCTCCAAGCGACAGTATTCCAGTATGCAGGCATACCTCAGAGATATTGCAGGCTTGGTTCCAGACCATGATGATAAATCAAGCACATGAATTTTTTTGGTTTCCCAGTGTATATAAAAGTTATGCTTACACTATATTTTATCTATCAAGTGTGCAGTAGCATTATGTCTAAAAAAAAAAATCTACATATCTTAATTTTAAAATACTTTGCTAAAAAATGCTAATCATC
Organism: Balaenoptera borealis; assembly: GCF_965194805.1. NCBI lineage: Eukaryota > Metazoa > Chordata > Mammalia > Artiodactyla > Balaenopteridae > Balaenoptera > Balaenoptera borealis. Next base: position 27,186,657 of record NC_138871.1, read on the forward strand.
ATCTGATAATACAGGGATGCCACAAACCTTCAGTTTGTGAAAAAACACAATATCTGCAAAATACAGTAAAGCAAAGTGCAATAAGACAAGGTATATCTGTGGTGACCAAGAGAGAAGGCTCTACACTGAAAAATCCCAGGGAAGACTCTGATTGACCCAGTTTGAGTCATGTGCCTCCCCTGGACCAGTCAGGCTGGTCCAGGGGCACATAGCTACCTCAGTACAGGTCAATTGGTAGTCCCACCAGCAGTACACAATTAAAGTGGAAAGGGAGAAGGGAGATTGCTGGATAGACTGGAAAAAAATGTCTACCCCACTGTGGTGTCTTGGGCCTAGTATAAAAGGACTTAGACTCCCATGCCTCATTCAGGTCCTGTAGTTTGTCTCCTGGTACTTCAGGAGCTAAATATCTATTTGATTGTGGTTGCCCATTTACACTTGGGCCCTGACATCATTTGTAGCCTTAAGCAAATCTCGTAATTTACAACTTTATTTTCTGATTTAGAGTAAAATTGGGGAATTGGTGCTGATTAGTGTGGTTTTATCTTTTTATTTAAAAAAAAATTTTTTTTTACATGAAGCTCTATATTTTCTTTTATTCAAGTAATTTTTTAAAATTTTGGCCATGCTGCTCAGCTTGTGGAATCTCAGTTCCCCAACCAGGGATTGAACCCAGGCCTCCGCAGTGAAAGCGTGGAATCCTAACCACTAGACCACCAGGGAACTCCCAGTGTGGTTTTAAAGAACAGCTATTCTTTGCTCAAAATAGCGAAACACAAAAAACAGCCTGAAAGTTCTTCATTAGGGGACAGGCTAAAAAGTTATGATACATATAATGGAATGCTATGCTGATACAAAAAAGAATGAGGGTGTGCTTTATGCCTGATATGGAAAGATCCCCAGTGTTAGGGAAAAAGAGAGTGCAGAACAATGTGTTTGAAATACTATCATTTGTGTTTTAAAAAGGTATTGGGATGGAATATATATTCATATTAGTTTGAATATGCATTTTTAAATCCTTGCAAAGATGCACATGAAAATACCAGCAGTTCTCTATTTGGTTTGGAGGTGGAAACTGGGGGACAGTTGTGGGAGGGAGACTTTACTGCATGCCTTTTATGCCTTTTGATTTTTGAGCCAGCTTAAATACTGATTCTAAAAAAAAAAGGAAACATTGTTTAAAGAAAGTGTGTGCAAAGTTTCCTACAGAGATAGAGCTATATAAAAATACTCCCATAGAGACTTACTGTAATCAGTGTCAAATACAAAACAATGATGATGCTCTTTTGCTTCCTTAGGCACTAAAAGAAGAAATCAAAGGTATGCACGGATTGCGGATATTTACCTCTGTCCCCAAACACTGACCACGCCCTGGCTGCGTAGATGTTGCTGCTGAAAGCTTGGATGTATCTTATTGCCACCATTCTTTCCTAGGCATATGACAAAAAATTTATCTATTTTGTTCATGGACATTTCCATATTTTAATTATAGAAGAATATGGTATCTATTTAGATGTTAATTAAAGGCAACAGACAACTAAAAATTTTTTCATTACAAAAATATTTATTTAATCCTGCTCTGTGCTAGGCAACATTCTTCTTTTTTTTTTTTTAATATTTATTTATTTATTTGTGCTGGGTCTTAGTTGCAGCAGGGGGGCTCCTTAGTTGCGGCTCACCAGCTCCTTAGTTGCACCACGTGGGCTCCTTAGTTGCAGCTTGAGGGCTCCTTAGTTGTGGCATGCGAACTCTTAGTTGTGGTATGCATGTGGGATCTAGTTCCCCAACCAGGGATTGAACCCGGGCCCCCTGCATTGGGAGCGAGGAGTCTTATCCACTGCGCCACCAGGGAAGTCCTGGCAACATTCTTAATATGGGGATAATGTAATTAATAAGCAGACCAAGAAAGACTATATGAAATTTTTGAAGAGTCATGAGTAATGCTTTTAGTTCCTTTATTTCAGAAGCATGTCCTTTTGTTCAAAGTGGTCTTGTCTTTGAACAGTTCTGTCCTGATGCTAGAGGCAGAATGGGGTGCCAGCTTCCTTGTCTTGTCAAGAAACTTTGTTTCTTCTCCTCTGTGAAACTGCTCAGGTCCCTTAATTTTACCAAAAAGAAAAGAAAAGACCCTTTGGTTTTGCTCTTCCCTTAGTTCACCACTCTGTTTCCCTTTCCCTCCAAACTTCTTACAAGAATGATCTTGGACCCTCAAGTTTCTTACTTCCTGGAGTGAACTCTGAGGAGTGTGGGCTGCCTGGATCAGGGTCTTCTTCACGTTTGAAGATCCCCCACCCTTTGCATGTTGGTGGGAGGTTGAGCCCACCTCCAGTGTCAGAAGCTGAAAAGGCTTGCTTTCCTAGCTCCTTGGCAAACAAGGCACAGGCAGATGATCTAGACTCAGCCAGATGGATCTGCCTTGAACTTTGCATTGGGAGCAAGTGACGCTGAGAAGCAGGGCAGTGGCGTATCCATTTTGGTAGCTGTGGCAGCAATATCCAGTGTTCTGGGAGGTGTCAGTGTTATAGGCCACTGTCTCTGGAGTCCATGACGGTTGGTAGTCACTGTGTCTGCAACATGATCTGGGCTCTGGCCAGTCTTCCTCTTCCAGCCCATTTTCAGAAGCTGCTTCGTCAGTGTTCCCAGAAATTCTATGATTATCCCCATATCCTTTCACTAAATTCTTTTCTGCTCACATCGGCCTGGTCAGTATCTGTTGCTTACAACCGAGAGCCCTGATGGGTTCACCCGCCCCTCACAGTGTGGCTCCTGCCCTCCTGCTCCCATCTCTCCACTGGACAGCTTTCTGAGAAATCACATCCACTGCCTCTCTCAGTCCTCCACATGACCTGTCACCATAGCGATTGCAGGTTGACCATCCACTCCTTCCTCAAACTCCTCCTTTGTGTTTCATGGAACTGACCACCAGAGAAATCACTGGTCACTATTAGTTCTTAAGATCCCTCTCACCTCCCTAAGAAATAAAAGTATGTAGGTAAAACAACCTTGAGCCCCAGAGCTTTGGAGCAGCACAAATTTTAAATACTCTGTTCACATACGGTGCCCTCATTTTTTGGTTTAAAATTATTCTCTAACCCCACAGTGTGGGGGAGGGATTGGTGTCCTGCCAAGGCAGAACTGCCTTTTACATGGAATAGATTCACTAAGTTGTATCAGAGTTGAAAAGACAGGATAAAACAGAACTCCTGAGGCCCCAGGGCACCTCCGAAAGACCTAGACACCCCAGAGGACAGCTTTTAGTTGGTATAGTGAGGAAACACCTAAGTCCCAGAGGCAAGAAGAAGGCAGTGGTCAGTGAGAACAGAAAGACCACAGAATTAGATACATGTTGATTACTTGTGTGGAGCCTAATTGTCCTCCTCTTGAGGGTGGGCTGGACATAGTGATCTGCTTCTAAAGAACAGATTAAAGTGGAAGTGACAGTGTGCAGCTTCAGAGACTAGGTCATAAAAGGCACTGTGGCTTCCTCCTTGCTCTCTTGGATTGCTTGCTCTGGGGGAAGGTAGCTGCCATGTTGTGAGGACACTCAAGCAGCCTGTGGAGAGGTCCATGTGGTGAGGAGCCAAGGTCTCGTACCAACAGCCAATGAAGTAGGCCTGCCAGCAGCCCATAGAGAACTGAGCCTTCTGCCAAGACAAGAGCCATTCATCTTGGAAGTGGATCCTTCCAAGTCTGTCACAGCCAAGCCTTCAGAGAACTGTAGCCCCAGCTGACACCTTGACTGCAAATGGCTGGAACCACTCAGCTAGGCTACTCCTCAATTCCTGACCAATAGAAACTGTGAGATAATAAATGTTTGTTGTTTCCAGCCACGGAATTCTGGGGTGAATTTTTATGCAGCAATAGATAACTGATACACTTGTGCATTACTAGGAGGACACTGGAGATTACACATATTGAAGGAAGGGTTGAAGAGCCAAACTGCAGAAAGGACAGGGTTACAGCTAAATGTCAGGAACATGAACACCACTGCCACTGGGGCTCCTTGCCTCTCCTGTCTGCTTCTCTTTGCAGATCAGCTTTATTGTCTCCTACTGTAAATCAGCATTCACCACATGCTGCCAGTCTACAACCGACTATACTGCCAGTAGCTCTTAATTTTTATATCTTAATGTGCAGATCATGAGGACAGACTGTCCTTCCAACTTCCACTTCAAAGGGTGCCAGGGAGGGCCTTTGATCGGCCTGTCATGAATCAGGAGCCACCTGGAGTCCAGGAGTCACAGTACACTGCAGCCTCTCTCTGGACTCTGGTTTGGAGTGGAGGGAGGAACAACTGCCAAAAGAAGTAGGGGTTCTATTCTCCAAAGCAGAGACTGGGGACGAAACAACAGGAATTCTCAACTGGAGGAAAAGGTGAGTGGGAGAATAGGAAGAAAAGGCCTCATAGGAGTGTGGGGACACTAGAGAAACTGGGACTCTTGCCTCTGCTTCATCACATCCCCCACCCCAGAGGACTCTTCAGACCCAGTGAAATGTGTCAGTCCCACCACTTCACATGTCTGCTCCCAAATATGGCAAGAAGAACTTTTTAAAGTACCCCGCCCCCTGCACCCTGTGAAACACACACACATATACAGTTGTTCTTGCCCACAAATTAAAAGGCAAGTTGGGAGAGGAATAACAGGGTTTCTTTTTCAGTTGACTGAATAAGAAGAAATTGTTTCATGTTAGCAGCCACAGTACATACATTGCATCTGATACAGCCAACTCCTAGAGTTTAAGTGCTACTTACGGAAACTGCTGAATTAACATGAGACATTTTCTGAGTCAAGGGCCCTTTTGAAGACAATGTGCAGTTTTCCAGTGGAAAATCCAAAGCATCCTAGGGTAGGTGATTGCTAACTAGGCAAGTCAACCTAAGTAAGAGACACTGCCGGGTCCCAGGCCTGTTTTGTTCCATGGGTTCCTGTGGTGCCCCTCTCACCCCTGATGAGAGCACCCAACTAGCAGTTGTGGGACAGGCTGGCCTGCAACCTGGGAGGGGATTGGGGCCACAAAGCCCCCCCCAGACAATGGCAGTGAATCAATAGATTCAATTTCCTTTCATGGGAATCCAAACTGGAAAGGGTAAATGACCAAAGGACAGATAATGGCTGGTGGAAAGCTCTGGGAAAACAAATCTGGTTCAAATCGGGAAATACGGAGAGAATCAGTCAAGGAGAAGCAGAAGTTGAAAAAAAAACGGCCTGGGAGCTGTCATGAGGGGCACTGGCAAGTCCGAGTTAAGAGAAAGTCAGCGCTAGGAAATAAAGAGCGATTCTCAACCTACTGCAAATCAGAACTACCTCGGGTATTTTAAAAATCCCCATACCTGGTCCCTCCCAGCTCTAAGAGACCAGCTAGTGAGGGGTGGGGAGAGTGGATTCCAGAGCCCAAGTTAAAGACAGACTCCCTTAGTGGCCCAGGAGTCGGGACCGCCCCCCCCAGACCCCACACCTCTGCCCCCAGACGGGTGAGGCCTGCCCTGCCCACCCCCTTTTCCCTCTAGGGAGCTGCTGCACAGGGGGCAGTTGGCCAGCTCACCTCCGCCCCCACCGTCTAGGGGGAGCCACCCCCAGGCCCCTAATTGCGCAGAGTAAAGCGTGGCAGTGCGCGACGCCCCCGAGCCAGGTGCAGCCCCGACCTAACCTGGGCGGAGGGCACGCTGCCCTGGGCGGGATCCGCCCCGGGATCCAGGTCAAAGAGCAGGGCCTCCACCAGCCGCGACGCTCTCCGGGGAGCAGAGCCGGCCCGCCTTCCCGCCCTGCGCTTCCTCGCGACGACTCAGACACGCCGGCCGGCGCGCGGCGGAGACTCGGGCTGGGGGTCCGCGGCCACGGCTCCGCGCCGCCGAAGACCCAGTTCCCCCCACCCCAACCTCTGCGGGGCTCCCGGCGGTCCTCGCCCGGCCGGCGGGGTCTCTGCTGCTCGCCCGGCGAGCCACGCTTTGGACGCCTTTTTATTTGCATTTGTTGGTGGGGTGAAGTCTGCCGTTAGGCACCTCATTTCACGGAACTGATCTCTTAGGCTGTGGTAAAATACCCTGACACTGTTAATTTATTTTTTTAAATTAATTACTTTATTTATTTTCGGCTGCATTGGGTCTTCGTTGCTGCGCGCGGGCTTTCTCTAGTTGTGGCAAGTCAGGGCTACTCTTCATTGCGGTGCGCGGGCTTCTCATTGCGGTGGCTTCTCGTTGCGGAGCACGGACTCTAGGCGCGCGGGCTTCAGTAGTTGTGGCTCCCGGGCTCCAGAGCGCAGGCTCAGTAGTTGTGGCGCACGGGCTTAGTTGCTCCGCGGCATGTGGGTCCCCTCCCCGGTCCAGGGCTCGAACATGTGTCCCTGCGTTGGCAGGCGGATTCTCAACCACTGCACACTGTGAATTTAAAAGAACATTTATGCACTTTAATTTTTTGAGGAAAATATAATATTTATTAGAGAGGCGGATAAGAGGGTACAAGTAAAAGGTGCCAGATGGTTTCATTTCTTTTAGAATAAGAATAAAAACAAACAATCATGTTGACCTTTATTCAAACAGTTTATTCAGAACCCAAGTGTCTATAATAGTCTCATGTGTCTCATCCAGCAGGCAGCCTCCCCAGCAGTTATGAAAATAAAAAGGTCGTTAGGGAGCAGAATAATCAGCTAAACAAATGGATAAAAGAGTAAAAAGTTAAAACAACTGAAGTTCAAGTAATCACTTTAGGTTTTTGTTTTTGTTTTTTATAAGCAGTTTTTAGAACAGTTTATATTGAATATAACTGTTTTTAGAACAGCTTTAGATTTACAGAAAAAAACGAGATAGTATGGAGAGTTCCTCTGTACCCCAGTTTCCCCTATTATTAACAGCTTACATTATTATGGCACATTTGTTAGTAAACCCCAATACTGATACAGTATTACAAAATAAAGCCCGAAGTTTATTCCGATTTCCATCGTTTTCCATAACGTCTTACCCAGGTACCCCCTCCACAGCACCACATTACTTCTAGTCGTACAGTCGCCTTAGGCTCCTCTCCCTCAAGACAGTTTCTCATAATTTCCTTGTTTTTGGTGACTCTTTAAATAGCAGTATATTCTGTGGGGCGAATTATAGATGTGTTTGATTGAAAGCACTTTTAAAAACAAAAACAAAACCACAAAAGGAGTCATAATCCAGTTGGCCAATTGAAAGTTATTCTAAACATTTTGGCAAACATTAAATAATCACATGTTAGACACCACACCAAAGAAGTGCCCTAGCATTATTAAAAAGAAAACAAGTGCCCTGAGTTTTGGACCTCAGGAAGTAACAGCTTCACCCAAACAGGAGGAGTTTAAAGAAATGCATTGTCTGGGGTGAGGTTTGGTAGATTTATAAACAAGGTTAGGGAGGAAAGACTTCAACACACACATTATTAACCTGTAAGTGAAACGGCAGAACACGTTTTGGGGCTTAGTAGAGCATAGGTTCTTCTGTCTCCGCGCAGAAAGAATTCAGTGAGAGGCAGAATGACAGGTAAGGAAAGAGTTTATTAGACTAGGACCCTTGTGAGGGGTACAAGCAGGCAGGCAAGGGAGTGCCACGCCGAAAGCTAGGCGGGCTACATTTTTATAATCAAAGGAAAAGCGGGGAGAGAAAGAAGACCACCTTCTTCCTCATTCTTTTTTTTTTTTTAAACGTTTAATTTAATTTAATTTATTTTATTTATTTATGGCTGTGTTGGGTCTTCGTTTCTGTGCGAGGGCTTTCTCCAGTTGTGGCAAGCGGGGGCCACTCTTCATCGCTGTGCACTGGCCCCTCACTATCGCGGCCTCTCTTGTTGCAGAGCCCAGGCTCCAGACGCGCAGGCTCAGTCATTGTGGCTCACGGGCCCAGCTGCTCTGCGGCATGTGGGATCTTCCCAGACCAGGGCTCGAACCCGTGTCCCCTGCATTGGCAGGCAGACTCTCAACCACTGCGCCACCAGGGAAGCCCCCATCATTCTTTTTTTTTTTTCTTTTTTTAAGAAGTTTGAACACTAAGACCTTGAGCTCTTAGCGGTCTTCTCTCTCCTAGGGGCATTTGCTTTTTTTTGGTTTTTTAAAAATTTTATTTATTTATTTATTTTTGGCTGTGTTGGATCTTCGTTTCTGTGCGAGGGCTTTCTCTAGTTGCGGCGAGCAGGGGCCACTCTTCATCGCGGTGCGCGGGCCTCTCACTATCGCGGCCTCTCTTGTTGCGGGGCACAGGCTCCAGACGCGCAGGCTCAGTAGTTGTGGCTCACGGGCCTAGTTGCTCCGCGGCATGTGGGATCCTCCCAGACCAGGGCTCGAACCCGTGTCCCCTGCATTGGCAGGCAGATTCTCAACCACTGCGCCACCAGGGAAGCCCCTTCCTCATACTTGAGTAGATGTCAAACTTCCATCATCAGCTCCTCCTCCATGTCGGGCGGGGGAGTTTTCTTGTCCCTACATGGTCAAACTGGGACTGTCATGGCACAATAGAAATGGCAAAAAGGCACTAACATATACTAAAATATGGTAAATCATCTCAGGTATAATGTCATCTTTTCCCTATATTTTTGTTTTTAATATGCTCAAAGGAGCATGTCCTAGGACTCATTAACTTACTGACCTCACTGGGCAGGATGTAGGTCTCAGTTCACCATTGTTTTATTGTTTGGGGGCATGTCTCATGCTTCTGTTGCATGGTTTTGTTGCTAAGCAAGCCTGCCTTCTTGAGTGATCATTAACTTACAGGGGTCTCCCATACTTTTTTTTCTACTTACAATCTCCTAGTGGGATTAACTATTTAATCACCTACTTTGTCCCTTCACTGTGTCCCTATCATAAGTGTGTTATTATTAACCTGTAAAATTAAGGAAGAAAACTTTATAATCAGGCTGAGATTTTTCTTCTTTTATTTAACAGAGAACTGTTGGAAGAAAAGAATGTCTTGGGTGGAGAAGGAAATTCTTGATGCTTTGGAAATTGTTCAATACTTTTTCTAATACTTCAGGCACTGACTAAAGGAACTGCAGCTACAAAATATCTTGAACTGTTTAGTCAGTGTCCCATATCTTTATCTGTTTTTGGTGTGGAGGCTACAGCTTAAAATAATGATCATAAATTTATGCACACAACACTTGCTCTATACAAACAAATCGAGCTATTTTCTGAATCAAATCTGCACAATCCTAAAGAAAAAAAAAACTTCAAAAAACAGGATGTTTTTCAAGGCAGGCTTTTTAAAAGCTAATGTTGACTTGGCCTGTTCTAGGCTTTTTCTGGTAGTTAACAATTTGGAAGTGAGCTCATAATCTGACATAAGAAGGTCAGATTATAATACCTTTGGTCTCCCATTCATTTGGTTAAATGCCAGAAGCAGTTAGTCTACTAGTTTAATGAGCATTACGGCTCATTAAAACAAATCTCCATCATTTAAGGGTCAGCTAATTTTCTTGATGCAATACTTGAAAAGGAGAACTGAAGGAAACAATCCCCTGAAGAGGTCTGGATCAAGATAGGTGGCTTTATCAATATCATGTCAGTAAAGGCATAATAATGCAAAAGAAATTTTAATTATAAAATTAAAAAAATTATATATGTAGTTGTAAGTTGGGCTGTCATTAAGTACAGTCCGCTATAGCTCACTCTGGTAGCCAGTGTAAAATGTAAGCTCACTGCAGCTAACTTACCTTGAAACACAGGCCATCCAGAGCAACAAGTATGAGTCCCTCCTGCCATTTTCTTTTTTTTTCTTTTTTTTTTTTTTTTTAAATCGATTTCTCTTTTTTTTTTTTTTTTTTAATTTATTTATTTATGGTTGTGTTGGGTCTTCGTTTCTGTGCGAGGGCCTTCTTCTAGTTGTGGCAAGCGGGGGCCACTCCTCATCGCGGTGCGCGGGCCTCTCACCATCGCAGCCTCTCCTGCTGCGGAGCACAGGCTCCAGTCGCGCAGGCTCAGCAATTGTGGCTCACGGGCCTAGTCGCTCCGCGGCATGTGGGATCTTCCTAGACCAGGGCTCGAACCCTTGTCCCCTGCATTGGCAGGCAGATTCTCAACCACTGCGCCACCAGGGAAGCCCCCCTCCTGCCATTTTCTGATCCTCTGATATGAGCTTATGAAATGAGCCCATAAAGTAGAGGCAAGAAGCTAATTTTCCTATCTAAAAGTAGGAAAGACATGAATAAATATTTTTCAAAGCCAAAAAAAAAAAAAAAAAGGGTATGTCTCAACCTGACACCTTCCTTCTGACCCATTTATAGCTGGGTCTTTATTGAGCATAATCAAACACTGGATTTGGTGGCTGACTATGCATGTGACCAGTTTCACTATCCACCCTCCTGCTTCAGTGCCAATTTAAGAATGCAAATCCTATGTAGCCAGATTTCTTTAAAGATGGTGAGAAATGTTTATTTTATTCTGGCTAAAGTTAATCGCATTTTCTGAAGTGGGCCCTTACATTTACTACTTTTTAAAAATTTCAGTAAACTAAAAATTTAGATCTTAAAGATGGGAATGATTTAAAAATCTACCCTTTGGAAACAGTATGCTGTGCTCTTAGTCTGTGTATGACTGTAGTTATCACCACACTGCACTCAAATTATAGCCCAGCCTGGGGAAGTGTGAGCTGAATACAGCTGCTCCTGCCACCAAACCTCCAGCTGAAACAGAACCTAGTTGACTGAGAAGTGGACACGTGCTGTTTTCATGTAAGTGTGTCTGTACATCACTAGAATATCTGATCTGCAATTGGTGGAGAGCTCAACTGGTGCCATACGTAAAAATCAACAGGTTAATTGACCAAACTTTTACAGATTTCAATTAGTTGTTTGGGATCAAATAGACAGGCTGGGATAATCATGATGAACCAGCCATGATCTTAACCACATTTAAGCGTTTAGTACCAATATAAGTATTTTCTTATTTACTTCTTTACTCAAGTAGGGTGGGATTTTATTTTGTTCATGATTTCCTCTAAGTGAGTAGTGGTAAAATTTAACAAACTAGCATAGTTCAATTTATTAAGTTACAAAATGTAACATTAGAATATGCTTCAATTTGTCGCAGACACTGTATATAAAGAAGAGATCAGGGCTTCCCTGGTGGTGCAGTGGTTGAGAATCCGCCTGCCAATGCAGAGGACACGGGTTCGAGCCCTAGTCTGGGAAGATCCCACATGCCACAGAGTAAGTAAGCCCGTGCGCCACAACTACTGAGCCTGCGAGCCTAGAGCCCGTGCTCCACAGCAAGAGAAGCCACTGCAATGAGAAGCCCGCGCACCGCAACGAAGAGTAGCCCCCGCTGGCCACAACTGGAGAAAAGCCCGCGCTCAGCAACTAAGACCCAGCGCAGCCAAAATAAATAAATTAATTAATTAATTAAAAGAAGAGATCAGGAGAGAGCAGAAGCACCCTCAAGGTGCTGTGCTTTTTGATTCAGAAATAATGGTGAGAAGGTAGAATCCAACTTTTTTGTTATTTATAGATGCTGCCAAAGGAAGAAATGTTTATCAGATTTCAAATATTGTAAGTTGTAAATTGGTAGTTGGCAGCTTTGAATGTAAAACTTCAACTTAGCAGGAGAAACCTGACTAAGTCAAAACTCAAGGAAAGGAAAGTCAAGGAAAATTCAGGGGTATGATGCCTAAAAGCTCACTATGTGGCTGTATAAAAATATGTATTGTGGTGCTATCTAACCATCCAGTACTTTGAAGAACTTCCTGTAATAGTCACAGTTGTGGGTAGAAACAACTGTGTTTCAACAAACTCCAGTGTTGAGATTTTTTTTTTTAAGTTTTTAAAATAATATTAAATACGGGCATACCTTGTTTTATCTCTCCACTTTATTGTGCTTCACAGATACTGCATTATTAGCAAATTGAAGGTTTGTCGCAACCCTGCATTGAGAAAATCTATAGACACGATTTTCCTAACAGCATTTGCTCACTTTGTGTCTCTGTGTCACATTTTAGTAGTTCTTGCAGTATTTCAAAATTTTTCATTATTACTATATTTGTTATGCTGACCTGTGATTACTGTGATCCTTGATGTTACTATTTTTAAAAAATTTTTATTGGGAGTATAGTTGATTTAAAATATTGTGTTAGCTTCTGCTGTGCAGCAAAGTGAATCAGTTATAGATATACATATATCCACTCTTTTAAAAATTCTTTTCCAATATAGGTCATTACAGAGTATTGAGAAGAGTTCCCTGTGCTATACAATATGTCCTTATTAGTTATCTATTTTATATAGTAGTGTGTGTATGTCAATCACAATCTCCCAATTTATCCCTCCCCCCTTTCCCTCCTGGTAACCATAAGTTTGTTTTCTACATCCGTTACTCTTCTTCTGTTTTGTAAATAAGTTCATTTGTACCCTTTTTTTTTAGATTCCACATATAAGCGATATCATATGATATTTGGTTTTCTCTGACTTACTTCACTCAGTATGACAATCTCTAGATCCATCCATGTTGCTGCAAATGACATTATTTCATTCTTTTTTATGGTTGAGTTGATGTTACTATTGTAATTGCTTTGGGGAGCCACGAACTGCGCCCATTTAAGACAGCAAACTAAAAAAACTAAATGTTGTGTGTCTTCTGACTGCTCCACTTACCGGCTGTTCCCTGTCTCTCTCCCTCTCCCTGGTCCTCCCTATTCCGAGACACAACAATATTGAAATTAGACCAGTTAATAACCCTACGGTGGCCTTTAAGTGTTCAAGTGAAAGGCAGAGTCACACATCTCTCACTTTAAATCAAAAGCTAGAGATGATTAAGTTTAGTGAGGAAGACATGCCAAAACCCAAGATAGGGTGAAAGCTGGGGCTCTTGTGCCAGTTAGCCAAGTTGTGAATGCAAAGGCAAAGTTCTTGAAGGAAATTGAAAGTGCTACTCCAGTGAACACACAAATGATAAGAAAGTGAAACAGCCTTATTCTGATATGGAGAAAGTTTTAGCGGTCTGGATAGAAGATCAAACCAGCCACAACATTCCCTTAAACCAAAGCCTAATCCAGAGCAAGGCCCTAACCGTCTTCAATTCTATGAAAGCTGAGAGAAGTGAGGAAGCTGCAGAAGAAAAGTTTGAAGCTAGCAGAGGTTGGTTCAGGAGGTTTAAGGAAAGATATCATCTCCATAATATAAAAGTGCAAGGGGAAGCAGCAAGTGCTGACGTAGAAGCTACAGCAAGTTATCCAGATCTAGCTAAGATAATTAATGAAGGTGGCTACACCAAACAACAGATTTTCAATGTAAATGAAACAGTCTTCTATTGGAAGAAGATGCCATTTAGGACTTTCATAGCTAGAGAGGAGAAATCAATGCCTAGTTTCAGAGCTTCAAAGACTCTCTTGCTAGGGGCTAATGCATCTGGTGGCTTTATTGTGAAACCAGTGCTCATTTACCATTCTGAAAATCCTAGGGTCCTTAAGAATTATGCTAGATCTACTCTGCCTGTGCTCTGCAAATGGAACAATAAAGCCTGGATGACAGCACAGCTATTTACTACATGGTTTCCTGAATATTTTAGGCCCACTGTTGAAACCAACTGCTATTAAAAAAAAAAATAGATTCCTTTCAAGATATTATTATTCATTGACAATTGCATGTGGTCACCCAAGAACTCTGATGGAGATGTACAATGAGATTAATGCTTTTTTCATGCCTGCTAACACAACATCCATTCTGCAGTCCACGGATCAAGGGGTAATTTTGACTCTCAAGTGTTAGTATTTAAGAAATACATTTTGCATTTTGTTAGGCATAGTTGATTTTAACTAAACAAGAGAAACTTGGCAATATCTATTAAAATTAAAATTCAGATAGAAAAAGAGGATTACATTTTGTAAGGCTATAGCTGCCATAGATAGTGATTCCTCTGATGGATCTGGGCGAAGTCATTTGAAAACCCTCTGAATTGGAAAGGATTCACCATTCTAGATGCCATTAAGAACATTCATGATTCATGGGAAGAGGTCAAAATATCAATATTAATGGGAGTTTGGAAGAAGTTGATTCCAACCCTCACAGGTGATTTTGAGGGGTTCAAGACTTTCATGGAGGAAACAACGGCAGATGTGGTGGAAAGAGCAAGAGAACTAGAATTAGAAGTGGAGCCTGAGGATGTGACTGAATTGCTGTGATGTCATGATAAAACTTTTCACAGATGAGGAGTTGCTTCTTATTGATGAGCAAAGAAAGTGGTTTCTTGAGATGGAACCTACTCCTGGTGAAGATCTGTAAAGATTCTTGAGATAACAGCAAAGAATCTAGAATATTACACAGACTTAGTTGATTGATAAAGCAACAGCAGGTTTGAGAGAATTGACTCCAATTTTGAAAGAAGTTCTACTGTGGATAAAATGCTACCAAACAGCACGGCTACAGAGAAATTGTCCATGAAATGAAGAGTCAATTGATGTGGCACACTTCATTGTCTTATTTTAAGAAATTTCCAGAGCCACCCCAACCTTCAGCAACCACCACGCTGATCAGTCAGTAGTCATCAACATTTGGGCAAGACCCTCCACCAGCAAAAAGACTGACTTGCTGAAGGCTCAGACAATGGTTAGTATTTTTTAGCAATAAAGTATTTTTAAAAATTAAGGTGTGGGACTTCCCTGGCGGTCCAGTGGTTAAGACTCTGCGCTTCCAATGCAGGGGGCGGGAGTTCGATCCCTGGTTGGGGAACTAAGATCCCACATCCCGCGCAGTGCAGCCAAAAAAAAAAAAAAAAATTAAGGTATATATGTTCTTTCAGACATAATGCTATTGCACACTTACTACAGTATAACGTAAACATAACTTTTATATGTGCTGGGAAACCAAAGAAATTCGTGTGACTTTATTATCATATTCACTTTATTGCAGTGGTCTGGAACCAAACTTGCAATGTCTCCAAGGTATGCCTGTATACATCTTAGCACCTTTGGCATTTTTGTCCAAATAGACTTTGACAAATAAAGTAGGAATATAACCCTTTTCATCTTCATTTCTCCAAACGCAGAATCACCTTCATTTTCCTCTATAACATACAATGTTTCTGCTTCAACTGCTGAAAGAATTCCTTCATTCTGACCTTCAAATATGTAGAGAGTTTTACAAGTCCCTGTGGGGGGGGGGGGAAGATGTTCCTTGTCATCGAATTTATTACTAAAAGTCATGACCAGACCTGCACCTCACTCTCCGGACTTTGCTCCTCTGTGTAACTGGTGTCTGTATTCTTCCAGTCTTGTGCACAGTTATTTGGGACTGAGATTTTTGTGCATTACACTCTGTTGTCAGACCGCTTCACTTGGTGCTGGGAGCCTGCCTTCAACCTCAGCCAGCCAGACTACAAGGTTCTGGGCCTCTCGTCACAGTTTTCCTACGTATATGTATATATGTATATGAAACTCTCTCTCTCTCTCTGTCTCCATATATATATATATATATATATATATATATATATATATATATATACATATATACATATATACATACATATAGTTAATTTGTGACCCAAACTGGCTGGGTCTCCCATTTGAGGATTCTTTAGACAGTCACTCTTCATCTTTGTTATACCATCTCTGATCCATCTCCATCTGGATTTCTTTATTTAATTCATTGACTTTCTTTATATAGCTTTTTCCTTCTTTGTTGAGATGAAAGATTGCTGAAACCCTCTGGTGTTGCCCTCCCCCCCACAACCATGCTTAAGGTTTTTAAAGTGAATTTGGGGTTTGAAGATCATGAACTCATTGAAGCAATGAGTTCCCTTTACTGTATGGGAGACATTTATTTTTATGAACAGCCATAACTTTCCTTTGGATTTGCTATCAGATTTGACCTCTGTTTTGTCTACTCTGGAATTTTAAACACTATGATCAGACACAGTACACTTCATTGGCTGAGTGTCTTCCTCAGATGTCTCCAGGAGGCTCAAACTCTGACTTGAAAGTTTCTGTTACCAACTATGACATTTATCTGATCATTGATTCAGCTGCCTTAACTATGGTATCCAAGCATTTCCCACTGATTACTATTGCCGGTTGATCAACATCTGCATGTCTTCATTGATCCTCCAATTCTCACTGTCCTTCTTTCTTCCATCTCTTGTATTTTCTGAAGGATGTTGGATATATGAGGATGGTAATATTCCTGCAGGTCCTGGTCCAATTTCTTGAAGACTTGGTGAGTAATCTGCTTTGCTGTCCTCTGCTATTGATGACACTTTTGAGTTTGTTGGTGTGCCTTTTCAACACCTACCTTTTAAACACTCATGTCAGCATGATTTTTTTTTTTTTCCAAAATACTGCTGTGTTCTGTCAGTCTTTTGGAATCTCACACATACCGTCGTTTACTTGATTTACGTTGCTTCCAGCAAGTGTCTACCGGTGGCTCTCTTCTGTGCATCACAAAAAGCACGATTTCCACTCCTGCTCTGGTCTTGAACACAGCCTGCTAACTCCATAAATTCATGGTGCCCAGCGTGACCGCTCATTTCGCTCACAGGGTGGGAAGAAACGCTTTACATGACGAATATACTTGTATTCTTCCTCCTTTCAGTTCTTTTTAGGTTGGTATTTCTTCAAAAGATTCCTGAGTTGCTTTGTAAAGCTGAGTTCAATCTCTGTCGTTTCCCTGACAAATGTGATGTATTTCTCAAGAATACCAATTCCTCACTGCTTGTGTTTTCCTAAGTCGAACGGATCCCCGAGCTCGGTGCCCGAGTCCGGGCGCAGGGGCGGTTAGAGGCTCCCCGCGGCGGGTACGCCGCCCGCGTCCTGCTGGGTCTCCCCCACGGCCCCCTCTCCCGGTAGATCCGCACCAAGATCGCTCCACCCACCGCCCGCCGAGGGCTCTTGTGTGCTTTAGTTTGTAAATGACCGGGATGTTCTCCCGAGTCCGGAAGCGCGCGCTCAAGCTTTGTCCAGGCGAATGGCGCACAGGCCCGGAGGGAAAGACCGAGGGGTATGGACGTCGCCTGTCAACGCTACCCTGGCCCTGGCCCTAGCAGGATTGAGCGCTGCGACCCTGGCCCTGGCCCTAGCAGGATGGAGCGCCCCAGAGCGAGGTCCGACGGGTCTCTGGGATGCAGCATCCTCGGAGGAGCCCGGAGGTCCAAGAGGCCCTCTCATGTAAGAAAGGAGGCGGCCCATGGCTGGTCCCAGAGCGCTTCTGGTAACAGGGCCCCTGGAACACTATTGGGCCTTCCTGCTGGCACCTCAAGCCTGACTTACCTCTGCCTCCTCATTCCATTCTCTGTCGGCCACCCATAAACCAGACTGTACCGCCCAACCTTCTCGCCCTCTTCTGGTAGAGGTGGACCAGACACATTCAGTCCATACGGGCAAAATAAATGTTAAGCCAAAGCCAAGCATAGAATGGAATGCCATCATCTGAGAATTAACTTCAGAGATAATTAACGTCAGTAATCTGATATTTTATGGTTAAAAATTCAACTAAAAAACTTAAAATTATATACTAGGTTGTACAGACAATATCTCAGATGTATCAGGCTTAGATCGTTCCTGTGGTCCTTATGTTACACATTTGTGGAATGAAAAAATGTTTATGTTCACGTCATGCTATCGCATCATTGTTATCATTAACTTTAATTCACGAAGGAGATTTTTCAGTAAAATTTTCTAGAGGGAACTTTGTTCCTAGGATTCGTAGCTTGAATAGACATTTAAAAAACCCTTTGTTTTTTGCTAAAAAAATAGTTGGCAGACTATAAGCTATCTTTTGTTTATTTAAAATTTTAGCTTCCTCAAAAAGCCAGAAAAAGAACTACAAAATTAACCAAATAAAGAACACGGAAGGAAATGATAAGCATAAAAGCATAAATTAATGAAGTAGGAAACAAAAGATAGTGAAAATAATAAATCAAAATGCTGGTTCTTTTGGAAAAAATTAACAAGATCAACAAACCAGTAGCTAAACTAATTAAGAAAAAAGGGAAGAAAGCACAAAAATACAAAATATAAAGGGGCATAGGGGAAATAACCATTGGAACAGAGGAAACTAAAAAAATATATGAGACTATTTTGTACAACTTTATGCAAATAAATTTCAAACCACAGATAAAATCAATAATTTCAGAGGAGAATACAGTTTCCCAAAATTGACCCTCATGGAGAGAGAAAACATTAACAGACCAATCTCCATAAAATAATAGAGAAATTTATCAAATAAATACACCATATATAGGGGAATTCTATCAAATCCTTAAACACCACATAAGCCTAATACTACACAAATTATTCCAGGGTCTAAAAGATGAAAGGAAATAGCCAAATCCTTTTGCAAAGCAAGTATATCAATTAATATAAATTAATAAAATTAAACCTGTTTTTAAAATCCTAAGGGATCCACAAAGAACTATTAGAACTAGTAAATGAGTTCAGCAAGGTTGCAGGATACAAGATCAATATACAAAAATCAGTTGTACCTCTATACACTGACAGTGAATAATCTGAAAATAAAATTAGAACAATTCCACATACAATAGCATAAAAAGAATAAAATACTTAAGAATAAATTTCCCAAAATGAGTTTAGGATTTGTACACTGAAAACCACAAAACATTATTGAAAGAAATTGAAGAAGATCTAAACAAATGGAAAGACACCACCTGGTCATGGATTAGAATAGTGTTAAGATGGCAGTACTCTCCAAACTGATCTATAGATGCAACACAATCTCTATCAGAATTCCAGCTGCCTTTTTTTGCCAAAATTGACAAGCTGATTCTAAAATTCATATGGAAATGTAAGGGGCCTAGATTAGCCAAAACAGTATTGAAAAAAAGGAATGAAGTTGGAGAAGTTGTACTTCCCAATTTCAAAACTTACTACAAGGCTACAGTAATCAAGACAATGAGGTACTGGTATAAGGATAGAAATAGAGATTAATGGAATAGAATTGAAAGTTCAGAACCAAACCTTTACATTTATGGCCAGTTGATTTTCAACAAGGGTGCCAAGACAATTCAAGGTGGAAAGAATAGTCTTTTCAACAAATATCGCTGGGACAACTGGATATCCAGATGTACAATAATAAAGTTGGACTCCTTCCTCACCCTGTACAGAAAAATTAATTCAAAATCTATCATAGACCCAAGTGTAAGAGCTAAAATTATAAAACTCTTAGAAGAAAACATGGAAGTAAATTTCTGTGACCTTAGGTTAGACAAAGCCTTCTGATATATGACACTAAAAGCAAGTGAGAAAAGAAAAATAAATTGGAATCCATCAAAATGAAAAACTTTTGTGCTTCAAAGACACCATCAAGAAAGTGAAAATACAATTCAAAAGTGGGAGAAAAAAATTGTAAATAAAGGACCTGGACCTATGTCTCACACCATACACAAGAAAAATATGCAAACGATCAGAGGTCTAAATGTTAAAGATGTAATCACACAAGTAGTAGAAGAAAGCTTATATAAAGAATTCATACAACTCAACAATAAATACAGATAACCCAATTTAAAAATAGGCAAAAGATTTGAATATCTCCAAAGAAGATATACAGATTGCCAAAAGCACATGAAAAGATTCTCAACAAGATTAGCCATTAAGAAAATGAATATCAAAACTACCATGAAATAGCACTTCACACCCACTAGCGTTGCTAGAATAAAAAACGTGAACAATAACAAGTTTGGAGAGAATGTGGAGACATTGGAACTCTTATACATGGTGGTGGTGCAGCTGCTTTGGAAAACTGTCTGACAGTTTCTCAAACAGTTAAACATAGAGTTACCATATGGCCCAGCAATTCCACTCCTAGGTATCTACCCAAGAGAAGTAAAAACATATGCGGACACAAAATCTTGTACACGAATGTTCATAGCTTTGTTCACAATAGCCAAAAAGTAGAAACAATACAAATGTCCATCAACTGATGAATGGGTAAACAAAATGTGGTATATTTATACAATGGAATACTATTAAGCCATAAAAAGAAATGAAGTACTAATACATGTGACAATGTGAATGAACCTTGAAATCATTATGTCAAGTGAAAGAAGCCAGACACACATATTATATGATTCCATTTACATGAAAATTCCTGAGTAGGCAAATTCTTAGAAGAAGAGAGTAGATAGGGTTAGGGATAAGATGTGACTGCTAATGGGTATGGAGTTTCTTTTTGAGGTGATGAAAATATTCTGGAATTATATAGTGTTGATCCACACACAACTTTATGAATATACTAAAAACCACTGAATTGTACGCTTTAAAAGGGTAAGCCTTACTCTTTGTGAATTATATCTCAATAAAGCTGTTAACTTTTATAACCCATATAAAAGTGGAGGTAAGGGAATAAGAAAGAAATCTATAAATTGATAAGGAATTATTTCCAGTTTATGTTGTTAAGATATAAAAGTGCAATCAACTGGAAGCAACCCAAATGTCCATGAACCAATAGAGGGATAAACAAATTTTTCTAGCCACACAACGAAAGAGTACACAACAATAATAAGGAAAAGAACAATTAGTACTTTTAACAACAATTATGAATCTCACTTTCATTATGCTAAGTGAAAGAGGCCAGATGATACAAAGGGCTAAATACTGTCTGATTCCATTTCTATGATATTCTAGAAAAGGTAAAATAATAGAGAGAGGAATTAAATCTGTGTTTGCCAGAGGCTGGGAGTGGAAGAAGAAGATTGACTGCAAAGGGACAGGGAACTTATTGGGGTGCTGGACATGTTCTGTATCTTGGTTTTGGTGGTGGTTACCTAGTTTGATACATCAGCATCAATCAAACTGTACACTTAAAAGGAGTGAATATATCATACTTCAATAAACCTTCCTTTAAAAAAAACCCAAAAGTTTGAAAGTATATTTCATATGCTGGCTTTTGTGTAAGTAAGGGAAATAAAAGTCTATATTGTGTATGCTTATTTTTGTAAAAGGAAAGATTGGAAAGATAAACCAGAAATTTAATGAAATTGGCTTATCTAGAGGGGCTAGGTGGGAATGGAGAGAGAGGAAGAGAGAAAAGAATGAGACTTTGCTGAATACGTCTTTTTCATATAGTTTTGACTTTTTAACTGTGTTAATATTTTACATATTCAAAAAATAAATCGATGAGGATGGGGAAAATACTTAACATTTAAAAATGAACCTAGCTGAAAGTCAAATTGATAACAAACTCATTTATACAGAAGAAGAAAATATGATTAGTTCAAGTAACTTTGAACACCATCCTTTTAATTGGACATATTCTGAGAATAAAAAAAATCTACAAAGAAATCTTGACTTTTACTTGATATTTTTGTTGTTCGTAGTGGTATAAGTGTAACAACTCTGAAACTATTTTGTGTGTATTGTAGGATTGAGCAAATGACTAAATACATCCATACTGTTGGGAGTGAATGTTTTCACTGTGGAAAAAGGGAGATACTGAGAGAGAATTAGCCCTTGACAGCTGGAAGCTGACCTGGCACCAGAGGTAGGCTGTGGTGTTTATTAAAAGTAAAAATTTCACAGAACACCAACATCAGGGAAGGCCACTCTGTGATGGTGATGGATCCAAATAAAAAGAGGGCCACCTCATAATCATGTCCAAACACAGACAAAAACTTGAACATTGTTTAAACCACAAAAATGGCCTAACCCTGTGATTGGTAGCCTTGTTCCCATGCTTCTCTCTTTCTAGAAAAGAATTAAGATACCTGCCCATAGAGTTAGCCCTGCCTCCTTACAGCCATATCCAGAGCAATGCGCACTCCCTCAAACCTTCCTCCGTAATCACCCAACACAAGCCCAAATCCTGCTAAGTCCTTTCTGACACCCTCCCCCTGGGACGTCCCATGGCTCCTCAAGTTGAGCAGTTACCCTTGTTGCAACAGGTCAATAAATCTAACTTCGTTTAACTGTAAGTGTGCTCCTGGTGGCCTTTGGCTGATGAAGGAGATGTACAATACAGATGTGGAACACAGAACGGGGAGGAAAAGCCCTGTGGTATTAGAGTGGAATTAGGGTTATCTATTTGAACTCATGATTTTTTTAAAAAATGTGTTCATTTATCTCCTAAATCTGTCAACTGAAAGGGCTGGGAAACGATACTCCAAGTAGCACTGGACATGAATATCTCCCAGATTTTGATTTCTAAATATTTCCCATTTAAAAAGAACCAGGGCTTCTTGGAGAAATGGCTGATTCCAGGACTGGGGTAGGGAAAGTATGAGATAAGCCTGGACTATATTGTGTGACAGAAAACAAGAAAACACTCGAATGATGAGGACATATCAAAGGTCACAGGCATGAGCTTGAGGGGCTGCCACTGGTTAAAGTAGAGACAACTTGTGTATCAAAAATGAATAGTTTTAAAATGTGCAATTATAAATAAGAATCTATGAGTTCATAGTACTACTAATATTACTACTAATAATACAAAAGGAAGGAGAAGGAAAAGTGCTTTTTTAAAATAGAAGAATGACAACCAATAAATGTAGGAATTATAACATTGGAAAATTACCATTTTTGTAACAACCATGGTTAATAGTTGATTCGCACAAGAATCAATGGAAACTAAAACCACTTGGTGGGCACCCTGCAATAAACACTGTATTTTCCTTCACCACAAACAAACAAACAAACAAAACCCCACCACTGGGTGAGAGATTATTGGAGAACAGGTTACTCATACAATTTCAAAGCATCATCTCACAAATCTGATTTATTACAAAGGGGAAATTTTTCAGGCACCTCTGCAATAGAGAATTCTGCTGGACACCGCCTGAACTAAATGACAAGCTTAACATTACCAATAACGGGACAAGAGTACCTCCTCCTGTGAGGTACTGAGAAGGACACATGGTCTGGGTAGGATTCCTGTCAAATTGGGTTGGCCTGAATTTAATAAGGAAGAAACAGACAAACCACAATTGAAAGGCATTCTGCAAAGAAATTGACCTGAACTCTTAAAAGATGACAATATCACAAAAGAAAAAAGTGATAGGGCAACAGTGGCAGCATTAAGGAGATGAAAGAAACATTACAACTAAATGCACTGCATGATTCCAGATTGGTTCCTGGTTTAGGGAGGAAAACCACAGTTATAAGGGACATTATTACAACCACTGGATATGACCTAATATATGACGTCTGTATTAGATAATATTATATTGATGTTAAATTTCCTGAGTGCAATAATTATACTGTCATTATGAAGAACGACCTTATTCTTAGCAGACACTGGCAGAAGGACTTAGAGGAAAGTGTCCTGATGTCTGCAGTGAATTCTCAAATGGTTCGTCAAAATATACGTATAGGTAAATATATGTGTAAATATAAAAATATATATATATGCAAATGTAAGCATTTATATATATGTAGGGATGTATATGTGTGTCTGCACATACGTATGTGTGTGTTGAGAACGTGAGAGAAGCAAATATAACTAATCGCTAATGATGAATCTAGGTAAAGGGCATGTTGCCCTGTAGTATTTGCAATCTACAGTACATGCACTGTAGTATTTGCAATCTTTCTATAAATTTGACATTTTTTAAAACAAAGACTTCAAAAATTTCAGTTTTCATAGATTCAAAAGTATAAAAATTTTTTTCTTTATTTTTATAAAGGCCATTGTTTCGGCAGATTAGTAAAATAAAATGAGTACCTAACTTCTTCCAACAGTTTCTCTTTTTCATCATATTTCTAATTATGTTTGGATTGAAGTTAACTGAGCATGGGTATTTTGGTACGTAATCTTGGAATTTTTTTCTTCTCGTAATGTTTTGAGGTAGAAAGTGTATATTGATGATGATATTTTTTTGTTTTTTGTGGGTTTTTTTGATGATGTTTTAATTCATCCAAATGTAATGTGCAGAATTCCCAAATAGTATTTTCTCCTGAAAGCCTCATGACCTAAATATAACTAAATAACTAAAATTAATTTAGTCCTTAAAGATTAGTATGTCCAAAGTTACAGATGTTAGTACCAACCAATTCTATAAAGATTGGAATTAAGATTTAATCTCATTTTTATTATTCTGCTTCACATTATTTTAAAACGTATAAACATTTGTTGGCTCAAAAAGGATATAAGGTCTTTCTAAGGTTACCCAATTAACACTGTCTCTCAGTCTTTGTATTAATAGTCCACCTATTTCCTTGTGCATTAAACTTATAGTTATTTATAAATTCTTAATAATTGTTTTTGTGTAGTTCACAGCTTTCACAATCATTAGTTATTGTGGCATATTACTTTTGTAGTAATAAATATACATTATTTAACCTGACTGCTACAATTTGTACATATAAAACTTATAAGGAGTATTTTATATTCGGAAGAAAATGTAAAAAATAAAATTAAAAGTACAGCACAAAAGAGGAAAAATGGATTAATAGTTTTAAATTATAGTAATATATGTCTTTTTAAAAAGGGGAAAACTTATACCCACATGTTAGTCTATCATGGTAATAAAGAGTAAAATTACAATTTCTTTTTTATGATCTTAATTTCTGTAAATGTGTCAAAACAGACTTTCTTTGCATATTCATGTTCACTTGATGGAACAGACAGATATGTCAGTCTTCAGTCGTAGCTTATGGAAGAAGAAATATTCCAGTAGGAAGAGTTGCATACAAATGGCTAAGTTTGGACTTCCCTGGTGGCGCAGTTGGTTAAGAATCTGCCTGCCAATGCAGGGGACGTGGGTTTGATCCCCGGTCCAGGAAGATCCCACATGCCGCGGAGCAACTAAGCCTGTGCGGCATAACTACTGAGCCTGTGCTCTAGAGCCCGCGAGCCACAACTACTGAAGCCGGCGCGCCTAGAGCCTGTGCTCCGCAACAAGAGAAGCCACCGCAATGAGAAGCCCACGCACCACAACAAAAGAGTAGCCTCCGCTCACCACAACTAGAGAAAGACCGCGCGCAGCAATGAAGACCCAACGCAGCCAAAAAAAAAAAAAAAAAAAAAAATAGGCAAAGTGCAGCAGAGATTCATAAAAGTGTCTTTTCACAATGAATTCCAGAAATTGCAATTATGTCTGTCTTTTTTTCAAGACTGATTCTAGTGGGTTTAATTTGTCTCCAAGTTAAAAGTTTTAAACATACAATTCAAAGTGGCCACACAGAATGATGGAACTGAAATAATATGTCTATTTCTTCATCCTTACATTTTATTGTGAGGATTGTATTTCAAATGTACAATTTAAAGCAGGGTATGGCGGGAGGGGGTAATTAGAGGCATTAAGGAGCTCAAAGCCAGAACCAAAGATTCAGAACCTTTACAAATTCACTCTTAAAACATGCAGCTAATGAAATGTGGTATGCATATACAGTGGAATATTATTTGGCCTTAAAAAGGAGTGAAATTTTGACACATTCTATTCCATGGATGGATCTTGAAGACATTAATGCAAAGTGAATTAAGCCAGACGCAGAAGGACAACTATTGTATGAGTCCACTTCTATGAGGTACCTAGGTAGTCAAATTCATAGAGAGGGAAAGTAAAAAGATGGTTGCCAGGGACTGGGAGGGAAGAGGATGAGGAGTTATTGTTTAGTGGGCACAGAGTTTTTGTTTGGGATGATGAAAAATTTCTGGGGATGGATGGTGGAGACAGCACAACAATGTGAATGTAATTAATGCCACTGAACTGTACACGTGTAAATAGTGAAAATAGTAAACTTTATTTGACGTACATTTTACAATAAAAAATAAACTGAAAAAATTGCTAAGTAAACAGAAGCCAAGGGGAAAACTCACTTTAACCCAAATAATAGTAATAATTAAAAAAAAAAAAAAAGCATGCTGCTGAGTCTGTGTGTCAGGGGCTGACTTGGTACTAATTTGCCTGCAGAATGTAATGTTTATTAAAGAGTAATTTTTAAATGTGCTAATCTGCAGGGAGATCAGCTCCGTGCTTTGTGACCACCTAGAGGGGTGGGATAGGGAGGGTGGGAGGGAGGGAGACGCAAGAGGGAGGAGATATGGGATTATATGTATATGTATAGCTGATTCACTTTGTTATAAAGCAGAAACTAACACACCATTGTCAAGCAATTATACTCCAATAAAGATGTTTAAAAAAAAAAACATGAAATGTTAACATCAGAAAAAATAAAATAATTTTTTTTAAAAGGTGCCGATCTGAAGGTTCTTTATTGTTAAAACAGTAACCACAACAACTGTTAGATCCGCAACGTGGGCTCCTTGGGGAGGCCATCTGCGAGCGCCCGCTGAAAGCAAAGACCCCGCCTGGGGACTCCAGGCCGCCTATGACGTGAAGTTTCTCCGCCGCGCCTCTCAGCGCTCGCCCAGCAGCCAGAGGGACGCTGTCAGCACACAGACGGGATCAGGTCCAGCCGGCGCCGCCTCTCCTCCAGGTGCTGCTTCCCGCTTGCACCGCCCCCGCCCTCGCCTCCGGCTTGTCACCTGGGTGCCCGGCGCTTCCTCAGGCCTGGCGCTCCGTCTACACCAAACACTTCCCTCCACACCCGCAGCAACTCCTCTCTTCCCGCCCTTTAACAAAACACACGTTAATGCAATTAAAGTGTCAATTCCAGCAATAAAAAGAAGCGATCTATCAAGCCACGAAAACACATGAGGAAACTCAGATGAATATTGTAAGTGAAAGAAACCAATCTGAAAAGGCTGCACACTGTGGGATTCCAACTATATGACATTCTGGAAAAGGCAGAACTATGGAGACAGTGAAAAAAGATCAGTGTTGGCAGGGGTTGGAGGGGAGGAAGGGATGAACAAGGTGGCACACAGAGGAGTTTTAAGGAGGTGAAACTATTCTGTAGGGTGCTGCAATGGTGGATACATGTCATCACACGTTTGTTAAAACCCATAGAGTGTACAATACAGAGTGATCCCTAA
This sequence comes from Balaenoptera borealis, assembly GCF_965194805.1. Taxonomy (NCBI): domain Eukaryota; kingdom Metazoa; phylum Chordata; class Mammalia; order Artiodactyla; family Balaenopteridae; genus Balaenoptera; species Balaenoptera borealis. The sequence continues at coordinate 27,213,467 of NC_138871.1, forward strand.
TGTAAACTATAGACTTTGGTTCATAATTTTGTATCAATATTGACTCACCTATCATAACAAATGTACCACACTAATGCAAGATGTTAGTAATAGGGGAAATTGGTGAGGATGGGGTGGGTATATGGGAACTCTCTACTTGCCAATCAATTTTTCTATAAACCTAAAACTGCTCTACAAATAAAGTTTATTAATTTAAAAACAAAGCATTAGTTCACTTTTCCTTTTTTGTACCATAATATTTACCTCATTTATTGCCTTAGCAATGACACTGTTTAGAATTGCCAGTGCATAGGGATAGTAAAAACCAGCCGGACATTTTAGTCTCCAGTGAGGTCCTCTGCTCTGAACTGCTTGGATGTCTGGGCCTGGCGGTGTGTGCCCAGCCAGCACAGTGCTGGCTATGGATAGAGTGGATCTGAGACTTGAGGGCTGTGGGCCTACAGCTTTTGCTCGGGGTTCCGAATGTGAACATGGCTGAAGAGCTGAAATGTTTTTGCAGAAATGATTCCTCAGCCAATGAGGAGGAGGTTAATCTCCGGGACTTGGACTTCTTGATCAAATGAGCCACAGCCTGCAATGCCTTGGAGGTATCAACGCCACCTGACCTCATTCAGAACATTTTTCTTCCCATAGACCTTTGATTACTGATTCAGAACCATTTATTCTGTGTCCTTTATTGGGAACTCTCCGTATTTTCAAGAGGCATTTCAGTGCTCTATTCTCATGGTCTTTTATGGCCTTGTGCATCTCCCTATGTAATCTTTCGTGTTAAATAGCTGTTTCCTGATCTACCTCAGTTATTCTGTTCTCAGCACATCAGTCGTGCTTTCAGCATCGATACTATTTAGTCTATTATCGAGGAATCTTGCTTCTGTTGAGTGGGTGAGATATTCTTTTTATTTATTTATTCATTTATTTATTTATTTATTATTGAAGTGTAGTTGTACAATATTATATAAGTTACAGGTGTACAGTATAGTGATTCACAATTTTTAAAGGTTATACTCCATTTATAGTTATTACAAAATATTGGCTATATTCCCTGTGTTGTACAGTATACACTTGTAGCTTTTTTTTTTTTTTTTGAGAATAGATTGCAATCACTGTCTAACCTTCTGTATTTCTTGCAAAGGATTCATTGCTAGTCTCTGAATTAATGTTTGAGGTTCTTTGTGCAGTAAAAGTTTTTCTTTGGTTTCAGAAAACTCGACTTCCTGTTTATTCATACTTCCTTGAGTAAAATCTTGTTGATCTTTTTGTTCTTATCGATAATTTATTTGGAGTAGTTTTATAGTTTATGTAAATATTTTAACGGATTTTAAAAGGAGTGAGTTCTTGGGGGTATTATTTGCACTACCATTAGCCTGAGAGCACTCTCATATGTGAGAAGCCACCTGGCCGGAGTGGGGGCAGGCACTGAGGAGATCATCGGACAAAGACACCGAGTGGGCTGTGAGCTGGAGCCATGTCCTGCAGGGCCCTCGGACGGAGTTAGGGTGTTGCACCTTACCCTGAGAGCTGTGCCAAATGGAGAGCAGTGAGGAGTATTACAGGGAAATAGTATCATCCTCTTTGGTTTAAGGAAGATTATCTAGGTAAGGAGATCGGCTTTGGTGAGATGAGCAGAGAGATAAAATTGGGGCTGGAATGCAGACTTTCAAATATTGATACTTGTTGAAAAGCTTTAAAAAGCACAAGTCTTCCTGCAGAGCCACCTTGTCCTATGCCTCTTGTACTCACAGACCTGCAGGCTGCCAGCCATGCCTTAAGCTCAGTTTGTGGGTAGATTCCTGCCAGCGAGAACAATGTGTATCCCTTGGATACACGGCTCGTAAGGTGCAGAAGAAGCAGGGGTATATTTGGACAGGGCTCAGGCTTTGGTGTCAGACACACCTGGTTTGAGTCTGGATTTTGCCACTTCCTAGATGATGGTCTTGGGCAAGTCACTTAATCTTTCTGAAAGTTCTCATTTTTATTTTTTTATTTTTTTTATTTTTTATTTTTTATTTATTTATTTTTGGCTGTGTTGGGTCCTTGTTTCCGTGCAAGGGCTTTCTCTAGTCACGGCAAGTGGGGTCCACTCCTCATCGCGGTGCGCAGGCCTCTCACTATCGCGGCCTCTCTTGTTGCAGAGCACAGGCTCCAGGCGCTCAGGCCCAGCAGTTGTGGCTCATGGGGCCAGTTGCTCCGCAGCATGTGGGATCCTCCCAGACCAGGGCTCGAACCCATGTCCCCTACATTGGCAGGCAGATTCTCAACCACTGCGCCACCAGGGAAGCCCATCTGAAAGTTCTCATTTTTAGACCAAAGTATGAGAGGCCTCTGCCCTGGGCCCCTGGCTTTAGAAGGCCCTGCTGTGGTCCTCTCCTGCCCACAGGGAATCTATGCCAATGATCAAGGCCCACATGTTAGTCTATGTGAATGGTGCCCCCCAGACTTGTGCAGTGCACATCCTGTGCAACTGCACAGTGTGGACTGCTAATAATAGTGAAAAGAGGAGGCAGGATTGAGGACACTAAGGGGGTAAAATCCAGCCTTGGCCGGTGTCAGGATGTGACCAATAGAATGACGGGGCCATCAACAGCCAGAGGAAAATATGGCAGAGACTTGAGAGGTCAATTTTAGGTGTGTTAAGACTTTGGCCCTGCCAAACAGCCATCCAGAGCTATCCAGCAGCCCAAACTCATGAGGGACTCAGGGCTTGACACAGCTTTGGAAATCACTGGCATTAGGGTCATGGTTGAGGCCTGGTGGCTGAGCAAGGCCTCTGAAGGAAAGCCTATAGGTCATAGTGAGGATTGAGCCTATTCTCCTGGGGGGCATATATGTTTAATGGACATGAGGGCACAAAGGGGCCATGAGAAGAGCAGAGGGCTTTAGGGTTCTGGGATAACGGGACATCACTGGTGGTACATTCCAGGAGTGGAGGGTTTTGAGAGATCAGTGAAGACAGAATCATAGGCCTAGAAGACAGCTCTTTCTGGAGGGACAAAGACACGGTGAGTGAGTAGTGTGGGTGTTGAAGCCAGGAGGTTGTCTACACCTGCAGAAATGTGGTGGTGATAGGAAGCAGGGAGAAAGGTGGTGAGCTTGAGGGCAGAGCAGGATCAGGCCGACAGTCCTGAGAGCACAGTGAGGGGAGGAGCTGCAGAAAGAGAATAGTTGATGAGGCATGTCAGAGGGGAAGCAAAGGGTGCAAATCAAGAGAAAATGTCAGGGGGGAGGGGAGTAGTCCCAAGGAGTAGGAGTCAATGTGTGCAAAGAAAAAAGACAAAATAGGGAAGATGTTTGAAGGGTAGGGAAGGGGTATTGGGCCTGGGTTTGGGCTTGCTGGCAGAGGAAGAGAGCAGGTATCTGCCAAGGCTTCTGCAGGTGGGAGTCAGGGTAGCATTGGAAGGATCTAGATTTTGATGAAGCTTTGATTATGTCTTCTATGGTGTCTTCTATGTGTGGTCCTCTTGTGTCTTCTGTGGTGTGCTTGTGTCTCTGACGGGAATGTGCGCTGAGTTACATGTGTTGAATGTATTTCAGCTGATCCCCCGCTCCCTAAGGGTATCAATTCATTTCTTCTTACAGGACAATGAGTGCCTATTATTTTCAGAGTACAATGGGAGACATAAAATGACTAACAGCTCTCCTAGGTTAAGAAGCCTACAAGAGCATCAGCAGAACTTGTGATAAGGTTGTTGAACAAGTTTGCATAGCTATATAGGGTTAAACAATATTGACAAAATTGAGATTCAACACTGGCAGAGAGGATGGGTTAAACAGCCCATTTAGGATGGTTAAGGTTCAAGTGCCGTGTGTAGAAGTAAAAACACAAGATGAATTGCATAAAGGCTGGAGCTCGGGAGCCTGACTTGGCAGTAGTTCACATAAGAGGTCACTCTGTGGTCCACAACTGAGTCTTGGACTCTTTAGTGACTTAAAGCTTTGTATATGCCCAGAGTAATAACGATAGCTTCTATACCTGCCACATCTCAAATGCCTGGTACTGTTACTTCTCTAGCATTTCTTTTTGACCCTCATATCCATCTTATGTGGTGTGATTAGCCTGCTTTACAGACAAAGAAAAGGACACAGGGAGATGAAACTTCTCATCTCACGTCACACACCTGGGAAGCGAGGGAGCCATGTTCTTCCCACTGAGCCACACAGCCCTCAGCGTGACTCAGCTGCTTAAAAAGCTAATAAACTTTGGTGTGTGTTAATAAAAATGGCGTGTCCAGGTTGTGGGACTCCGTGGTGTCTGTGTGCTTGGTTTAGGCCAGCCAGATCGCATCTGGGACAGCGGTCATTTCTAGAGATCCCACTATAATGAAGGATGCTCTAGCTGCGAACAGGGGTATGGTGGGGGTAGTATAGGGTCACAAGAAGGTTCAGGGAATTAAGGATGCAGTCATGTGGCTCAGAGGGATTAATTGAGATGCTTCTTGGAGGACAAAGAAATTTAGTGGAAATAAGATGGAGGCAGATTTAGATTAGTTCAGTTTATAACTGCAACAAGTTGGAATCTTAAGAGTTCAATAGTAATGTGTGGTTGAGTAAATCCACACAATGAAATACTAGGCAACTCTTTAAAAAGATGTACAGTTGACCCTTGAACAACATGGGTTTGAACTGCACAGGTTCACTTATATGCAGATTTTTCTTTTTAATTTTTAAAAATTTATTTTTGGCTGCACTGGGTCTTCGTTGCTGCGCGTGGGCTTTCTCTAGTTGGGGCGAGTGGGGGCTACTCTTCATTGCAGTGTTCCAGCTGCTCATTTCGGTGGCACCTCTTGTTGCGGAGCACGGGCTCTTGGCACGTGGGCTTCAGTAGTTGCGGCACGTGGCCTCAGTAGTTGTGGCACCCGGGCTTAGTTGCTCCGTGGTATGTGGGATCCTCCCGGACCAGGGATCGAACGCGTGTCCCCTGCAATGGCACATGGATTCTTAACCACTGCACTACCAGGGAAGTCCCAACGCAGATTTTTTTCAATAGTAAATACTACAGTCCTACGGGATCCAAGTTGGTTGAGTGGGTAGACGTGGAACCTCAGATACCAAGGAACTGCAGATACAGAGGGTGGACTAGTAAATAATGTTAGGCTCTTTGTGCAGAGGGTTGGTGCGCCTAACCACTGTGTTGTTCAAGGGTCAACTATAGTTCTGTATTACTGATACTTGAAGATATGTTAAGTGAAAAAAGATAACAACATGGTATTATTGTTTTATTCCATTAAAAAAATATATATATATATATACACACACATATAGTTATATTTAAATACTCAGAAAATGTTTGTGACCAATAATATGTGGTTCTCTTGTAGTGGGATTTCAAATAATTTTTTAAAACTCCTGTCTTCTAATTTTTCTATATTTAACACGAAATTTGTATAAGAAGAGATGAAAGCATATTTATATTATCCAGTAGTGAGTCAGTCCCTGCCGAAGCAGTAATCTCCTAGCCCCTCACCTCAGGGCCTGGAAATGGGGCCAACGCAACAGGGGCTGGGAAAGGGGACACTAGGTCTCTTTCAACTCAAAGATGTCAAGTGGAAAGCAGGTTACCAAACACAGTGTGACCCCACTTCCATAAAACACACGAACATCTGTGAGAATCCCTGGTAACCCTGGTGTGCCCAGGCATTTCCAGAGGGTTCCTTTGCAACTGAAACAGAGAAGGAAACCCCCGAGGCTGTCATCTGGCACCCCTATTGGAATGATGGGGTTTTCACGCAAATGTCCTCAGAGAGGAGCTTTCCTGTCTAGTGACCTAACGGGATACTGGCACCAACTGGAGAGAGTGCTGGTCTTTGTGGACTGCGGGGTTGGTTGTCCCTCAGAGACGCTGAATCCATTTTAGTCCGATGCTTCAAGCAGAAGGGATGGTTTCTCCTCCTCCCATTTACCCTTCTCTCTTTTCCTCTCTTCAACTTATAGTTCCCTTTTCAGCCATCAACAGAATTGGCAACCTGAATGAAAAGAGGTAGCCCCAGGCGTGGGACCTTATGGGAAAGCTCCTCTCTCCAAAGATAGGCCCTTCCTACTGGATGTGCTGCTGAGGCCATCAGAGTGGAGTAGGATGCAGCAATCCTTAGCAAACAGTACATCAGAAGTGAAAAATGGTAATGGGGGCAGGGGGTGGGAGTCTCCAAACTGAATGGAAAAAGGGGACGAAAAGATCAAAGGGGAAAAACAAACAAAAGGAGAAACAGACGAGTAAAAGGCCCCGTCTACTTTCCCCCTTTCTAGCAGCTTTAACAGCTGCCAGTCTTTGAACATCACTTTATGCAGGAGGTGGAAGGGGAACAGGCTATTAGTCAGGGCTTCCTTTGTGTACCTACAACCTTCAGGGGGACAGTGGGATTACAGGGAATCTTAAATACCACAATCTGGGCCCAATTCAAGGTGGGGGGGGGGGCGAGGGGGAAGAAGCCACACAGAATTTGAGTGCAAAAAATAAATATAAAATTTATTAAAACACCCACAATATTTTAAAGATACCAGGAGTAATACAGTTCACAAACCCAGTTGTTTGTGTAAATTATAATAAAATACAAATCAAAAAAGGATACATACTTGCAATTTCTAGGCACCCTAAATTAAATCTGCTGAAACACTGGGGGAGAAGGGAAGGCAAGGAGGGTAGCTCAGGAGGCAAACCAATAAAGTGGGAAGAAAAAATATTAACAAAAAAGTAAAAATTATACAAAATAAAATTATCAGCATAAATTTACTGTACTAAGAATATCTACAGTTTAATAATACACATCCTATTGCCTTGAGACATTGCAAAAATCTACCATTCATCCATCAACCCCAGATAAACTTCATTTCAAGTAGCCACAGTTACAAAGTCAAGACGGAATATTCAAGTATGGTTGTTAAGTTCACCTCCATTGGAAGCCAAGTAACCAAACAGGAATTCAAAGAGAGAAGAAATAAAACACACCAAAAAGCTACAGGGGTTCTAGATGAAGTCTAATGCATTAATATGCCACAATATGACCTGTCCTTGTTTTTTTTTAAATTAGAATACGTGAAAAAGAAATTACATCGCTCCTGTTTTTCTCCTCCTTTTTCCCCTCAAAAGAAAAAAAAGTACTGGAACCAAGAAAATTTGGATGGTCAAATGAGCCAAATAGTATTTTTTAAATCCTCATGTGAATAATGATGAGTTATCCCTGAATGACAGGTAGTCAAAACAAGAAAAGAGAGCAAACAATACCACTACAAAAAGCATCCCTGATATCAGAATAGAAGCAAACAAGGAAGTAGGCCAATTCTCACTGATTCTTAGGCAAAAAGCAACTTCAGACTTTGCATTTCTGTGCTGCAGTCTCTGCTCAGGGAAGAAGCCTATTGCTTTGCTCTTGTCGGCAGCTCTGCAGAAGGAAGGGCTGGGAGCGCCAAGACGGGGGCCTCACACATGGAAAAGCTCTTTGCACATGTGGGTGTGGGACTGTATAACCTATGCTGGGGGTATGCACCCCAAAAAATGTTCATTTTGGTCCAGGGTATGTTGAAGTTGGCCATGTACTACAGCAGATGCAGCTGGCTAATAAAACTAGGTTTTGAGGGAGTCATTTCAAATGACAGCAACCATGACTGAAAAAGCTCAATGAGATGGGCATGGGAAATTCACATTTTATTCAAAAGCAAAAAAAGGAAATGAAATAAAGTCAACCACAGTCCTTCCTTTAGGCATTCTGCCATTTTAACTGAAGAATGAAAAACAAAATGACCCCAGATTCTGCAAGGTCAAGTATGTCATCAAATGGACAACCTGTATGTATCAGACCCTCATGGAATCTACTTTACCAAAGTTGTCATGATGTTTTGTTTTTGAGGTATTTAAAAAAATTATTGTGACAGTGGATGACACAAAATGGAGCTTCCTGTTGAGTTTTTAAAATATCAACTTTTGTGGACCCAAGAAGAAATTTAGAATAGCACCAACTAAAAAGAGCCTCAGTGGCACCAAGTGAGCAAAGAAAGCTCCTTCCTTTAAGTTTGAACATGAGGGGTTCCCAATGAGAAGCAGAAGCATTGCTGGGGCAAAGGCTGTGAGGAGCAAAGGAATGAGACCCCTGCCCACCATGGTCCTGGCCAGTGCTAGGTGAGGAAGGAGGCCCATCTGGCCCACCTTGGTATGCAGAGCACCTTTGGAACCCTCAGAGACATCTACTTGGCACCCTGGACTGCAGGAGGAAAATGTGTGTTGGCTATGAGAATGCCTGCCACGTTAGAAGAGGCAGGAGTACCCAACTCCCCTTCCTCCAAAAAAAAAGAAAAAAGAAAAGCCCTTCACACCTCCTTTCTTATCAGGCCTAAGAGGACAGATGTGAAATGAGAGCTCCCGCCACCTCCAAGCCAGGCAGGCCCATTCCCCGTCAAGCCCATTCCCCGTGGTAGTAAGGGGGCTGGCTGCCTTCGAGACTTGCCTTTCTATTTGGCCAGCAAGGGAAGAATAAAACAAAACAGAAAAACTGCTCAGAGCAGGTTCTAGCACGTAAACAGAGGTCTAAGGAGACAGCACCAAAAGGGGGGAGGGGGGGAGAAGCCAAGAGAGACTGGAGCCCACCTTGTTTTTGGTTGGTTGTGGTTTCAGAACCTTGATAGCACCTCAGCAGGACAGGATCAGGGACAGTCACATTAAAACACCATAGCACCATTTTATTTATACTATTTCAATTCATAAAAATGCTTCCTAGTCCATAAAACACACTTCAGTAACAAAAGGAAAGAGAGACTGGTTGAGGCACGTCAGGGCTATCATTTTAATTTTCCACAGCACTGCCTTGGTGTGAGATCTGGCGGTGGTTAACTTCATGAAGCCTGGCCGGGTTCTCTCAATGGAATTCAGGTTACCATCTACTTACTCACTGTCACCCGTCCTCACACACCCACTGCTGTCTGGTACAAAGCAATTAAGATCTGCTCTTCTTTCCTTACTTTAGCACTGTAAAAGTCCCTTGTTCTGCAAACTACTGTTTCCAAAAGAGGCTGGTGAAAGGACCAAGAGGGGTGGGTATGATCTCTTTCCATGCATATCTGTCATCTCAGTGAGACAGCAAAGCAGTACCCACGAAGCCAGAGTGTGGGAAACCTAGGCCCTGCCAAAAAACACACCAAACAACAACAAAAACAAGAAACCTCAAAATCCATGAAACACCTTACTCAAGATCTCTGATGGTCAGATAACGGTTTCTTGAGCTAGCACCAGTTATTTTGCGAGAACCTGCCACAAAGCGATTTTTATTTTAAAAAACCTCTTAGCACAAAACTTTGCAAGTACTTTCCTTGCAAGCAAAAGGCGGGGAAAACAAAACAGAAGAAGAACCATATGTCTGCACTGCACGTGGATGGCGTCTGTGGACAGGGCACACTGGGGGATGACTCTAAGACTCCATCATTTCCGCTGCTATACTATTATTAAAACTTGATCATGCTGTTAGGTTCTTTAGTTGCAATGGCTTTATTTTTCTTCTCATGATAAAAATGTCTGTTAATCATCTTTAGGACTTAAAAAATGATAGTGCCAGTAAAAAATAAAAATTTGATTTTTCTCTTTAAGAAACCTTCAGCAGCAAGGGGGGGGGGGATAAAGAGCTGTGCATAGTTACTTTTTCAACATACGTCTAAAGCATGCTAATTTAATGACTGAGATTTGAGGTAGGTTATACATGTAGTGTGTAAAAATCAGCATGGGCTTGAGCATGGCAACAGCACCACCTAATTTCTGAAACACCGTTCTGAAGGGCATGGGGACGTCCAATGGAGACTGCCTCTTGACTCACTTCTCAGCAGCCTATTTGCTGATCTAGAATTTATGAACCGAAGGCTGTTTGGGCTGGGGGGACAGACATCACATGCTTTTAGCTTGTATTGGTTTCTTCTTTCATCTAATGGCTTTGCTACCAAAGGGGGATGAGGGGAAGGGTCTACTTAACACACATCAAGGAGATTCATACATGCCAAGCATCAGAATCACCTGGGTTACACTCAGGACCTTCCAAACCAACAGCCAACCTGGGGCTTTCCCGGGTCATACAGACGGTCACATTCTCCAAATGTTTTGTAAAATACTGTATTTCTTGCTTAAGATAATTTAAAATGAAGTTTTCAAGGCACCCCCGCATCTACCTAAGCACGGAGTCAAATGAGACCTGCATAAAAGTACTGATGCGATAAGCAAAATAGCATTTAAAGGACCCAACTTTTCCTCAAAACTAGAAAATCAGCATGCTCATTAAAGACTCTGCTTCCTTTAGCTTGTCAAACTGAAGGTCAGAGGTTTTCCTATAAATCTGAGTTCTGAATAATTCGAAATCCTGATAAGCTCTTGGGTACTTATTTCAAAAGCAATAATATTTCATTTTTGTCCTGTAAAATAAATGCAACTTTACAGAATATGGTAAAAGTGAAGGATAGACAAAGCACGTTAAATATTCAGCTACTATTTACAATTTCTCCCACAATTACATGTTAAAACATACTTTTTTTCAAGTTGCTGTTTAAATCTAGGCAAAAGTGCTTAAAAAAATTTTTTTTTCACTATTTACAGTTAAAACCAGACCACATAAATGCTCAGGACATCTCACAGCGACTCTCCGCCAGTGCTTCTGGAACAGTTACAGTAAACACCCAGCGGGCCAATTCTCAGCTCTTACACAAGGCACCTGGAAGCTCAGGAACTTGCCTTTAGCATCATCATCTGATTGTTAAACTCATTTTATGAAGACCCACATCTGAATAAAACTGCTCAATAAATATCTGATGTTTATCTCAGGGCTTGGCTGTCATTCACTGTGGGGCCATATTCCCCTCTGTGTCCTTATGAAGCCTCCCACTCACCACACACATCCACATGGGTAGCTGGATATAATTTCTGCTAATACCACAGGAAAAACAGACACTCCAAGAAGTCTGACTTGCTGTCAACGCACGTTGCTTCCGCCTGTCAGGCCCAACCTCTCTCAACAATGTTGAAAAAATTAAGCACCACATTCTCATTTCAAAGAACTGAATGAATGCACCAGAATTTTAGAACGGGCATGTTCAAGTGGGTGGAGAGGGGAGGAAGGAAAGGAGAAAATGACCAAATAGAGAAATGGCACCAATTAGGGAGGAAAATCATAGCTACCTGCTGAAAATGTTTGACTCTTGCATTTTAAAATCATTAAGTGTAGGCCCACTCCCCAAATGATAGCATGGAGGAGGTGGGCTCAGGTATGAGGCATGCACCATTGTCCAATGTGAAATCCAGGGATAAGGAGATGCGTTACTGCTGTCACACTGCTGTGCGGAGCTCCTGCAGATGCAGCCTGCCCGAGTCAAGGAAGTCCCAGCACAACACTACAGCACCAGGCTCTGCGCAGCGCTGCACACAGCACCGCTGGCTTTTCACAGCTTGGGTTCAACTTCCTGTTTTTAAAGATACAGTAGCCCTTTTCGGTATCAGCACAGACTTTGGGGCATTTTTTAAAAAAAAAAACCTGCCACTAAGACAAATTCCTTCCAGCCAGTATTCGTTGGCTAGTCAGCTCGGTGGAAAAGGCTCCCGAGAACCTCTTGATTCCAGCTCCATCCCGAGGTGCTGCCGAGGGGACCACGGTATCACATGACTTGATAGCTAAGGGACAGAGAGGATTCAGTGTGGAGACTAGCAAGCTTGAAGCTGTCTACTTCCAACCTGGTTTCTGGGAAAATCTATGCCAGCATCTCAGGTGCCTGGCCTGGGGCGCACCTGCCCCCATCCCCGACTCCAAGCCGGTGACTGGAAAAGGGACCCCAGCTGTTTTTCTACAGATTCTCCCATCCTACCGGAGAGGACAGAAGCTGTCCTGAGGGCTCCCTCCCCTGAAGGGAAGGCATGTCTGTCAGGAGGGATGCAGTGGGTGGCTACAACCTGCACTTGGCTCATGAGGGGCCGATGGCTGAGAGAACCTTGTCAGCTCCCAAGAGGGCCAGGCTCACCAGGCCCAGCACAACTGGGCAGGAATGAGTGCTTCTGGCCTTTCCTGCCGATCCTTTACCATTACAATTGTCACTTTTAAAAAAATCCAATAAATACACATTTTAAATGGAATTTAAAACTACTCCTTTGTGAAAGGACACTATAAACTTTCTTTCCATTATTGTGATATACAAGGATAGAGTTTTAAAAACAAGAGAAAATAAAAGGCCCCCCCCCAAACAAGGGAGGAAAAAAACCAACGTGGAGATATAAATATTAAGATCACGAAAAAAATCACCCGACAGCCGTAGTTTCTTCTTCAAAGTGCTGGGGAATCGGGGGGAAGGGAGGGGCGGGTCAGTTCTGAGGTTTGGACCATAAATACATATATATGCGTATCTATATATGTATATATAGATAAAAAGACTTCTGCACCCCCAACCCGCCCCCAGGTGTGAGGGCGAAAGCACCACAGAGGCAGCTCGGGCCTGGCCCGACGCTGAGGTACGCTGGCTCCTTGGCACCCTGGCACCTAGATCCAGCGGCTGTAGGGGCCCGTGACCTTCGTGTAGGCATACGAGGACACGGTGACTGCTGAGTCCGTGGGCACGGCCAGCGCCTGCCGGGTGGGGACAAGCCCCTTCTTTTCCTTATGCCGGGGCTCGACGACCACGGCGCCCCCCCACTTGCGCTTCTTCCCATACAGCTTGGCCTCCTGCTGGCCCAGGCCCAGCCGGGCGGCCTCCTCCTGTCTCGCCCGTGCCCTCTCTGCCAGCTGCTTCATCTTGGCCTCCCAGAGGGCCAGCCCGTGATTGGGCTGGTTGAGGTTCTTGTGCTGGTAGAAGACCAGCGAGATGCGGGTGGGGTGGCAGCGGTTGGGCTTCTTGAGGGGCGTGGTGGCGTGCAGCTCCCGCCGGGCGCACTCGATGAGGATGGAGCCGTGAGCGGGGGCCACGGCCACGCCGCCGATATTCTCGTCCAGGAAGTTGTGTTCACTGTCGGACCACAGCTCCTCCTCCTCCTCCTCTGCCCCACCAGCGCCGCTGCCTCCGCCGCCCTTCTCCTCCTTGACCGTGCCCTTGCTGGGGGGCTCCTCCGCCGTCCCCTCCTCCAGGCTGAAGGGATCCCACAGCTTCTCCTCGGACTTCAGGGCCCCGAACAGCTTCTCACTGGGGCCAAGGGGCATGCCAAAGGACTGCCAGGCTTTGTCCAGCTGGCTCACCCCCGGGGTTGGAATCCTTGCCTCCTCCCCTTTCAGGGGGCTCCAAAGCTTGTCTTGGAATCTGGGACCACCTTTCAGGGCAGAGTTGAAATCCCCGGCTCCTACCGCCCATGGCTTCTCCGTTAGGCTGGGCCCGGCCGAGGCCGAGGCGCTGTCCCCAAACTTGCAGTGGCTCCACGGCTTGCCCCGCAGCCGTCCTCCAGGCTGGGGGGCCGGCTGCTGCCCCTCGCCAGGGAATAACCCCCACTGATGCTGGCCATCTGGGAAGTGGGAAGGGGTCAGGCAGCCAGCCCCAAAAGAACTGAGCTTATCGGGGACAACGGCAGGGCTCTCCGCAGGAGGGAACACACCCCAGCTGCCACCCACACTGTTAGTCCTCTTGGGGGACACGCTTGGGCCTCCTGAGTACTGTCCCCATAGGTGATTGGGTCCCCCATTCTGAGACGCCTCGGGCAAAGGCATTCTGACCATCTTGCCAGGCTCTCTGGGTACAGATTCGGCGTGGACCAGTGGATCTACCGGCTCTTGCTTGATGGATCTGCTGTAGCAACTGGAGCTCTGTACAAAGGGAGAGGGGTCCCTGGACACTGGGTGGATCTGGGGGGCCTTGGGAAGCAGATACTCCTTGGGGCCTGGATAAGCAGGCTGCTGGTGGTGAGGAGCAGGGTGGTGGTGGGTGTCTGTGGGAACAGCCTGGCCAGGCAGCTCGGCAAACTCAGCACCACCGTAGGCTGGGCTCAGGCTGTTGTGCAGAGCGTGGAGGTCTGGCTTCTTCTCAAAACTGCTGTTGCTGCCACTGTGCCCCCAGGTGCCAGGACCCAGGAACTGAGAGGGGAAGACGGGGTTACTGGATGGAAAGCCATAGTAGCCAAATGACGGAAGCGCGTACTTGGAGTGGAAGCCGTTGACGGAGGCCAGGCCGGGCTGTGCATAGTAGGAGTGGTAGGAGTACACGCTGTCCACGCTGTACGGGTCGGAGGGCCGGCAGCTGCCCAGCACCGAGTAGCTCTCCACCACCGCGTTGCCGCTGTACTTGAAGGAGCTGAAGTGGTTCTGTGGCTCCACCTTGAGGGAGGGCTTCAGGCTTTGCCGGGACAATCCACCCTTCAGAGACAGGCCTGAGGAGGACAGGAGGCAAGACAGAGAAGAAGCACAGAGAAGCACAGAGACGGACGCTCCCTCTCGCCAAGAGGTGTCCTCTGCTGGGCGGGCGAGATGAGTGAGGCCGGACTCGCTCCCAGGGCCGCGCAGTGGGGCGAAGCCCCCGAAGAGCAGCAGGCAGAGCCCAGGGCTCTGGTGCTGTCATTCTTCCCGACTCTAGCGAGCTCCACCCGGCCTCACTGAAGCCCCCTCGTGCCAGCCATGGCAGGGACGAGGGCCGCCCCACACCTGAAAACCCTGCCGCAGACCACGCGCCTGGCGCCTTGGTACTTTCCGCAGACCCGCAGCGAGGAGAGCGGGTGAGCCGGGGCACGCCCAGCTGCCCTCTGGGAAGACAGGGAGACTGCCTTCATTTGGCTCCCAGGTGCCTCCCATCTGGCCTGGTTTCCCGGGGCTGCTGCAGCTATGGCGCTGACTGACAAAATTAAGATAACTGATGGTCCAGGTGGCTGAGAGACCCCCCCCCCCAACCCAGTACTTTTCTGTATGGAATTCTATCTCAAGGCAGGAAGAGGGGTGGTAAGGGAGCCGTCCAGGGCCCCCCCCACCCAACAGTGCCCGTGCCACCCCTGCCGGGCACCCTCTCCCCACACACCTGGGTCAGTGGGGATGCCAGCCAGCTCCAGGGCCTCCTGCTTGATCTTCTCAGGAGTGCTCAGCTTCTCCTTCTGAACCTTCTTCTTCTCAGCTGCCGCCTTCCTGGCTTCCAGCTGCCGCTGGCGGCAGGACTTGGCAGGCTCCGGCAGGCGCCGGACCTCGCGGGGGAAGGCGGTGAGCACCTGGATGGCCCCGCTGCCCACCTTGGCGTTCTGGTTCTCCTCGCTGCCAAACTCATCCGTGTTGGCCATCTTGTACAAGGGGAGTACGTGCAGCTGCTCGTCCTCGGGAATCTTGCCCACGCAGCGATTGTCTTCCTTGGTCAGGGTGCAGACCTGCCCCAGACAGAGAGACGGGGAGGGTGCATGGGGTTGTGGTAGCCAGACACTGGGGGGGAGGGGCTCAGCATCCCGCACACAAGGCCGCCCCTTCCCCACACCGTCCCAGCCCCAGCTATCCACTAGTACTCTCCGGAGCAACTGAAAAGCGCATTTGTCTTGCTTTAGAGAGTAACGGAATCTCCAGCGTTTAGGGTCTGCTCGACAGTTTTCAGAGCACATCCATTCACTTTGTCTAACAAGGCTCTGGGGGGATAAGATGACCGGCCCAGGGTCACACGGCCAGAAAGGGGCCAGGTCACGACTGGGAGATGTGCTCTGCCCTCCACTGCCATCATTGCCATTACATGTCATCACACAGACCTCGGACCTTCCACCATTATCCTCCTTGCCTTCAACACTCAGCCTCCTTTTGCCCTTAAAATTGAAAATTATATGTGCTGGTTGTAGAACATTTAGGCCAGCACAAAGGACATAAAAATTATCTCCATAATCCCACCAACTAGAAATAACCCTTGTATGTACTTGGTCATATATACACTCACTTTTTAATAATTAAATAGGATCATTTATATTATGCATACAGTTTTAGAATAACTTTTTTTCTTAACACAGTATATTTTCTTTCATGTTAAATATGCTTCCCCAATATGATTTAAGAGCCACACAATATTATTACACTGTATCAATGTGTTAATTTAACTAATCCCTCATGACCATTTAAACCTGTTTCCCTATCATAAATAATACTTTTATCCTTTTCACTGAATTTTCTAAGATACTTAATTCCTTAGAATAAACACTGTAAGGTAGAACCGCCACATATTGCCAAACTGTGCTCCAAAATGATTATCATCAGTGTTTCACTTACACTGGCAGAATGAGTTTCAATTTTCCTATACTTTTGCTGATACTTTTGCTATTAATTTCTTTAAAACTTTTTGCCTGTTATCAAAATGTATCTCGTCGTTGGTATGTGTTTCTCTGATTACTAATAAGGTTTGATTGATTTTTTTCTCGTTTACGTTTTACTCTTATATTGACTATATTTTATTTTCTGTATTCCTGATGTTCTGGCATTTGGGGCCTTGATCCTGGAGGGACTGTCCCTCCCCTAAGACTAGCTAATTCCTATAGATAGCAAATGATCCCCTGCCAGTGCAACTTTGATACACAAACCAACCAATCCAGAGTCCCCACCCCCAACCATCTCCTTTATAAAACTCTCACACACCAAGCAAATATTCTCTCTGCCTTAAATCACCCCAGGGCTAGGTATTGACAACTAGGGACCACCTCTATAGCCCAGAGCCTGCAGAAATTATTCAAACTATCCATCCTAAACTTATTCAGCTTACTTATCCTACCTTGCCCATTCCTTTCTACGAAATCCCCAGTAAAGCTCTGGGCTATTCTCTCCCCTCTCTGCCTCCTGACAAACCCTACTGCTGCCCAGTAAGCTGCCAAATGAGCACTCCAAGGCTGTAAGTGTCCTTATCCTGGGGCCACTGCACGAAGCTGTGCTGAGGACGCCCTCCCTGTGGTTTATAGAGCAGTACGAAAGCACTGACTGCCACCCATAGGAGACCGGTCACACAGCCTTAGAACACGCTGCCTATATCCACCGACCAGCAAGTTGTCCACCACGTATTCTTGAGTCAAGAAAAGCAAGATCCTGGAACAGCACGTACACATAGTGTGTAAAATGTATACAACTGTGCACACACACATACATTCAGGTGTCTGAATGGGTGGTCATCACAATGCTAACACAGGTTACCTATGAGATTTCAGGCGTTTTTACTTTATACTTTCTCATATTATTAAAATTAGTTTTTACAATAAATTATTGTTTAATTAGAACAAAAAACATTATTTATTTTTGGAAAAAACTTATTTTTCACTCCAAACTCCAGAAGCTCTGGGATCCAAATAACCTCCCTGTGCTCCTATCTCTCAGTGCCCCATCCTCCTTCCCTACCCCTCTCCTAATCCTGGAGGGCCCACCCTTCTTTCTCTGTATTTCAGCTAGAAACCCTCACAATACAGTGTAGACAGAAGCCTGCCCCATCTTGCTTCTCATCCTCTCTTTTCCATCTGCACTCACTCTTCTGGGGCCTGCATCCAGGCTCATGGTCCTAACTATGAACTCAGCGCTCTCCAGTCTCAAATTCATTTCTCCAGACCCTCCCTCACCCCTGCCTACTCTACATCTCCACCTGGACATCTAGCAGGCATCTCAAAAAAGAATTATTGATTTTCACCCCAAAACTGGTCTCTCCTGATATTCTACATCTCAGTAAACACCAACACTTGCCTAGTTGCTCAAGCAACTCACACATCCTAGGTCCACCCCATCAGCAACGACTCTCAGTTACGCCTTCAAAATCAACCCACAACCTGTCCAATTACTCCCCACGCCCCACCCTCACTCCTGCCCAAGCCCTGTCACCTCTGGCCTGAACAAGTGTCCCAGCCTCCTACCTGGCCTGCTTGCTCTGATTCTCCCCCACCCACCCCTACCCCAACATATTTTATTCTCCATCTGCAGGAGCAAGAGAGTGCTTCTGACTTTATAAATGAGATCTTAGGGCTTCCCATCACACTTAGAGCACAACCCACAGCCCTCCCAGCCTGCCATGCTCCCTGCGACCTCACCCCTCCCTGCCCCTCTAATCTCACTCCTCTGAGCCTTTGCCTGTGCTGGTCCTTCTGCCTGGAGTACCCCACCCTCATGCATTCAGTCCCTTACTTCCGCGTCTCTGCTCAGGTGCCCCTCCTCATACAGGCCTCTCTCCACGTCATCTAAAATAGCATCTGCTGTCATTTCATCCCTTACCCTACTTCATCTTCTCCTCACAGCCTTCCTTGCTACTGGACATTATATCACATTTTTGGGCAGCACTCTGTCCAGTTTATTCCCCGGCATCTAGAGCAGTACCTGAGGCACAATAAACATTTGCTCAATGAATGAATCAAAAGGTTGTTTGGACTTAAATCCAAGTGCTCAGAGAGACCTGGAGCCACACTTTAGAGAACTGGGAGACACTGGGTGCCCAAGAGGCTGCATTCTGCAGCACCCAAGCCAGCCTTGCCCCTGCATTTCCCAGAGAAGTGGGCAGGAGCAGGCAGTCTGGCAGGGTCCCTCCCTGCCTTGAGCCCACCTATCTGCAGAGAACAGGTGTGCGCCCTCCCAGGATCGTCTCGCAGGTGGGGCTGTGACAGGTCACAGGCTTCCTTACCACCGTGCACCCGTTGTAGAGGTTATGCTGGTCCTTGTGGGCGTG
This sequence comes from Balaenoptera borealis, assembly GCF_965194805.1. Lineage (NCBI taxonomy): Eukaryota > Metazoa > Chordata > Mammalia > Artiodactyla > Balaenopteridae > Balaenoptera > Balaenoptera borealis. Next base: position 27,232,019 of record NC_138871.1, read on the forward strand.
GGCACAGAAGTCCATGCAGGCCGTGACCCCTGAGAAGGGCCGCCCTTCCTTCAGCCCCAGGCGGCAGTCAATCGCTATTTCCTCATTGGTCACCTGTGTGGATGGCCAAGGACAGCTGCTCGAGTGACCTGAGGTGAGTGGCCCTGATTCGGCATGGGGGAGGCCAGGTCTTAGAGGGAAGGAGGGAGGAAGGAGGTTAAGGACCACAGCCATCTTGTACTTGGGCTGTAGGAGGGAGGTTTTCTGGCTGAAGTCCCTATAAGGGGTTACTTCCTTCCGGGTTATCTCAAGTCCTTCTCACCTCGTCTGTGGGGTGCAGAAGTGACAGGTGAGAGAAACTCAAGCCTCCCTAGTAGAAACCACAGCAGAGGAGGTGGAGGATAATTAAGGGGAGAGAGACAAAGACCAAGGATACAGGAGAGACAGCCTGGGATGTGGTTAGCTTGGTGTAAACAAGGGGTCTTAACAAAGACCTTAACAAAGATCACTGCTCTAGCTCTGGCTGGGCTTTTCCCGTAAGGAACCCACTCTGCCGTTCCCCCACTTCAGGGAGCCTGGGCAGAGATGTGGGTGACATGTGGGCACAGAACAGCCCAAGACCCAGTACCTGGTTCTGATAGGCCTGGGGGGCCAGCCGCTTATACAGGGGAGCAACTTCGGTGGCCAGGTCCTGGAAACTCTTCCGGAGCACTTCTTCCTGTGGACAGAAGAACAGTCACACACCTCCAGGGCAGCCCTGCCTGGCAAAGTCTGCACACTGGAAATTGACCTCCGTGCTAGAACCACTGCCAGGTTGCCACTGGGAAGGCAGGAAGTAAGGAGCCATCAGGTATCTTTACGGTGTTCCCTCTGGGAGGGGTACGGTGCCAGGTCTGTTTTAATGCTGGAGACGCTGAAGCTCACCAGGAAAGACACTGCCTGAGGGTCTGGTCACCCTGACTACTAAGCACCTGTTCTGCCAGGCTCCAGCCCAGTGCCGCTCAGAACACCTAGAACAGGTTCCTGCTCTTGCTAAGCACTTGCTCAACACCCTAGGTCGGAGGTGTGGGATGGCAGGCGTGTACAGGCACGAGCGGCAGGCGTGGGTCCTTCTTGCAGTGGTCCAGACAGGTAAATAAAGGCGGGGGGGGGGGGTGACGCTTGTGCTAGAAATCCCACAGCCAGCCAGGCCCAGCGCCCATCACGAGCCAGGCACACAGCCAGACTGCAATGTTCTGTCCTTTAGACCCGCACCATCTCATGTGTTTAGTCACAAGCCACGTGTGGCTATTGAAATATAAATTCATTTTAATTAAAATTAAATAAAAATTTTTTTAAAATTAAAAAGTTTTAATTAATTTTTTAAAAACTTTTTTTAATTTTAAAAATTAAAAGAAAATTCAGCCCCTCCACTGCACTAGCCACATTTCAAATGCTCAGTGGCTACATGTGGCTCCCACGGCTGTGTGTTTTCTACAGAGAACATTTCCATCATCACAGAAAGTTCCACTGAACAGTGCTGCCCTCGACGAAGCAGCAGCCCTCAGACTGGCAGAGAGTTTCAGGTATCTGCAGCCTCTCTCCGGCTCTCTGAGGGTAACAAGTTGGGCTATGGGGGCTCCTAGCTAGCCTTGAGCACAGGCATGAAGAGTTTATGGAGAAGAAAGAAGAGGAAGAGGGAAGAAAGAAGGTACCAAACTCACAGAATTAGAAATGGAAGGGTGAGACCAATGGCTCAGCTGTCTGTCCAGCAGGGCGGCCAGAGTTGCCAGCCAGCCTCGCTGCACCTCCCTGGCCGCCTTCCAGATGCTGCCACCAGCATAGTGGGCCTGAAGCCAGCACAACACGGGGGGTGAGGCTTGTGAGCTCTGGGGAAACACAGGCCAGGGTTTAAATGCTGACTTCATCATCACTGTCACATGGCCCTGGGCAAGCCATTTGCCTCGCGTGTCAAGGGAGCAGTAATAGCGCCTAGATCCTCAGGCTGTCGTGAGATTAAGTGAGACACCTGTGAGGTGCTGGGCAGAGTACCCAGCACTTAGGAAGTGCACAGGAAATGGTAGCTGACGGAACAGGGAAAGTATCTGTGAGAAATTAAAGCAATTATTTTCATTCATGGTAATTCCTAGTTGCTGGTGGCACTGGGACTCCTCCATTCATTGAAGCAACTGCATTTGCTGCTTCTGGGGGAGGCCAGGCACTGCCATAAGTAAAAGTCTAGTGTCAAATCAGACTCTTAGACTAGGTCGTGTAATAGTCAGAAAGCTGGGCTTTGAGGGGAAAAAAGGGGTTCTAAATTTGGACATGCTTCCTTTTATTTCTGAAAAGCAAAGCTTGGAAGTCTGAGCATAGAAATTTACATGTAGTGTAAAAAAAAAATGTGCCCCAGGACAGTCCCTGTCCCCTAGAAAAGGGGGAAGCCCTTCTGGTAAAAGGAGCTTGGAGAGGTTTGGAAGGTAGAGACTGGGATCAAGGTACTGCCTGGATCCAGTACCCCCCTCACGGTAGCAGAGACAGGAGGCAGGAGGCAGGAGGCAGGGAGGCAGGAAGCAGGGAGGCTGGAGGCAGGGAGGCAGGAGGCAGGAGGCAGGAGGCAGGGAGGCAGGAGGCAGGAGGCAGGAGGCAGGAGGCAGGGAGGCAGGAGGCAGGAGGCAGGGAGGCAGGAAGCAGGGAGGCTGGAGGCAGGGAGGCAGGAGGCAGGAGGCAGGAGGCAGGAGGCAGGGAGGCAGGAGGCAGGGAGGCAGGAAGCAGGGAGGCTGGAGGCAGGGAGGCAGGAGGCAGGAGGCAGGAGGCAGGGAGGCAGGAGGCAGGAAGCAGGAGGCAGGAGGCAGGAAGCAGGGAGGCAGGAGGCAGGAGGCAGGGAGGCAGGAGGCAGGGAGGCTGGAGGGGACATGACAGAGAGCCCACTCAGGCCTGTGCCTGCTTTGCATCTGGACTCCAAGTGGAGACCCCCTCGGGATGGTCCTCACAACCAGGGCAACAGAGAAGTGGCGGAGTGGGAGGCGACCTGACCTGACACTTCTGGTTCCCAGCCTAAGCTCGGCCTGCAGAGGAGACCCTGAGGCCCCTTGTCCTGCTGTCACTGGGTTGGGGAGGAGCTCTGGTGGGCGGGAGGAGGCCTCAGGCCTAGTGGCCATACCATGTGGATGCCAGTCCAGTGCCCAAGGACCGTGCCAGGCCCCCAGCAAGGAGACACCAAGGACCTGGACAACTGGACAAGTGCACAGAGATGTGGGCCCAGCAGCCAGGCAGGATGAGGGACACTCGGGACGTCCAGCATTGGCCAGAGGGTGGCCTGAGGCCCAGAGGCCCCTCTTTGTGCCACACCTCACACCCAGAAAGATGTCTTGAGAAGAATGGAGGGGAGAAATAACCCTTTAAGAGGGTCAAATTCTTTTTTTTTTTTTTAATTTTATTTATTTATTTATTTATGGCTGTGTTGGGTCTTCGTTTAGTTAGAGGGCTTTCTCTAGTTGCGGCAAGCGGGGGCCACTCTTCATCGCGGTGCGCGGGCCTCTCATTATCGCGGCCTCTCTTGTTGCGGAGCACAGGCTCCAGACGTGCAGGCTCAGTAATTGTGGCTCACGGGCCTAGCTGCTCCGTGGCATGTGGGATCTTCCCAGACCAGGGCTCGAACCCGTGTCTCCTGCATTGGCAGGCAGATTCTCAACCACTGCGCCACCAGGGAAGCCCCAAGAGGGTCAAATTCTAATGAGGAATCTGAACATTTACCTTAAAGAGACTTTTCTAAACTGCAAGAGTCTGAGGTACCTATAATTGGTAAGTCTAATTTTTCACTCATCGTATACCTCCACACTACACCCCACATACCTTATTTCACTGCAAGATAAGGTCAGTTTAAAAAAAAAAAAATGGAAGTTCCATTTTCTACACATCTGAGTCACAGTGTGCTAATCCTACGTCCCACCGGGACTATTAAAGGCAGCAGGTGGAACAGGGTGAGTGGGAGGGTCCCACGCTCCCTGTGGGGCTGTGCTCACCTCTTTGGGGTTGTCTCCCGCGAGGCGGAACTTGCGAGGAGTCTTGCTCCGAGCATATTTGCAGCCATTGAAGTACATGCTCCAGGAACAACCGAAGGAGAAGGAGGCACCACAGGTATTTGGGTCTTTGCCTTGGCAAGCGCAGGTACGGCTGCAACATATATCACATGTTAGGCACACAAGGCACATTTTTAGTTCTGGAATTTTCCCCCTCCCTCTGGCTTCCCAGTGACGGCCATGACATCCTTCCCTGCCCTCAACTCCTTTCCCAAATCTCTACCCTTGTGGGCAGAGAATCAGCTCTGAGCAGCCTGTTTGGCTCCCACCCCTGAGCCTGAAGTCTGAGAGTCTGCTGCGGGGAGAAGCACACGGGTTGTCTGAGATGGCTGGGAAGGATCTAATCAAAAACCCAATAACGTTTACACTTTGCCTTAACTCTAATATCTTGACCAGCTCCAACACTGACCACACAAACGGGAATAATGTGAACCACATGCCTGCTTCTTGCAGGCCCAGGTGCTGACAGGCCTTTAAACAAATGAACATTGACTTTGCCATTCAACACTTAATAAAATCCAGAAACAACCCAAATGCCCTCCAACTGGGGAATGAATAAACAAATTGTGACACACCCACACAGTGGAATACTACTCAGTGGTGAAAAGGAATGAGCTACTGATACACACATCCATAGATGAAACTCAGAAACACGGTGCCCAGGGAAAGAAGCAAGACTCAGGAGGCCATATGCTGTATGGTTCCATTCATATGACACTCTTGTAAAGGCAACCCTACAGGGACAGGAAACAAGATTTGTGTTTGCCAGGGGTGGGGAGAAGTGCCTGGCTATAAAGGGGCACGGTGGAGTCTGGGGGGTGATGGAACTCTTCTATATCTTGATTGTGGCAGTGGCTACATGACTGTAAGCATCTGTCAAATTCTCCAAACTGTATACCTCAAAGGATGAATTTTACTGTAAGTAAAAATATCTTAATTTTAAAAATGGGGGAGGGGACCCTATAAGGGTAGGTCTTGTGAATACCACTGATGCCTTATATTAGCAGGGCACTCACACTTTTCCACACTTGTTACCACTATTAGAGCCTCAGAGTCAATCTGGGGCGGAAAGCAAAGCTAAGCTGAGTCAACAGACCCTCCCCAGCCAGGGCCTGACCCCAGGACAGATCCGTAAGTAAGCATTCTTTCCACCACAGTCCTAACTCTGCAGGACACACAGGGCCCTGACTCCACTGCCCCACCCCTGCCCACTGGGACTGCCCACTGGGACCGTCCACATACTCATCGTTGAGGCCACATCTCCGGCTGGTGGGGTTCCCGTACTTCCGGAGGGTATCGGTGAGCTCCTGGTAGAGGGTGTCTCCGAGGCTTCGGGGGATGCCCTCCCAGGCCAGGATGAGGATGACGATCACGGCATTCTGGCAGTGGTGGCCCGCCCGGTGCCGCACGAGGCAGAGCAGCTTCTCTTCCAGCGTGTGCCTGCGGATCACCTGCAGGGAGGTGGGGCGGGGGTGCTGTGAACCACAGGAGCCGGGCACCCATGCTCCTCTGCACGGATGCCACAGCCCCTCACCTCTGCCCAACAGACCTGGGGGTGCAGATCTTTAGGGCAGTGTACCAGGGGCGTCACACCTTGGCGACAGCAACCGCACAGGCTAAAGGACCATTATAATCAGGGAAAGAAAAACATTAAAAAGCAAAATAAAAAAAATAATTACTACAAAACCTAAGTCATTGGTGATGTATATAGACTTAGGGATAAGAATATCGAGTTGGCCAAAAAGTCCCTTCGGTTTTTTTTTTTTAATTAATTAATTTATTATTTATTTATGGCTGTGTTGGGTCTTCGTTTCTGTGCGAGGGCTTTCTCCATTGGCGGCAAGCGGGGGCCACTCTTCATCGCGGTGCGCGGGCCTCTCACTATCGCGGCCTCTCTTGTTGCGGGGCACAGGCTCCAGACGCGCAGGCTCAGTAACTGTGGCTCACGGGCCTAGTTGCTCCGCGGCATGTGGGATCTTCCCAGACCAGGGCTCGAACCCGTGTCCCCTGCATTGGCAGGCAGACTCTCAACCACTGCGCCACCAGGGAAGCCCTCCCTTCGGTTTTTAAGTAAAAATAAAAGACATTTTTTATTTTCACCAAGAACTTTATTGAACCACGTATTCACCCTTTTGTTCCACTACCTTCTGCCATTTTTCAGACAACTTCATAATTCCATTCTTCCTGAAACTTTTTCTTTTTGAGCAAAGAACTGTTCCAGGTGCCTTTTACAGTCTTCCAGGGAATTGAAACTTTTTCCATTAAGAGAATTTTGTAAAGACCTAAATAAATGGAAATCCGAAGGTGCAGTGTCTGGTGAATATGGCAGATGAATCAGAACTTCCCAGCCAAGCTGTAACAGTTTTTGCCTGGTCATCAAAGAAACATGCGGTCTTTCATTATCCTGATGGAAGATTATGCGTTTTCTGTTGACTAATTCTGGTCGCTTTTCGTCAAGCGCTGCTTTCAGTCGGTCTAATTGGGAGCAGTACTTGGAATTAATCGTTTGGTTTTCAAGAAGGAGCTCATAATAGAGGACTCCCTTCCAATCCCACCATATACACATCACCTTCCTTGGATGAAGACGGCCTCTGGTGTGGTTGGTGGTGGTTCATTTCACGTGCCCCACGATCTCTTCCATTCCACCTTATTGTACAGTATCCACTTTTCATCGCCCGTCACAATTTGTTTTAAAAACAGAATGTTTTCATTAAGTTTGAGTAGAGAATCGCACGTGGAAATACGGTCAAGAAGGTTTTTTTCACTTAACTTATGTGGGATCCAAACATCAAAGCGATTCACATAACAAAGCTGGTGCAAATGATTTTCAATGCTTGATCTGGATATTCTGAGTAAGTCGGCTATCTCCAGAGTGGTATGACGTTGATTGTTCTCAATTAATGTCTCGATTTGATTTGCTATCAACTTCAACAGGTCTACCCGACCGTGGAGCATTGTCCAGCAAGAAATCTCCTGCACGAAACTTCACAAGCCACTTCTGACACATTTGATCAGTCACACCACCTTCTCCATACACTGCACAAATCTTTTTTTGCGTTTTTACCTTCCTTGAAATAATGAAGCATAATATGCCAAAATGTTGCTTTTCTTCCTTCCATCTTCAATATTAAAATGGCTACACAAAAATTCACCAATTTTTATAAGTTTTTTTTTTCAATGCACTCTGATATGACAGCTGTCACAATACAATCCAACAAAACCGTTTCGAATGAAGTTAAAGACAACTAGACGCTACTAGAAGCCAACTGACAGAAAAAACCGAACGAACCTTTTGGCCAACCCAAAACATAGATAAAATTATAAGCCAAAATATATTCAGAGATTTTTATGTTGTCCTAAAACATTTGCAGAGAAAACGGTGCATATCTGTATGTTTTTAGTTAAAAAGCAAGAGCCTTGATGCTGTGGAAAACAGTTTTTGGTAGTTCCTCAAAAAGTTAAACAAATATAACCAGGTACACCTAAGAATACACCCAAGGGAACTGAGAGTAAGGATTTGGACAGGTACTTGTACCCCCATGGCCAGAGCAGCATTACCTAGCAATAGCCAAAAGGCGGAAACAACCCAAATGTCCGTCAACTGACGAATGGATGAACAAAATGTGGCATGTCCATTCGATGGAATATTACTCCACCTTAAACAGGAACGAAGGTCTGACTCATGCTACAACATGGATGAACCCTGAGAACACTATGCTAAGTGAAGCAAGCCAGACACAAAAGGACAAATGATGTATGATTCCACTTATATGAGGTACCTGTACGTGTTAAATTCATAGAGACAGAAAGTAGAATGGTGGTTACCAGGGGCTGGGATGGCAGAGAGAGAGGGTTTGGGGAGTTACTGTTTAATGGGTATAGAGTTTCAGTATGGGATGATGAAAAAGTTTTGGAAATAGACTGTGGTGATGGTTGCATAACAATGTGAATGTAATTGATGCCACTGAATTGTACACTTAAAAATGGTTAAAATGGCAAATTTTATGTTATGTATATTTTAACACAATTTTAAAAAATTAATAATACCAAACCCCACTGAACTATATACTTTAAATGAGTGAATTGTATGGTATGTGAATTATACTTCAATAAGGCTGTTTAAAAAAAAAAAAAGCACGGGCCTTGGGCACTGCTCTCCTCTTCACTCATTCCCTAAACAGCGTCCTGGCTCACACAAAGATATGTTAAGGCAAAGGGTCCAGGAGTGGGGGATGAGGTGGCTGAATCTCCCCCCAGAATCCCAGGGAATTCTGTGACTAGATAAGATGTGCGGACCTGTGAAGAGCGGAGACACGGAAGGGCTCTGAGTGGCAGGAGGAGGGACAAGGACTCGAGGCGGGGCTTCTACAAAGGACTATAAGCAGGGGGCTCACTTATACACATAGCTACATGCTTTAGAAAGGGGTGCAGACAGTCGGGAGAGGGGTGAAATGGGGAGACCACTGACGTAACACAAGCAAAACAGATAAAGTCGGAACTAGAACAGTGGGGAATGAAGCAGGAAAAGGCATGGATTCTAGAGACCTTTAGGAGAAAGGGGACTTTGGGACCATCTGACTATAGGAGCTGAGGGACAGGGAAACGTCTTAAATCACCTCCACGTTTTGTGGCGCAGAAAAGTGGGTGAGTGTGGGCAGTGTTTCCTTGCAGGTTAGCAGGGAGCATGCTGAGGCCAGAGGCACTTTGGAACACTGGAGTGGCTATTCTAAGCAGCCCCAACAGAATGGGTCTGGAGGTCAGGAGATGTCTGGGCTGGGGACAGACTTGGTCATGAGTCCGTCAGTGCAGGGAGATGCTGAGAGAGCCACTGGGCAGGAAATACCAATAAGGAAAGCAGGCCAGATGTACAACTAAAGAATTGGGGGATGGGTGGGAAGCCAGACCTCTCTCCATCGACCACTGCCTGGCGGGAATTCCAGCCGAGTGTACCTACCTCTTCCAGTTTTGCAAGAAGAAAACAGAAATCCAGATTTTCACATGAAATCTCTCCTTTTAAACACAGGAACACCAAATTCAATTTTTAAAATTGTAGTAAGATATATGTAACATAAAATTTAGCATTTTAAGTGTACAGTTCAGTAGCATTAAGTATATTCACATTGTTGTGCAAACTATCACCAGAACTTTTTCCATCTCCAGAACTTTTTATTTTGCCAAACAGAAACTCTACACCCGGGGCTTCCCTGGTGGCGCAGTGATTAAGAATCTGCCTGCCAATGCAGGGGACACGGGTTCGAGCCCTGGTCCGGGAAGATCCCACACGCTGCGGAGCAACTAAGCCCGTGCAACACAACTACTGAGCCTGTGCTCTAGAGCCCGAGAGCTGCAACTACTGAAGCCCACGCACCTAGAGCCCGTGCTCCACAACAAGAGAAGCCACGGCAATGAGAAGCCTGCACACTGCAACGAAGAGTGCCCCCGCTCGCTGCAACTACAGAAAGCCCGCACACAGCAACGAAGACCCAACGCAGCCAAAATAAATAAAATTAATTAATTAATTAAAAAAAAAAAAAGAAACTCTACACCCATTTACAATAACTCTCCATTCTCCCCTGCCCACAGCCCACGGTAACAACCATCCTGCTTTCTGACTCTATTAATCTGACTACTCTGGGTACCTCATAGAAGTGGAATCATACAGCATTTGTCCTTTAATGACTGGCTTTATTTCACTTAGCATAATGTCCTTAAGTTTCATCCATGATGCAGCATGTATCAGAATTTGCTTCAAAAATTTAAAGGACACTTTGTATGCTAAACAAAACATAAAACTGGGCCAAGAGTTCCTGTTTTGAGCCACAGCAATAATGGTGTCCACCACCCTCACCCTCTGTGGAAGCATCGATTACATCAATTTATTTATAAAATTGTTTTTGTGGCTCAGTAAATATATGAACATGCCATTAATCATATCCCTGTGTGATTGGCCTACTGCAGGCTGAGTCGGGCATTTCATGGGCATCTGCACACATCGTAGGTACTAGGGTTTCTGAGACACTATTGTCAACCTCTGCTCATTGCCCGGGCAGCGCACTGACTAACTGCACTCATGTGCAACACACGTTCAGAGCACACAGAGACACCCGACCTGTCAAAGTTAAGACTGAGGTCACGCCCTTTGGGTTTCCCAAGTGACAAACACATAAAGGTGACTAGGCATGAGCAGACAGGCCTGTGGCACCCTCGCAGGCCTTTGGGTACACTCAAAAAAGCTATAACAAAGCGGAGCTCCCTATCCACACTCTATGAAGGAACCCAGCAGGATGAAATACACAAAGTGCAAAAGTCAAAGGCCAACGTAAGGTGTGAACAAACCAACACTCGAGCACGGCAACACAGACTGTTCACATGCCATCACAGGATTGTAAACAAATCACCTAGATTCTGGGCAGGAATTCCCTGAGCACTGAACCTAGAACAGCACCAGGCAGAGACTCAAATCTATTCCCCCATAACGCTCACCCTTGGTACTTAGTTCCAACCACTGGGGTTCCCCAGTAAGTCTACTCTACCATGCCCCTGAAGGGTCTTCAAATATCTGCCTTCTGACCTGTTACCTTTACAGGCTGGCGAAGCAGCATCTCCATGATTCTTCTACCAAAAGCCCATTTTTTCCGTCTGCAGTGTTTGCTTCTGGCATGCCTCTGTTTATTCTGAGCCTTTGGAACGCTCCGTGGGTCACTCCCTTACTCCCATGCTTGGTGACTTCCATACTTTGTACAGGCCACCTTAAAATAGAGACTACCAGCAGGCTCTCTGGGTAGTCCCCATTGCTTTCTTAGATCATTCTCTCAACACACATTTGCTGGGTATCCATGATGCACCTCAGCTTTGTCCCCCAAGATCCTAGCCGGTTAAGTCTAGAACTTGTCAGGTACACTGCTTGTAATGAAGGTATTGGTTGGGGGTTCAGGCTGCAAACACAGACGTGAACCCCAGTTGGAAAGAAAACCCAGGCTCTAGACATGGGACAGGGGAAGTAGGGAGAGCCACAGAAGGCACTGTCCACCACAGGCAGTTGGATGCTGCCAGTCCCCCGTGGCCATGGACCACTTCCTGCGCTCTTGATGCCATGCTGCCACCGAGGATAATCTGTCCTTCTTAGCATTTGTGGGTCACCTCCCCCCGGGGGGGGGGCAGAGAAAGGGAACACCTGCCCCTTCTCTAACTTCCAAGGAGGTGGAACTCTAGATGAGCTCTACAACCAAAATACATAGGGTATTTGGTGGCTGTGTAGGCAAAAAATAAGAGAAGTCCACCACACTATGAGAGATGGCTATAAAAGAGGAAAAAAAAAAAAAAAAAACACAACTCAGCATGGCCTTTTTCTTGCCACTGTAACAGTTCTATGATCTACCACTCTTCTCATAAAAAAATTTTCTTTCCTCTCTCCTTTTATCTTCACTCATCAGATACAGAATTTCCTCACCTCTCTGTCACTATGTATTCCCTTCTATCTGAGCTTTTCTTTCAAAGCTGGCATCCCCCACCAGACTTGGTGATACCCACAAGTTATTCCAACCTTTGGACAAAGCACTGTGCTACATGTGTCCTGCTCTGGGCATTTGTCCACAGACTCTGGAGGACCAAAGTTCTGAGGACCAAGTTCCTCCCCCGCCTCCATCATTCTGCTTCTCTCTCACAGCCCCAGAAACTGATCTCATGCTTTACCTGGGCAACTTCCTCCTCAGCCCTCAGCAGAGACATACAAGAGCTGGTCAAGAGCTAAAGCTTGACCACGGGTGTCTGGGGACTAGAAATGCATGTTCTCATCCTCAACACCATCCACATAGCCAGGTGTCTTCTTTCTTTAAGGTGCTGTTTCTGAAGCTGAGAAGTCCCTATCTCTACCTACGCCCCAAGGATCTTCAGTTTCTTGCCCAAGACTTTGGAATCCCTCAACAACTGCCTGAATTAGCAGGAGAGAGGGACAATGCCATTTCTCTAATAGGTTCTCTGGGGGGATAACACCCTACCGTGATCAGCCGCAGACAGAGTCAACCTCCCACTGTATTGACCATCTTTCACAAGGGTGGGGACAACATGCTTCTACATACCTGTGAATACTCTTAAGTATTCCAGATTTTTCCAGATAATTCTTCACTACTGTCTGAAAATTGCTACAAATAGATATGTGGTAGTTCAGGTTCAGACATCTTTCATTTTCGTTAAACATAAAGGTGCAAAGGCATGGGGTATAGACCAGATAAAAACAGGCATGTGCGGAGACGGACAGAGGATGACAAAGGTCATCTTACCACCATCCCTCACTCAAAGTGAGCCGTGTGTACGTTCACCCAGCCTTTTTGCCTTTGCCAACATGACTCTCCTCACCAGGAATGCTCTTACCTTCTCCTGGCCCATTTAATATGGCTCCACGCATAGCCACCTTCTCTGGGAAACCCAGCCTGCCGGTCATGTCCCTTGCCCCTGAACTCTACAGCACCAAGTCTGCCTCTCGGTGTTAAACCTCGATTATTCAAGTCTCCATGACCTTACTTCCTGTGTCTCTACATCATAAGCAGCTTGAACACAGGGAAGGAGCCTTCTATTTTCCATGTATATTCTCCCTACCAAGCACTGAGCAAACAGCTACCTGATAACCTTGCTGCTGCTCTGGGCGCTGGTTCCGCAGTGGTTCTAAAGTGCTCTATGAGGACTGGAAGGGCAAGGTCAGAAAACTTTGGGTGAAACTGGGGTCTGAGTCATTGACGTCCCCTCTACCAAGACACACAGGCTGCCTTATAGGAAACAGTGGCTCAGAAGTAAAACAGATGCAATGCTGTCCCTGACCCTGTCCAGAGGCTTCGTTCTTGTGGACAGGAGACAGGAACACCTGCAGCTCCAGGGCACACAAAGCGGGCAGAGGAGTCACAGGGACTGTGGTGGGGCTCAGCCTTGAGCAAGATGACATCTCCAGCTTCCGCTTCTCCTCCCTCCCTCTGCAGCCCTGAACCACATGGGCAGTATGAGCTGACAGTAATGACCAGAGCAGTTCCAAGGCCAGCCCTGGACATCAGAGGCTGGCATTTAAACAAAGTGAGGACTAACAGTTGAGGCTGGGGGAAGATGACCCTAACCAGCACCAGACGCTGGCTCACAGCTCCCTGGACAGTGCACACGTCTGCCCTCCACTCCCTGGCCCAGCTTGGACTGTGGAGCTTTGACACGTACCCACTTTGCGATGGGACAGCCACGTGAGCTCTTCCCTTCCTTCCCCGTGTAGATGACCTTCTCGATCCGGATGGCTTTCCCCTTCTCTCCGTACCTGGAGAGGGAGACAGAAGGCACCATTAGCACAGCTGAACCCCAAAGGAGAGCAAGTCTTGGTAAGAAGGCAAGCCTCAGTGTGTTTCAGCTAGGGTTTCTAGTTACTGCGGGGCAATAGAGAAGGAAGAGGAAGATTTAAATGTTTATTCCGTGTGAAAGCCTCTGGGGACACAGCTCCACTTACAGACTCCCAGGGCCTCTGGTCCACCTGGCTCCGCTCTGTCCCAGGGCAGAAGGTCTCTGATTATTACCTCTGAGCACTCAAACCCAAGGCTCAACACAGGCATTTGTATCCAGCCCTGTTAGCAGAGTTAGTTATTTATAAATTCAGTAAAATGCAATAGACAAAAGAAAACAAATGGGGAAACCCTTATTATTCTCTTTCAACAATCCCCAACTGACATTTGAACAGATGAGGACAGATAGCTGAGGCCAGGGGGAAGTGACCCTACCCAGTACAAACTGGCTCTGAGATTCCCTTGGACAGTAAACACGTCTGGTTCCTGCACACACCCCTGCCCTGGCCCATACATGTGTGCACACACTCAGGGATTCACCACATTCAGAGGTGATGAAACAGTGGCCCCCAGAGCTGAACTGACCTGCCCAAGGCCACACAGCTACCTGGGGGCAATGGCGGTTAAAGTGCAGCCTCGGAGGTCAGAGAGCTGGGGCTTGAGTGCCAGCGCAGCACTTTCTTGTTACAGGACCATGGCCAAATGACTGAACTTCTCTAAGCCTCAGTTTCCTCATCTGTAAAATGGATATAAAAATGGTTCCTGTCTCCTAGGCTTGGGAAAAGATCAAATGAGATAATCCACAGGGAGTGCAATAAAGTACCCTGAAGTTCCTGGCATGAGGGAAGAGCCCAATAAATATTAATTATTCTTAATACTGTAAACATCCATCTTACTGAATTGTCTTATTTTTAATAGCTTTTTAGTTTCAAGTACAATATTATATCATCTGCAAATACTGGTTATTTGCCACCTCCTCCTTTCCACTTTCCATGCCTCTATTTCCATCTCTTGTCTGTCTGTAGGGGCCAGCCCCTTCCAAAGCACTAGCAGGCATCTTTGCTTATTTCTTGACTTTACTGGAAATGTTTCTAACTACTCATCCCTGGGCATGAAGCTCGCTGACTTTGGGATAGAGATAGAGACTCCCTTACTTTGAAGGGCTCTACTAAGCGTTTCCTGTTCTAAGGATTTTTTTTTTTTTTTTTTGCTGCGTTGGGTCTTCGTTGCTGCGCACAGGCTTTCTCTAGTTGCGGCGAGCAGGAGCTACTCTTGGTTGCGGTGCGCGGGCTTCTCGTTGCGGTGGCTTCTCTTGTTGCGGAGCACGGGCTCTAGGCACGCGGGCTTCAGTAGTTGTGGCACGTGGCTCAGTAGTTGTGCACGGGCTTAGTTACTCCGCGGCATGTGGGATCTTCCCGGACCAGGGCTAGAATCCATGTCCCCTGCAATGGCAGGCGGATTCTTAACCACTGCACCACCAGGGAAGTCCTCGTTCTAAGGATTTTTAATCAAGAATCGATCAATTTTATCAAATACATTTTTAGCAACTAAGGACATAGATGATTGAATGGTTTTTCTCCTTTGGTCAATTAACAAGGTATGCTATTTTAACAGACTGTCTAAATCAAACAATCCTTATATTTCTGTAATAAATCCAATCTGGTCATAGCATATTATGTTAATATACTATTTAATAGAGGATAATGTTATCATAGCTACTACATATTCTGTTTTACATATTCTTTATATAAATACACAAATAGTTACACATAATTCTTTATCTCATCCACTCTACTTCTAGGAATCTCTACCTCAGACATAACTGTACAAATACACCAAGATTTAGGAAGAAGATATTCATTGTTGCATCAACAACAGAAAATTTAGAGAGAACTTAAATATCCAGTATAGGACTGGCTAAATAAAACATAATAAAATAAATGTACATGCAATGGAAAACCATGTAAGTCGTCAAAAAGGATTCTACAGAATTGTATGTACTGACATGAAAGAAATTAAGTGGGGTGGGGGGTAATAGCTACAAACATGGGGATAGTATTCTTGATCCCATTTTGTTAAAAATTTCTCTATATACATATGTGTATATCCGTAAATGCTTAGAAAAAATAGTAACGTAAGCGTCAAACTTTTAAAAAATATTTTCTTCTAAGAAGGATAATTATTAGAGAGCTTTATTCACTCTAGACTTTTTAAAAACAGCCGTTTATAGACATGTTTTATTTTTGTAATTGGAAAAGAAAACAAATATTTAAAAAAATGCTGATCTAAGGTTTCTCTGAGTTCAATGTTCTCTATTTCACTCAGGACCTCAGGAATGAGGTGAAAAGCTGATAACTGCCACATTAAAATTCTAAGGCTACGTTAGTCCCTTATAGAATGTGTTTGGAGACAGGACTCTGGGGAGTTTATATAGCGTGGTCTGGCTCAAGAGGAAAAGACCAGGTACTGCTGCTTTTGTTTGGTTCCTGGAAAACTTTCAGCTCCACAAGCATCTATCAGGAGCGCAGAGCCTGGGCACTCAGTGTGTCCTGGGGTCACTGTTGGGAAGAACAACCTGAGGTGACCACACTGTTCTCACTGGAACGGACAGGATATCGTGTTCCCCACAGGAGGGTGAGCTGAGGACACAGACTAGGGCTTTCTGACCAAGACCTTCCCCACCGTCCCATCCTTGTGAGAAATGCTTCCTGTAGTGAACTTCATATTTGAGAGCAAATAAAAGGGCCAAGCACTGTCTGATCAGTTAGAATTTTTTTTTTTTTTTTAACCAGAACTGTCTCTGTGTTGAAAGACAACCAACCAACTCTGGATTTAGTTCTTTTTTCTTAAATGTCTTACTTTCTGGCCTATCATTAAGAGGCTAAGATATAGGTGAACTCCTAGACCCTAAACTAAGTCTGGAAGGGTAGGCTGAAACCTTATTCTAAAGGGTAACTTGATCGTCTTAGCCAGTGATTCTCAAAGGTGGTGCTGGGACCAGCATCCTCTGGAAACTTGGGAGGAATGCAGACTCTTGGGTCCCATCCCAGACCTGCTGGGTCAGAAATCTTGGGGTGGGGCCCAGCGATCTGTGCTTTCACAAGTCCTCCAGAGACCTGAAGCATGCTCAAGCTTGATAACCGCTGATCTAAAGTTGTGATTCTTCAGGGTTACCTCTATCACACATTAATGAGACCAGTTCCCCCCAAACTCAGAGGATTTGCTGGCATGGTGTTGGTGCTTTCATTCCTAGAATGAACATTTAATGAACTCCTAGGCTGCAGAGAATCCCCTTTCCAGTTAGAGGACATGTGGCCCTGTGCAGCAGGCCATTCTCAGATATGGGTTTGAACACCTAACTCCAATTATCTATGACAACAAGGACCTGGGTACCCAGGAGATATGGAACCCATTAACAAATCTGATAATATTTTAGGACTTGCTTTCAACCTCCTCCTTTCACAGTCTTTCCCAGATAAACTAAAAGCACCAACATCCCCTGGATTTCAGTTTTCTTCCCTCCTTGCCTTGGCCAACTCCTGGCAGTGGAGCAGTCCTGCAGAGAAAGGGTTGGGTGGGAAGTCTAGAGAAAGAGACAGCCTGGATCATTCACAAACTAGACCCCCTTCCAGGTGATTTTCAGCAATCATTCATTCCCCTCCTGTTACAGAAGGAGCTTAAAAAGATGTCTATGTGATAAAAATAACAGGTGATGAAATCAGAGTAAAGGGGGAAACAGACATGATGTTGTTATGCAAAATGCAAACGGTGGGATCTTGTGCGTATTTTTAAGAGATGAGCCTAGAACATTTCATCACATGAGAAATCAAGGAAGCTAATGAAGACCCCTTAGGGTCATGTCAAAAGGACTCAGGAGTGAACCTGAATAGGCTCCCACGGGCCAAAGATGAGAAATTACGTTCCTCCTAATGAGGATACACAAATCTGGCTCTAAGCTTACTAGCAGCCAACATAAAGATGGAAACACAATCTGTTCCATGATTTACAAGGCCCTTAAGATAAAAATAAACCAGTTGCTGAGGGAAAACACAAGTATTCCTGGTCTTGAGAGGAATTCCTCCCTTGGATCAGTTTCTGAAGAATCTACACTTGGCTGTTATTTTTAAAGCAATGACAAAAAAAAAAAAAAGGACAAATCTCAACTTTATCATTATCTCTTAATCCTTGTTTCAAAACATACTCTTCCATAACTAAAAGTTATTGAGAGAGCTGTCTAGAAATCTTGCAAAATTGTTACCAAAAAACAAACACACATAAAAACTGTCCCAGATCAAACTTGTACATTTGACTCCCCTGCAGCCCTCAACCTGTAAACAATAGTGTCAAGATTCCTCACAAAATCGCTGGCCAAAAAGAATGCTCAACATCATTAATCATTAGAGAAATGCAAATCAAAACTACAATGAGGTATCACCTCACACTAGTCAGAATGGCCATCATCAAAAAATCTACAAACCATAAATGCTGGAGAGGGTGTGGAGAAAAGGGAACCCTCTTGCACTGTTGGTGGGAATGTAAATTGATACAGCCACTATGGAGAACAGTATGGAGGTTCCTTAAAAAACTAAAAATAGAACCAGCATATGACAAAGAAATCCCACTACTGGGCATATACCCTGAGAAAACCATAATCCAAAGAGTCATGTACCAAAATGTTCATTGCAGCTCTATTTACAATAGCCAGGACATGGAAGCAACCTAAGTGTCCATCCACAGATGAATGGATAAAGAAGATGTGGCACATATATACAATGGAATATTACTCAGCCATAAAAAGAAACGAAATTGAGTTATTTGTACTGAGGTGGATGGACCTAGAGTCTGTCATACAGAGTGAAGTAAGTCAGAAAGAGAAAAACAAATACCGTATGCTAACACATATATGGAATCTAAAAAAAAAAAAAAGGTAATGAAGAACCTAGGGGCAGGATGGGAATAAAGACGCAGACCTACTAGAGAATGGACTTGAGGACACAGGGAGGGGGAAGGGTAAGCCGGGACAAAGTGAGAGAGTGGCATGGACATATATACACTACCAAATGTAAAATAGTTAGTGGGAAGCAGCCGCATAGCACAGGGAGATCAGCTCGGTGCTTTGTGACCACCTAGAGGAGTGGGATAGGGAGGGTGGGAGGGAGGGAGATGCAAGAGGGAAGAGATATGGGGATATATGTATATGTATAGCTGATTCACTTTGTTATAAAGCAGAAACTAACACACCATTGTAAAGCAATTATACTCCAATAAATATGTTAAAAAAAAAAATCGCTGGCCAAAACAATGCCCACTCCAACCTCGAAGCTGCAACACATACACATGTGGGCACATGCAGGCGTGCATGAATAACCCACACACTGTTTTAAATGTTTCATTCTCACCAACAGTGTACTAGGGTTCCCTTTTCTCTACATCCTTGCCAACATTTGTTATTTGTAGACTTTTTGATGATTCTTATGGACTCAGAGGTGCTCTTTCAATCAGTCTTGAATTTACAGATTGGGTCTTGGATCAAATGCTTTTCTGATGGGCTACTATGAATATAAATGTTTCCAGATGGTACACGATAATTAAGAGTGTTTATGGCAGATCACTGTGTTCCATCCATCTTACCTTTTATTCATTCGGGGGTATCACTACAGTTATTTAGTTCAAAATCATGTTCCCTGCTATATTAATGACAGTATTAGTTACCCTGGTCAGACAAAATCTGGTCCCCAAATTTGTAGAAATTCTAAGCTACAATTCTCAGCCCCCAGCCTTCCACACATCTGTATGTCTATGTATATGTATGAGCAAACATGTTTATGTCTTACATAATTTACGCCTTTACTATTAAAATACTAATGTTTGTTAAAAAAAATGCAGTCAGTAAATGCAGATATGATGTAGACACCCTGTATATAATATTTACTAGTAAGCACTAAGTGCTTTCCAGACATCAATTCAGTTTATCCTCATAACTCTCCTCCAATGTATATACTTTTATTTTCTCCATTTTGCAGATAAGAAAACCGAGTCACAGAGAAGTAAAGCAACTTACCAAAGAACTCATCAGTCACAGAGAAGTAAAGCAACTTACCAAAGAACTCATCAGTAAGTGGAAGGGCCAGGACTGGACCTTAGTCTAGCTCCAGTGTCCATATGCTCTCAATCACCAAGCTATTTTTACCTCTCTACACACTGGAACTCACAGTATTTAATATCTACTGTGGACACGTACATAGATTTTAAAGTTTCTATCTGTGCAAAACTGCTTAAAAAAGCAAAACAGAGCTGTTAAGTAAAAGCCCTATAGTTTTGAGTTCGAATTGGAAGTGTATATAAACTCAGTGTATGTATTTAATCACTAAGCAATAGCAAAAATAAAAAACCTACACATACACCTTGGTTCTTTCTACTGAAATGGCCTAGAAAATGAGGACCCCCAGCACCCAGAGTCTGTTTTCTAAATACTTCTTCCCCCAGTAAAAATACGAGAAATCAAGAACTCCTAGGATCATGTCAAAAGGACTCAGGAGACAATGTGAATAGGTGCCCACTGGCCAAAGACAAGGCATACATTTCTCCTATTGGTGGTACAAACCACCACCTAGGAAGTAGTTTTGAAAGAAAGAAACAATCTGATTCTGATCAAGCCTTTAGATCTAACCAATTTACACAACACAGGGCAGAAGAACCTGTTAAACAATACCACAGGAAAGGTAGCAGCAAACTTCAGACCATGGGAAACTCTACAGAACATACAACCATTTAACCCCATTTCTTTAATAAAAAATATTTCAAGAAAGAGTGAGATAAAAGGGGGTTATGGGGATCTGTAAAGGGCAGACCTATAGACAGAAAGAAACCCAGGGCACTGGGGGTGAAAAATCCCACATTCAACTTTTCAGTCTGTGTATCAGGGATTCCTTTCTGTAGGCTGTCTAGTATAAGGCAATGAAAACGAGAGGTGCTTAAAATCCATATTCTATTAACAACTTGCCCATTTCTTCTTGGACATCTGTGTATCACTCACCGCTCCTCCATGAGTTCCCGGATGGAGGCTACCGTGGGGCCAGATCCCAGATGAGTATAATACGGACCTTCATCTTTCTCCACTATTTGTTCTGCAGAAATACAGAGTAAACATTATTTGGAGACATCAATTCATCAATATTAATTTAGGAAGGCAAACCATCAATAGGAAAATTAATAGCATAGTACAAAACAGGAAGTTCAATGGCTTATAAACATGTGGAAATATGTTCACCCCCATTAGAAATCAGGAAATACAAATTAAAATCACAATGAAACACCATTACACACAGACCAAATTGGCAAAAATTAAAAAATCTGATAAAACTATGCATTATCAAGACTGAGGCCTAACCACTCTAGAATTTAGTTTATCATTATACATAATCTAGACCAGAGGTTGGCAAACCACCCCACTCCTAGGTACAGACCCAAACAAGCTGGAAACAAGGACTCAAACAACACCTGTATGCAGTGTTCACTGCAGCATTATTACAAGAGCCAAAAGGCGAAAACAACACAAGTGTCCATCAACAGATGAACAGAATGTGGTATATCCATACAGCAGAATATTATTCGACCATAAAAAGGATTTATTCTGGGGCTTCCCTGGTGGCGCAGTGGTTGAGAATCTGCCTGCCAATGCAGGAGACACGGGTTCAAGCCCTGGTCTGGGAAGATCCCACATGCCGCGGAGCGGCTGGGCCCGTGAGCCACAATTACTGAGCCTGCGCGTCTGCAGCCTGTGCTCTGCAACAGGAGAGCCTGCAATAGTGAGAGGCCCGGGCACCGCGATGAAGAGTGGCCCCCACTTGCCACAACTAGAGAAAGCCCTTGCACAGAAACGAAGACCCAACACAGCCATAAATAAATAAATACATAAATAAAAATTTAAAAAAAAAAAGAGTCCTCATCACAAAGGAAAAAACTTTAAAAAAAAAAAAAAAAGGATTTATTCTGATATATGCTATAACATGGATGAACCTGGAAAATGTTAGGCTAAGTGAAATAAGCCAGACACAAGAGGACAAATATTGTATGATTCTACTTATAGGATATATCTAGAATAGGTAAATTCATAGAGGTAAAAATTAGATTAGAGGTTACCAACAGCTGGGAGGAGTGGGGAATGGGGACTTATTACTTAATAGAGTTTCTGTTTAGTGTTGAAACAGTTTTAGAAATAGATAGTGGTGATGGTTGCACAATATTGTGAATGTAATTAATGCCACTAAACTATACACTAAATAATGGTTAAAATGGTAAATTTTATATTATGTATGTTTTACCACAATTAAAAAAAGAGAAAGGAATGAAGTACTGATACATGCTACAATGTGGACGAATCTTCAAAAACATTACAATAAGTGAAAAAGTCAGACACAAAATAGCACATATATCGCATGATTCCATTCGTATGAAATAATCCAGGATAGGTAAATCCATAGAAACAGAAAGCAGAATGACGGTTGCCAGAGGCTGGGAGGAGGGAGGAATGGGGAGTTACTACTTAATGGGTATAGGATTTTATTTTAGAATGATGAAACTTTGAAACTTAGAATGATGAAAGTTTCGGAACTAGATAGAGGTGATTATTTCACAATATTGTGAATGTACTAAATGTCAGTGAATTGTACACTTTAAAATGATTAATTTGGGGGGGACCTTCAAGACGGCGGAGGAGTAAGACATGGAGATCACTTTCCTCCCGATAAATACATCAAAAATACATCTACATGTGGAACAACTCCTACAGAACACCTACTGAACGCTGGCAGAAGACCTCAGACTTCCCAAAAGGCAAGAAACACCCCACGTACCCGGGTAGGGCAAAAGAAAAAAGAAAAAACAGAGACAAAGAATAGGGACGGGACGTGCACCTCTGGGAGGGAGCTGTGAAGGAGGAAAGGTTTCCACACACTAGGAAGCCCCTTCACTGGAGGAGACGGGGGTGGGCGGAGGGAAGCTTCGGAGCCACGGAGGAGAGCGCAGCCACAGGGGTGCGGAGGGCAAAGCGGAGAGATTCCCGCACAGAGGAGCGGTGCTGACCAGCACTCACCAGCCTGAGAGGCTTGTCTGCTCACCCGCAGGGGCGGGCGGGGGTTGGGAGCTGAGGCTCGGGCTTTGGAGGTCAGATCCCAGCGAGAGGACTGGGGTTGGCTGTGTGAACACAGCCTGAAGGGGCCTAGTGCGCCACAGCTAGCTGGGAGGGAGTTGGGGAAAAGTCTGGACCTGCTGAAGAGGCAAGAGACCATTCTTTCGGGGTGCGCGAGGAGACAGCATTCCTCCCCAGTGTGCCCACAGAAAGGCAGAGCACCGCCTAAGCAAGCTCCAGAGATGGGCACGAGCCGTGGCTATTGGCTCGGACCCCAGAGACGGGCATGAAACACTAACGCTGCTGCTGCCGCCACTAAGAAGCCTGTGTGCGAGCACAGGTCACTCTCCACACACCCCCGGGAGCCTGTGCAGCCCGCCACTGCCAGGGTCCCGAGATACAGGGACAACTTCCCTGGGAGAACGCACTGCGCGCCTCAGGCCGTTGCAATGTCACACCGGTCTCTGCCGCCCGAAGGCTTGCCCTGCATTCCAATTATGATTACTGTACCCCTCCCTCCCCCCACTTGAGTGAGCAAGAGTGCCCTAATCAGCCGCTGCTTTAACCCCCTCCTGTCTGGGCGGGAACAGATGCCTGAGGGTGATCTACACACAGAGGTGGGGCCAAAACCAAAGCTGAACACCAGGAGCTGTGCGAACAAAGGAGAGAAAGGGAAATCTCTCCGTGCAGCCCAAGGAGCAGCATATTAAATCCCCACAATCAACTTGATGAACCCTGCCTCTGTGGAATACCTGACTAGACAACAAATGTTCCCAAAATTGAGGCAGCGGACTTTGGGAGCAACAGTAGACTTGGGGTTTGCTGTTTGCAACTGATTTGTTTCTGATTTTTATATTTATTTTAGTTTAGTTTTTAGTGCTTGTTATCATTGGTGGATTTGTTTATTGGTTTGGTTGCTCTATTTTTATTATTTATTTTTTTCATTTTATTATTTTATTTATTTATTTTTCTTCCTTTTTTCTTCTCCCTTTTCTTCTGAGCATTGTGGCTGACAGGGTCTTGGTGCTCCAGCCAGGTGCTAGGCCTGAGCCGCCGAGGTGGGAGAGCCAAGTCCAGGACACTAGACCACCAGAGACCTCCTGGTCCCACGTATTATCAATTGGTGAGAGCTCTCGCAGAGATCTCCGTCTCAACGCTAAGACCCAGTTCCACCCAACGGCCAGCAAGCTCCAGTGCTGGATGCCCCATGCCAAACAACTAGCAAGAGAGGAACACAACCCCACCCATGAGCAGAGAGGGTGCCTAAAATCATACTAAGTTGACAGACACGCCAAAACACACCACCAGACACAGCCCTGCCCACCAGAAAGACAAGATCCAGCCCCACCCACCAGAACACAGGCACCAGTCCCCTCTACCAGGAAGCCTACACAAGCCACTGACCCAACCTCACTCACTGGGGGCAGACACCAAAAACAATGGGAACTACGAACCTGCAGCCTGCGAAAAGGAGACCCCAAACACAGTAAGTCAAAAAAAATGAGAAGACAAAGAAATATGCAGATCAAGGAACAAGGTAAAAACCCACCAGACCAAACAAATGAAGAGGAAATAGGCAGTCTACCTGAAAAAGAATTCAGAGTAATGATAGTAAAGATGATCCAAAATCTTGGAAATAGAATGGAGAAAATACAAGAAATGTTTAACAAGGACCTAGGAGAACTAAAAAGCAAACAAACAGTGATGAACAACACAATAAATGAAATTTAAAATTCTCTAGAAGGAATCAATAGCAGAATAACTGAGGCAGAAAACAGGTAAGTGACCTGGAAGATAAAATAGTGGAAATAACTACCGCAGAGCAGAATAAAGAAAAAAGAATGAAAAGAATGGAGGACATTCTCAGACACCTCTGGGACAACATAAATGCACCAACATTCGAATTATAGGGGTCCCAGAAGAAGAAGAGACAAAGAAAGGGACTGAGAAAATATTTGAAGCGATTATAGTTGAAAACTTCCCTAGTATGGGAAAGGAAATAGTCAATCAAGTCCAAGAAGCACAGAGAGTCCCATACAGGATAAATCCAAGGAGAAACATGCCAAGACACATATTAATCAAACTAACAAATATTAAATACAAAGGAAAATATTAAAACCAGCAAAAATATTAAAAGCAACAAATAACATACAAGGGAATACCCATAAGGTTAACAGCTGATCTTTCAGCAGAAACTCTGCAAGCCAGAAGGGAGTGGCAGGACATATTTAAAGTGATAAAAGGGAAAAACCTACAACCAAGATTACTCTAGCCAGTAAGGATCTCATTCAGATTTGACAGAGAAATTAAAACCCTTACAGACAAGCAAAAGTTAAGAGAATTCAGCACCACCAAACCAGCTTTACAACAAACGCTAAAGGAACTTCTCTAGGCAGGAAACACAAGAGAAGGAAAAGACCTACAAAAACAAACCAAACCAATTAAGAAAATGGTAA
Source organism: Balaenoptera borealis (assembly GCF_965194805.1). Classification (NCBI taxonomy): domain Eukaryota; kingdom Metazoa; phylum Chordata; class Mammalia; order Artiodactyla; family Balaenopteridae; genus Balaenoptera; species Balaenoptera borealis. Next base: position 27,256,950 of record NC_138871.1, read on the forward strand.
CAGGAACATATATATCAATAATTACCTTAAATGTAAATGGATTAAATGCTCCAACAAAAGACACAGACTGGCTGAATGGATACAAAAATAAGACCCATATATATGCTGTCTACAAGAGACCCACTTCAGACCTAGGGACACATACAGACTGAAAGTGAGGGGATGGAAAAAGATACTCCATGCAAATGAAAATCAAAAGAAAGTTGGAGTAGCAATTCTCTTATCAGATAAAATAGACTTTAAAATAAAGACTATTACAAGAGACAAAGAAGGACACTATATAATGATCAAGGGATTGATCCAAGAAGAAGATATAACAATTGTAAATGTTTATGCACCGAACATAGGAGCACCTCAATACATAAGGCAAATGCTAACAGCCATAAAAGGGGAAATCGACAGTAACACAATAATAGTAGGGGACTTTTAACACCCCACTTTCACCAATGGACAGATCATCCAAAATGAAAATGAATAAGGAAACATAAGCTTTAAATGACACATTAGACAAGATGGACTTATCTGATATTTATAGGACATTCCATCCAAAAACAACAGAATACACTTTCTTCTCAAGTGCTCATGGAACATTCTCCAGGATACATCATACCTTGGGTCACAATCAAGCCTCAGTAAATTTAAGAAAATTGAAATTGTATCAAGTATCTTTTCCAACCACAACACTATGACACTAGATATCAATTACAGGAAAAAACTGTAAAAAATAAAAACACATGGAGGCTAAACAATACACTACTAAATAACCAAGAGATCACTGAAGAAATCAAAGAGGAAATCAAAAAATACCTAGAAAAAAGTGACAATAAAAACACGAAGACCCAGAAAGAGAAAAACAAGTACCATATGCTAACACATATATATGGAATCTAAGAAAAAAAAGGTTCTGAAGAACCCAGGGGCAGGACAGGAATAAAGATGCAGACCTACTAGAGAATGGACTTGAGGACACAGGGAGGGGAAGGGTAAGCTGGGACGAAGTGAGAAAATGGCATGAACATATATACACTACCAAATGTAAAATAGCTAGCTAGTGGGAAGCAGCCGCATAGCACAGGGAGATCAGCTCGGTGCTTTGTGACCACCTAGAGGAGTGGGATAGGGAGGGTGGGAGGGAGGGAGACGCAAGAGGGAAGAGATATGGGGATATATGTATATGTATAGCTGATTCACTTTGTTATAAAGCAGAAACTAACACACCATTGTAAAGCAATTATAATCCAATAAAGATGTTAAAACAAAAAAACGCAAAACACGATGACCCAAAACCTATAGGATGCAGCAAAAGCAGTTCTAAGAGGGAACTTTACAGCAATACAATCCTACCTCAAGAAACAAGCAAAATCTCACATAAACAACCTAAACTTATCCCTAAAGCAATTAGAGAAAGAAGAACAAAAAAACCCCAAAGTTAGCAGAAGGAAAGAAATCATAAAGATCAAATCAGAAATAAACGAAAAAGAAATGAAGGAGACAAGAGCAAAGATCAATAAAACTAAAAGCTGGCTCTTGGAGAAGATAAACAAAATTGATAAACCATTAGCCAGACTCAACAAGAAAAAAAGGGAGAAGACTCAAATCAATAGAATTAGAAATGAAAAAGGAGAAGTAACAACTAACACTGCGGAAATACAAAGGATCATGAGAGATTACTACAAGCAACTATATATGCCAATAAAATGGACAACCTGGAAGAAATGGACAAATCCTTAGAAAAGAACAACCTTCCGAGACTGAACCAGGAAGAAATAGAAAATATAAACAGACCAATCACAAGCACATATTGAGACTGTGATTAAAAATCTTCCAACAAACAAAAGCCCAGGACCAGATGGCTTCACAGGTGAACTCTATCAAACATTTAGAGAAGAGCTAACACCTATCTTTCTCAAACTCTTCCAAAATACAGCAGAGGGAGGAACACTCCCAAACTCATTCTACGAGGCCACCATTACCCTGATACCAAAACCAGACAAAGATGTCACAAAGAAAGAAAACTACAGGCCAGTATCACTGATGAACATAGATGCAAAAATCCTCAACAGATTATAGCAAACAGAATCCAACAGCACATTAAAAGGATCATACACCATGATCAAGTGGGGTTTACCCCAGGAATGCAAGGATTCTTCAGTATACACAAATCAATGTGATACACCATATTAACAAATTGAAGGATAAAAACCATATAATCATCTCAACAGATGCAGAGAAAGCTTTTGACAAAATTCAACACCCAGTTATGATATAAACCCTCCAGAAAGTAGGCATGGAGGGAACTTACCTCAACATAATAAAGGCCATATATGACAAACCCACAGCCAACATCGTTCTCAATGGTGAAAAACTGAAACCATTTCTTCTAAGATCAGGAACAAGACAAGGTTGTCCACTCTCACCACTATTATTCAAAATAGTTTTGGAAGTTTTAGCCACAGCAATCAAAGAAAAAGAAATAAAAGGAAACCAAATCGGAAAAGAAGAAGTAAAGCTGTCACTGTTTGCAGATGATATGACACTATACATACAGAATCCTAAAGATGCTACCAGAAAACTACTAGAGCTCATCAATGAATTTGGTAAAGTAGCAGGATACAAAATTAATGCACAGAAATCTCTTGCATTCCTATACACTAACGATGAAAAATCTGAAAGAGAAATTAAGGAAACATTCCCATTTACCACTGTAACAAAAAGAATAAAATATCTAGGAATAAACCTACCTAAGGAGACAAAAGACCTGTATACAGACAACTATAAGACACTGATGAAAGAAATTAAAGACAATACAAACAGATGGAGAGATATACCATGTTCTTCGATTGGAAGAATCAACATTGTGAAAATGACTATACTACACAAAGCAATCTACAGATTCAACGGAATCCCTACCAAACTACCAAGGGCATTTTTCACAGAACTAGAAGAAAAAGTTTCACAATTTGTATGGAAACACAGAAGACCCCGAATAGCAAAGCAACCTGGAGAAAGAAAAACGGAGCTGGAGGAATCAGGCTCCCTGACCTGAGACTATACTACAAAGCTACAGTAATCAAGACAGTGTGATACTGGCACAAAAACAGAAATATAGATCAATGGAACAGGATAGAAAGGCCAGAGATAAACCCATGCACATATGGTCACCTTATCTTTGATAAAGGAGGCAAGAATATACAATGGAGAAAAGACAGTCTCTTCAATAAGTGGTGCTGGGAAAACTGGACAGCTACATGTAAAAGAATAAAATTAGAACACTCCCTAACACCATACACAAAAATAAACTCAAAATGGATTAAAGACCTAAATGTAAGGCCACACACTATCAAACTCTTAGAGGAAAACATAGGCAGAACACTCCTTGACATAAATCACAGCAAGATCCCTTTTGATCCACCTCCTAGAGAACTGGAAATAAAAACAAAAATAAACAAATGGGACCTAATGAAACTTAAAAGCTTTTGCACAGCAAAGGAAACCATAAATAAGACAAAAAGACAGCCCTCAGAATGGGAGAAAATATTTGCAAACGAAGTGACTGACAAAGGATTAATCTCCGAAATATACAAGCAGCTCATGCAGCTCAATATCAAAAAAACAAACAACTCAATCCAAAAATGGTCAGAAGACCTAAATAGACATTTCTCCAAAGAAGATATACAGATTGCCAACAAACACAGGAAAGGACGCTCAACATCACTAATCATTAGAGAAATGCAAATCAAAACCACAATGAGGGGACTTCCCTGGTGGCACAGTGGTTAAGAATCCGCCTGCCAATGCAGGGGACATGGGTTCAAACCCCGGTCCGGGAAGATCCCACATGTCGCGGAGAGGCTATGCCCGTGTGCCGCAACTACTGAAGCCCGTGTGCCCTAGAGCCCGCAAGCCACAACTACCGAGCCCATGCGCCACAACTACTGAAGCCCGCGCAACTAGAGCCCGTGCTCCGCAACAAGAGAAGCCACTGCAATGAGAAGCCCGCGCACCGCAACAAGTAGCCCCCACTTGACACAACTAGAGAAAGCCTGTGCACAGCAATCAAGACCCAATGCAGCCAAAAATAAATAAATTTATAAAAACAAACAAACCACAATGAGGTATCACCTCACACCAGTTAGAATGGCCATCATCAAAAAATCTACAAACAATAATTGCTGGAGAGGGTGTGGAGAAAAGGGAACCCTCTTGCACTATTGGTGGGAATGTAAATTGATACAGCCACTATGGAAACAGTATGGAGGTTCCTTAAAAAACTAAAAATAGAACTACCATACAACCCAGCAATCCCACTACTGGGCATATACCCTGAGAAAACCGTAATTCAAAAAGAGTCATGTACCAAAATGTTCATTGCAGCTCTATTTACAATAGCCAGGACATGGAAGCAACCTAAATGCCCATTGACAGACGAATGGTTAAAGAAGTTGTGGTACATATATACAATGGAATATTACTCAGCGATAAAAAGGAACAAAGTTGAGTCATTTGCTGAGACGTGGATGGATCTAGAGACTGTCATACAGAGTGAAGTAAGTCAGAAAGAGAAAAACAAATATCGTATATTAAGGCATGTACGTGGAACCTAGAAAAATGGTACAGATGAGCTGGTTTGCAGGGCAGAAGTTGAGACACAGATGTAGAGAACAGACATATGGACACTAAGGGGGGAAAACTGCGGTGGGGTGGGGATGGTGGTGTGCTGAATTGGGCGATTGGGATTGACATGTATACACTGATGTGTATAAAATTGATGACTAATAAGAACCTGCAGTATAAAAAACAAACAAACAAAACAACAAATACTAAACTTTCACTGGGTTATTTGTATGGAAATATGTTAATATAAATGTTTCAAACATTACATGAAATTTCTAAAAATCTTATATGTTCTGGTATAATGTTATAAGTCATAATTCTAGTTATTACTTTAAAATGTATATCTCAGAAATAACTAAATTTCCTTGTCAATTGCATTATTATGAACTTTCATCAAATCTTTAACTGTGGTCATTTTTAAGTCTTTTGTCATTTACAGACAGTTCTGGGTGTACTGTGACGCTTTTGCAAATATGTTCCTATAAAAGGGTTTCATCTTCAAGGAATTCATGGAAAAGACTCTGACAAGTACAGGTTTCTGGTAACTGACGGTACTGCTGAACTGAATGAATAAGCATTTTCAGAACTCTAATGAAAAACTGATGAACTCATAAAAGTGCCAATAAAAGACCAAGATGAAGAAAAAAAATTAATTACATGGGACTGAGTGTGCTGATGAGGATGATTATAATTTGTGTGACTTTCTGTTTGAACTTAAAAAATTAAAAAAAAAATCCCACAAGGACTCAGAGGCAAAGAATATACAAATCAATTTTCACTGCAAAGTAAAGGAGCTGTTACAGTGGAGGATTACTGGACTGAATGTCAATATTATGACATAGCATGAGTGTGTTTCGTGTTTGGTAATTGCAATCATTGTTGCTTTTGTTGTGGTCATCCATTTACAATGCTTGGTGTCAGTCTATTTATCTCTTGTAAAAATAAAATACAGTGTGTGTGTGTGAAAAAAGAAACAAAAAAAACCCCAGACTAACAGAAGAAGACAGGGTTAATGTGACGTGGTTCTAACATAAATTATTCTTTTTGTGTCATAATATAAAGTAGGACAATAAAAAAAAATCTACAAACAATAATTGCTGGAGAGGGTGTGGAGAAAAGGGAACCCTCTTGCACTGTTGGTGGGAATGTAAATTGATACAGCCACTATGGAGAACAGTATGGAGGTTCCTTAAAAAACTAAAAATAGAACTAGCATATGACCCAGCAATCCCACTACTGAGCACATAACCTGAGAAAACCATAATTCAAAGAGTCATGTACCACAATTTTGATTGCAGCACTATTTACAATAGCCAGGACATGGAAGCAACTTAAGTGTCCATCCACAGATGAATGGATAAAGAAGATGTGGCACATATATACAATGGAATATTACTCAGCCATAAAATGAAACAAAATTGAGTTATTTGTAGTGAGGTGGATGGACCTAGAGTCTGTCATACAGAGTGAAGTAAGTCAGAAAGAGAAAAACAAATACCGTATGCTAACACATATATATGGAATCTAAGACGAAAATCGTTCTGATGAACCTAGGGGCAGGACAGGAATAAAGACGCAGACATAGAGAATGGACTTGAGGACACGAGGAGGGGAAGGGTAAGCTGGGACGAAGTGAGAGAATGGCATGAACATATATACACTACCAAATGTAAAATAGCTAGCTAGTGGGAAGCAGCCGCATAGCACAGGGAGATCAGCTCGGTGCTTTGTGACCACCTAGAGGAGTGGGATAGGGAGGGTGGGAGGGAGGCGCAAGAGGTGGGGGATATGGGGATATATGTATACATATAGCTGATTCACTTTGTTATAGAGCAGAAACTAAGACAACATTGTAAAGCAATTATACTACAATAAAGATGTTAAAAATAAATTTTGTTATGTGAAGTTCACCACAATTAAAAAAAACAAACTACTGATTCATACAACAACATGGATGATTTTTAAATGAATTTTTCTAAGTGAAAGAAATGACTCAAAAGACTATGTAATAGTAACTCTGGAAAATACAATATTGACTGGATACTATAAGGCTACAAACAAAAAGAACTTCACACAAATACTGTACTACAGTGGGTAAATTTGTTTCATGTCTAGGGAGATATACAACTAAATGCGATGTGTTATCCTGCAATGGGTCCTATAACAGAAAAAGGACCTTAGTGGAAAAACTGACGAAATCCAAAGAGTCTGTAGTTAATAGTACTGTGCCAACATTAATGTCTTTGTTTTAAATGCACCATAATTATGTAAGGCGTTTATATTACGGGATGCTGGATAAAGGGCATGCAGGGACTCTCTGTACCAACTCTGCAACTGCTCTATAAATGTAAAATTATTTCATAGTAAAAAGTTAATAAAACGAACGAGCAAAAAGAAGAAACTATGCAGGGGATCCTAATTTGCTGATCCTGTTCTAGAGGAAATCTTGGCCACATGCATCAAAAAATGTACAAGGATTTTCACAGCAACATATTTGCAGTAGTCAAAATGGGAAACAACCCATAATCCAGCAACAGTGGAATAGATAAATAAAACACAGTAGAATCATATAACGGCATATATCCAGCAATGAGAATTGACAAACTGCAACAACACGGTTGAATACTACACCACCATAGTTAGTGAAAGAAGCACAGCACAGGGTACAGTAAGATTATATCTAAATAATATTCAAAACCAGGTTCAACCAAACTATACTGTTTAGAGATCCATACATAGGTGGAAAAATTACTAAATTGAAATACAAAATATTAAAAAAATGATTTTTTGCCTACAAAAATGGCAATTTCATACAGCTCAATCTTAAAGAAATACAAGGAAATCATTGTCACAAGTCAAGAGAGTGGTCGCCTCTGGGGGATGGGAGAGGAATGTGATTGGGAAAGGTATACAGGGGACTTCTGGGGAACTGGAAAGGGCCTACTTTTTGATTTAGGTGATGGTTACACAGGTGTTCATTTTATAAATTTTCATTAAACTGTACATGAATGCTTTGTGTACTTGCCTATATACGGAATTCACAATTTTTAAAAGGTAAAGAATTAATGTCATATCTGTTCTATGCAGAACATCATGCTCAGTTTTATGGGGAAAGAGAGCAGGACAAAACTAATTGGGGCTTTAAAACGTGTATGGTCTAGCTGGGTAGGTAAGACCCATATGTAAGAAGATACCTTATAGCATTTCCAGTCAATGGGGAAAGATTAATTTTTCAATGCATGGTGTTGGAACAACTGAGGAAAAAATTTTGCTCCACACATAATAACTTACCCCAAAATACATTCCAAGTGGTTGAAAGATTTAAATACAAAAAATTAAATTATACAAGTTCTAGAAGAAAAACAATGGATGAGTTTTTAAGAATAATCATAGAAGTGGGAAGGTCTTCTCTAAGTATAACATGAAATTCTGAAGCCAACACACACAAACCAAAAACTCTGATAAATGTAACTAAAGAAAAATTTATAGTAATAACTACCAAAAGTCAAGCCAAAAGACAAATACTGGGGAGAAATATCTGGAACTCACACCAGACAAACACTACTTTCTTTAACAGATCAAGAACTCCTACAGCTAAATAAGGTCAATAATACAAGAGATAAATGAAAAAAAGATAAAATTGGTTCTTTGAAAGGGAATGAAAATGGGTCAAACATATGTAAAGGTACAATAAAGTACCAGTTTTACCTTTCATATGAGTCACCATCAAAGTCTGATAACTCCTCCTGTTGGTGAGGGTACAGGAAAACAGGCAGTATGGAAAGTAATTTAGCAATACACTAAAATTACAAATGCCCAATCTGTTTGACTCAGTAATTTCAAAGAATGTCAAATTCTTCTAAGAATTTATTTTTAGGAATTTGGATATACTTGCATATGTACAAAGTGATATTGTATATACAAGAATACTCACTGCATCTTTTTTTAAATAAATTTATTTATTTATTTTTGGCTTTGTTGGGTCTTCATTGTTGTGCGCAGGCTTTCTCTAGCTGCGTTGAGCGGGGGCTACTCTTTGTTACGGTGTGCGGGCTTCTCATTGCAGTGGCTTCTCTTTGTTGTGGAGCACGGGCGCTAGGCACGCGGGCTTCAGCAGTTGTGGCACGCGGGCTCAGTAGTTGTGGCTCGTGGGCTTAGTTGCTCCTCGGCATGTGGGATCTTCCTGGACCAGGGCTCAAACCCGTGTCCCCTGCATTGGCAGGCGGATTCTTAACCACTGCGCCACCAGGGAAGTCCCTCACTGCATCATTTTTAATGGCAAAATATCAGAAACTTAAATGTCCATAATACATTATGTATTATAAATACATTATAGCACATCCATATAATGAAATACTAAGCAGCTATCAAAAGGAGTTAGGCAGCTTCAGATTTACGGATCAAAAAATAACCTCCAAGATATTTTAAGTGGGGAAACAAGCAAATTTCAGTATAGCATGTGTAATATGCTACAGTTAGTATACACACACAATCACATATACATTAGTGTATACACACACATATGCAAGCATAAAGGTGTATATGTCATTACCCACACTAAGAATAAGGGTAAGAGTAAGACCAATGTTGTGAAAATGAGTTCAGTTGTATTCCTGGTTTAAAACAAACAAACAAACAAAAGGTTGGCAATGGTATGTGCAGCCCAGTAGATGAACTGATGCAAGTTGTCTATCACTTATGGTTTCTGCTTATGGAGACTCTTCACCCCCCCTTGTATTACTGTCATGGTCTCCTAACTGGTCTCAGCCCTCTGAGGTCATCCTACCTAATACCACCAGTTATACTTCCAAAACAGAAATGTGATCAGACCAGTTCCCACTGATGGCTCCATGCTAGACAGAAGACAGAACCCCAATTCCAGAATACAGTCCGTAAGGCCCCCGAGGAGCCATCTCTGCACACTGCCCAGCCTTGCATCCTGCGACAGCTACCACAGCTCCTTTTACACAACCATGCAATACTCCTGTGTCTTGAAACACCTTTTCTCATTGACCACAGTGCCTTCATTTCTTTCCTTCTTTGGAAAAACTCATGTCGTAAGGCCTAGTTTAAATGCCACCTTTTCTGTGAAACCCTACTGGACTTCTCCTTTTCCCTCTGGACTCCCAGAGCACCTTTCATACAACAAAAATATCAGAGCATGTATCACATTTTTATTGTAACCATGTCACAGCAGAATGAACACAGATTTTACAGAGACCTGGGCAACTGTGATGAGTTATCTTCCCAGCCTCTCTAATCCTCACACCTTCTTGTGTAAAATACATACAGGGCCAAGTGCAGTATTTGGTGTATAATATGAACTCAGTATGTAGCTGCTGTCTAGGCTCTGCCAAACAAATTGTATGATTGTGACCAAGTTACACAGCCCTTATGAGCTTTAGAGCAGTGAAAGTAATGTTTCTATATTTTAGATCTGTTGAGGATTAGATGATATGTAAGGTACCTAGCACAGTCCTCAACCTATCCATGCTTAAATGTTTTCATCCTTTTCAACTAAATGACTAAAAATTACTTGCCCCAAATATGCACTATTTTGAACCATAAGACAGAGAGGATTATAGAAGGATGTATGTGAAGTGGGAGAGGGAAAGAGACCAAGGTTTAGGCAGGGAGAGAGAACGTAAGAATATAGGTGTTGGAAGTAGTGGTCTGAAAGCTCTTTACAGGTGCTAGAATACTACAGCCTATATGGAAAATAGGACATAGGAATATGCCAGAACTTCTGGGCTCTTTTCCAGTTTCTACTGTCTGGAGAAAAGTCAAAGTAATGGATTGACTGTAGGGTGTCACACTGGAACTAGAATATAATGTAGTTTTTGGTGAGTACCTTCTGTCCCAAATCAGAAAAACTCAAAATTTACAGTTAAAGGCAGAGAAAGGAGATTTTCAGAAGAAAATCTTGGCAACTCTATCCCAGCAGCTAGGGGAAAAGATATGAAGCTCCAAAACCAAGCTAACCTGAAAATTATAATAGATGGTCAAGTTCCTCTGGGAAGGCCACTAACACACAAAGGGTAGACACAGCTCCAAGTGCCAAGCAAAACCAAAGTCATTCTCTCCCCTTTGCAGTTTACAAGGCATCCCAAGTAGTTGTTTAGAAGTCTTGTTTCTCTTGATTACATCCCTTTCCCTGATTATATATATATATAACACATATATATACACATATACATGCATTTCCCTTTCCTTGATTAGATGTCTGTATGGGGGAGAAGATATTCTATGGGAAGAAACTGGACTTACAGCCTAATATGCTTAGTTATAAAACTAGCAGACATTCCCAAATTTAATTCTCCTAGTTTGTATATATATTTACATATATATGAGGATATATATCATTATATATATATATCCTCATTTTATATATATATCTTCAGTGTGGCAATGGGCTTGTAGTTAGTTATAGTGCCAGACAGGTGACAATACTTTGCAAGGTTGGGGTAAGTTTCTATAGAATATAGTATATGCTCTCAGTCAGTGACAAATATATGCTTCTGTTTTCCCATAGTAAAATGAGGTTTATTAACATTCTTAGTGCTGTCTAGTGCTATTAATCAAATCCAGTAGATGAGTTTACCCTATTTATATTTATTACTGTAACATATGCATGGTCTTCTGTCATTTTATGTTTTCCATGTTTATGCTTCCTTGTTTTCTTTCCTATCTTTTTAAATAGATTTTGTATTTTCTTTTACTTCCCCCTGCCCCACCAATCTATAGTATGCTTTTAGTAATGCTAATGGTACTGTGGGAAAGAAAGAAGTCAGCACCCTTATACAATTTCTCACACCTCTTCCTTCACTTTACCTCCTGCTTTTTGTTGGTATCCTTGTGAACATATTTCACCCCCCCATTATAAAAGAGATATTTAATATACAACAAAGTTCAAGTATAGTATAAATAAATACATTACCTTTTGTTTCAGAAAAATCATACATTTAGCGTTCACTGCCAGCCCCTTCACAGTACAGCTTCCCCGATCTGTTACTTATTTGATTCATCTCCAGAAGATTTAAGTTCTAATATATTTGGAAATGTTTTCATGAAGTCTTTACACATGAATGGCAAATTATTGGGCATAGAATTCTTAAGCCAAACATTTTATCTCAATATCCTGAGAACTGCAATTCACATATCCAACAAAGAACTCACATTACTGATCAATAAGAAAAAGACAGAAACACAACAGAGAAATGGGCAAATGGCTTGAACTCTACAAAAGAGGACATATATTAGTCATCAGGGAAAGGCAAATTAAAGCCACAATGAGATGTGATGATATACCTACCACAATGGCAGAAAACCTTTTGATATCATTTGCTGGTTTAGATGTGGAGTACTGCTGGTGGGAGTTTAAATGGCTACAACCACTTTGGAAAACGGGCAGTACCTACTAAAGCTGAACACATACAATTTCAGTCCTAGGTATACACCCAATAGAAGTATATAAGTGTGTACATACATTTACCAAGGGATGTACATAAGAATGTCTTATAGCAGCATGATTCATAATAACCCCAAACTGGAAACAATCCAAAAGACCATCAACAATCTAATGGATAAATGGTGGTATATTCATATTATAAAATGGAATACGATACAGCAATGAGAATGCATGAACTACAAACATTGCTACACAACACAGATGAACCTCACAAATACAACATTGAACAAAAGAAGCCAGAACATAAAATACATACATGTGACGTTCAAGAACAGCCAAAACTGATCAACGTGGTTAGAAATTAGAATAGTACTTACCTTAGGACAGGAGTCAGTAGACTTTTTATGTTAAGGGCCAGATGACAAACATTTAAGGCTTTGCAAGGAATGCAGTGTCTGTGGCAACTATTCATCTTTGCTAATGTAGAGCAAAAGCAGCCGTAGACAGTACGTAAACAAATGAGGGTGATTGTGTTTCACTAAAACTTCAGGGACATGGAAATCTGAACATCATATAATTTTCATGAGTCATGAAATACTATTCTTCTTTTGATTTTTAAAAACAATTTAAAAACATAAAAACTTGTTTTTAGTTCACAGATGTTAGCCAGACTTGGTCTGCAGGCCATAGTTTGCTTTAGGGAGTCAGGTGTAAGTGACTGGGTGGGGGCATATGGAGGTTTCTGATGTGATGGTAAAGTTCTGTTTCTGGATCTAGATGTGGTTACACAAGTACATCCTTTTTGTAAAACTGTACAGGCATACCTCATTTTATTGTGCTTTGCAGATACTGTGTTTTTTACAAATTGAAGGTTTCTCACAAACCTGCGATAAGCAAGTCTATCAGTGCAATTTTTCCAACAGCATTTGCTTCCCTTCATGTCTCTGTGTCACGTTTTGGTAATTCTCACAATATTTCAAACTTTTTCATTATTATTATATTTGTTATGGTAATCTGCAATCTTTGATGTTACTATTGCAAAAAGATTACAACTCACTGAAGGCTCAGATGATAGTTAGCATTTTTTAGCAATAAAATATTTAAATTAAGGTTTTGTTTTTTTTTTTTTAAGATATAGTGCCATTATACCCCTAACAGACTACAGTATAGTGCAAACATAACTTTTACATGCACTGGGAAACCAAAAATTCCATGGGACTGGCTTTAATGTGATATTCACTTTATTGCAGTGGTCTGGAACCGAACCCACAATATCTCCGAGGTATGCTTACAATTTATATACCTTCCTATATGTGTTTCAATTAAGAGAATGTTTTTAAAAAATTAAACATTAAAAATGTTTTTAAAATTTTTTTATTTTTAAAAAAATATTTATTTATTTAGGCTGCGCCAGGTCTTAGCTGCAGCAGCATGTGGGATCTAGCTTCCCAACGAGGGACTGAACCCGGGCCCCTGCAGTGGGAGCTCGGAGTCTTACCCACTGGACCACCAGGGAAGTCCCTAAGAGAATGTTTTTAAAAAGTATATCTTAAATGGTAAAAAAAAAAAAAAAAAAAGTTAAAAAAACCAAGTATGTATGACCAACTTAATTTTTGGTTAATTTATTTGTAGGGAATTCTTCATCCTTGGAATTCATCTTGAAGTTCATCCAGATCATTATTTGTCAATTTTTATTCATTTCCTTTCATTTAAAAAACATTTTCTATTTTATCTTTGACTCTTGCCTGTGTTCAGTTTGTTTCATGATCTTTGCTGGAAACACCAGCAAATGTTCCCGATATTCCCAACAGAATGAATCTGTGGAGGATCCCTCCTGCCTCTCTTCTGTATCCCTTATCTCCACCCTGATTATGTTCATTTCTATTTTCTTCTTCTACTTTGGCGAGGTCTTTCAAGCCTGTCCTTCTTCCTCACTGATTTGCTTTTTCTGTAACTCTGATTCTGCTTTTTGCAGCTTCTAGGGCACTGTAAGTGCTTTGTGAAACGGCACACTTCTGCAGTTTAATCCACACCTCTTGTGACTTCTTTGTCACTTTAATCTAGGACCTCATCTTTCATTTCTGGTTTCACAATGAACATTTTAGTCAACTTTCTTGAAGGTATAAATCAGTTGTTCAAACTCTTCTTGTATTTCCTAATCTAAGTCTTCACTTGAATATTATATTTAATCCCTCTACTTTTCCCCACAGAATCTGAATGGGTTGCACGTTGAATTTTTTTTTGTTTGCTTGTTAATTGGTCTTTCAATGGAGTTTATCTCCCGGCTTTCTCCCCCTTGGCACTATTGACACTTTGGACTAGATAATTCTTTATTGGGGCGGGGTGGGGGGGGTGGGCGTCCTGTGCATTGTAGAATGTTTAACAGCATCCCTGGCCTCTGTCCACTAGATGCCAGTAGAACCACACTGGTGTGATAACCAAAAATGTCCTCAGACATTGCCAAATGTCTCCTGGGGTGAAGAGGGGTAAAACGGCACTCAGTTGAAAGCCACTGGTCTAGACTCATTTGCCCAAAAGCAGAATGGGTAGAATCTCCCTATTCTTCTGTATTTACCTGGATACTACTCAAATTCTTCCCTTAGAAATTAAGCTTAGAGAATTAGATGTTGTAGAGGTTTCAATTATTAGTTCAAAAGTTCAGCGGCCTATGAGGATCTGGGGCTGGCTGTGGACAGCTGCAGCTGGGAAATGTCGTCTCTATGCCCTCTGTTTTTTGGGGCCAATGCCTCTCAATCTGTATGTATGTGTGTGGAGGCTTGGGCTGTGCTTTGTCCTGATGCTAAGATTTTGGTTTATTTCCTCATATGGGAGTGGGCTGGTCACTCTGACAAGACATCAAATAAAGCCCCATGGTTTGCAGAATTTTTGTTTGGTGGTTCAGCAAATATTTTTCTCTACAAAATGGCCTTTGTTTGGTGCTGTTGGCCCTTGGCTACAAATCTGGCTCCTAAGATGGCTTCTCATCTTCTCCAGCCAACCATCCTCACCCCAGACCTTAACCCCATCAGAAATTGGAGAAGAGCAGGAAAAGGAGATTTTCCAAAGTGCATGCTTTCTAGATGGGTGGTCTCCAGCCCATCTCTCCCAGTTGTGGAGTCCTTTTGAGCCTCCACTATTGTTTTTCCTAACCCTGAGAGTTGTATATACCTCATGTCATTTTTTTTCAATTCAAATAGATCTTTAGCTGGCAGACAGCACTTGGAATTCACATAGTTTAAGATTGGGGCCATTTTCAAATTTCAGTTGATGAAATTTCCTCTTACATTTTTGTTTGTCTTGGTTCTTTTCACCAGGTTTCAGAAAAGGAGTATTCTGCTATCTTACTGTTAAGTCATCATTTTTCCTTTTAGTCCCCAGTGTACTATTTCTTCCTTTTCCATAGAGGTTAAGTGACAGGGCAAGGAAATGGCTCAACTCTTCCTAAAGTAAAATCTCTTTTATGTTTCTCTTTGAGCAGTGAGGGAAGTGACGTTTTTTTCCTAAAATACATAGTAGAAAGCTCTGGGGTAGAGCTCAGTAGAGCAAGATCCAATTTTTGAGGAAATGCTGGTTATGTGGCTCTAGGTGCTTTTTTTTTTTTCCCTGTGCACTTAATTTTATACTCAAAATAGAAAAATATGATCTGTTCCACTTTTGCACTAGGCTGGGGAGAGAATGAAATGTATCCTTTGTGCTATCAGCAAGAGATATTAAACACAAGAAATTACTCATTACTACCTAGCAGAAAGAGGGGTCCTTAATTTCTAAATGAACCTTCCACCTTCTCTACCACCTCTCTACACAGAGACTAGGGCACCCACACTTTCCCAGTGGGGAACCTCACAGCCAGGTATAGATATAGGCTGATGCATTTTTCTTTATGACATTGATAACAAGAGATGGTTGATAACTGGTGTACAATTAATGCGTAGGTGTCAAAATCACACAAGTGTTTTACTGTACCCATCTTCTTTTTCCTATATAATGCTCCAGTTTCCTAATGTAATTTTAGCGGACGTAAAGCCAAACACCTTAAGTTTATATAACTAATTCCACTTGCATGAAAGTCAATAATTGACTGCTAGAACTTTGCCTCCTGGCAATCCACACTGTGGGCAGGTAGATGGTTGGGCCCCACCCTGAATCAGGTGTGCCAGGTGAACTTTTTAAAAACTAAAATCTCAGGTCGTCTGCCTGTGAGTTCATGGGCAGCATGCTGGGTCTGCTGGTAGCAGAAAGACTTTCATAACAATGGGCACACTCGGGCTTCCCTGGTGGCTCAATGGTTAAGAATCCGCCTGCCAACGCAGGGGACACAGGTTTGAGCCGTGGTCCAGGAAGATCCCACATGCCGCTGAGCAACTAAGCCCGTGCGCCACAACTACTGAGCCTGTGCTCTAGAGCCCGTGAGCCACAACTACTGAGCCCGCGCACCACAACTACTGAGGCCGCGCACCACAACTACTGAAGCCCGCACGCCTAGAGCCTGTGCTCTGCAACAAGAGAAACCACCACAATGAGAATCCTGCCCACCGCAATGAAGAGTGGCCCCCACTCGCCGCAACTAGAGAAAGCCCGCAAGCAGCAACGAAGTCCCAATGCAGCCAAAAATAAATAAATAAATTTATTTTTTAAAAAAACCCAAAAAACAACGGCCACACTCACTGATGACA
The DNA here is from genome assembly GCF_965194805.1 of Balaenoptera borealis. NCBI lineage: Eukaryota > Metazoa > Chordata > Mammalia > Artiodactyla > Balaenopteridae > Balaenoptera > Balaenoptera borealis. The sequence continues at coordinate 27,273,645 of NC_138871.1, forward strand.
AAGGTTAAAGGTAAGGAGATCATGCCCAAACCTATCTGACGTCTTTGTAGAATTTAATATGGAGGTAGAATAAGGCTGACCAGTTGACCAAAAAATATGTAGAGCACCACCATATGATCAGCACCAGTTTAGATGCTTTAGAAATACAACATTCAGTCCCTGTTCTTAAGGAACCTGGGATTTAACTGAAAAGACTAGTATGCATATAATAACAAATCACGTAAGGCATTAAATATTGACCCTTCTTCAGTAGCGATGCTGTTGGCTCTCCCAAACTCTCTCTTTGTTCTAACCTATCCTCTCCTCAGTTTCTTCCCACATCTCTTCCATACTTCCCTCATGGCCTCCTGTTTGAGATCCTCTACCCTAAAAGACAGTATCCTCCATTCTTGATCTACATAGTCAGCCTGGTGAAATGTCTATAACTGAGACTTCAACTACCATCAGTTTGCTGAAGAACCTCCGATTCACAGATCCAACTGGATGCACACCTGCTGGTCCCCCAGACATCTCAAAGTCATATACCCAAACTTGCTTCCCTGCCAGTATTTCAAACCTTGGTGAATGGCACCACCATCCACCCAATCATCCAACCCGGAACCTCAGGAGTCATCTGTGACTGCTTCTTCTTTACTCCTACATTCAACAGGTCACTGAACCAGTTAATTCTTTCTCTCATTCTTTCTTTTATCCACTCCTCCTCTCCTTCCTCCTACTCAATGTCATTCTTACTTCAGGCACACATAATTTCTTGCCTGTGCTTGCAAACTCTCTGCCTTTGGTATCATCCTCTCATCCCCTGAAACTCTCCTCTCCAGCCACTCCCAATCTTTCATCTAACACACCGGTCATACCAGAACTACTTGTATTTCTTCTCCATGTTTTCTCATCTATACATCTTCATGTGGTTTTTCATGTATTTTTCATCTCTATAATCTTCATGTCCCTTTGCCTAGAACTCTCTACTTTCTCCCTATTAATCTATTAAACTTCTGCTTATCCTTTAAAACTCCCATTAGACATCGCTTCATCCAGGAAGTTCTTTCTGATACCCTCCTACCCAGAGTCTTATTCCCCACTTTATACTGGTATACAAATACTCTATTGCCAAAAAAATATTTAAAAGACATGAAGTTCCTATTCATCTCAAACTGCATACAAAGGAGGAAAATACATTCTCATAAAACTATAGGAAACAGACTTTACTGTAAACAGAGGTCAGCCTCTGTGTCCCCCCGTTCAGAACTGTGGCTCATGCTGAAGTCACCCAGTGGGTGCTGCTATCAGCCACGTCGGCTGGGCGACATCCCTCCCTCACCCAAACTTTTACCATGCTTCAGGCAAAGGAGATGTTCTTCTTGTATTCATCTTTGGCTACTTCTTTAGGGCAGGATGATCAACTGGATAAAAATACAGCATTCCTATGAAAACAACCTCTAAAATCTATGTCTCAGTTTCTTACTTTTGCTGTGGTTAAATGTCTCCAGCGACCTGTGGACTGCTCCTCTGAGACATCAGGACAAAACTTGAAAGTTAACACAGACCTGTTTCCTTATCTATAAAATGATGAGCAGATGATCTCAAAGGATGCTCTTCCCGCTAAAACATCATCTGGACTCATTCCCTGTCCTAAGCTGGCTCTCCCTGTGAATGTCCCCATTTCTGAGAACAGATAAAGTACATAAAGGGCCTAGCCTACAGGTATTGCCGTTCATCATGCTGCCTCTGACAGGACTGTTATAGGAAGGTTAAGTGGTGGTTAGGGGAATCTCCAATGTGTGCCCCTACATATTAGGAATGCGTCAATACTCTCTTCTCCCAATAATTCAATGCAGAACTTCAACTTGTGCTATGTTTTCTCAAGCCTGTACATATCACGCTACCTTTTGGAGTATAGCATTTCCTTTCATGTCTTTTAAATTTATTTCTTTGAAGCCTCAAGGGGTACCTTTAATTCTAGTATTTCAAGATTCAGAGAACAAGTAGATATGAATCCCATCCACACCTTCAGAAAACCTGTAATCTTCATACAAGTGTAAGATAATGCTCTTGGTGTCTGGCAGTTTTTGGTTAGCTGGTGATGCCCACATTGGCCAAAATTGCTTATTTGCCAAAAATCACCATGGAGCTTGAATATTAGGTTTCTTTTGCTATAAGACCTTTCCATGTTTTTATAAAGTTGTTTCCATACTTAGATCGCCTGTTATGAGCGCTTAATGGCATCTCCAAATTTCATTGTCGCTTCTATGGAAAATTCTTCATTATAGTGACCTACAATCTGCACCTTTCTATCTACCACTGTTGAGGGGCTGAGCTTCTGGAATATGAGATGGTTCCCAGCTAACATTAATCCCAGAGTGAACAAGCTTCATTCCTAACCGTTGTCCCGCCTGAGCCTGAGTTCACAAAGACAAGTTCATCAAACCAGCTGATGAAAGTACCTGTCCAGATGTGGGAGCTTCCCCTAACACAACCTCAACACCTCCAGAAACTGTTTCCAAGTGAATGCTTTCTTCTTTGGCCCTCTTCATTCCTAATACCACTGTTTTAGTTGGACTCATTTCTCAGCTAAACAATTTTAATCACAGTATGACATGGTGGTCCAGCTGCCTAGGTTCAAATCTCACTTCTACCATCTGCTAGCTCTATGACTTGGGTGAATCACTGAATCTAATTTTGCTTTCTTCATCATTCAAATGGAACTACTGACAGTACCCATCTCATATAGATGTTATAGAGGATTAAATGAGGTAGTGACTACAAAGCACTTGGTACAGTGCCTGGAATAGGGCAAGTGTTTCATATTCTACTACTATTACTATTGTTGTGCTTGTTATTGTTATTCTCAATAGCTTCCTAAGTGGTCTCCTGCCACAAGATTATCACTCTTCACTCTTCTGTGCTACTTCTAGGAGGAGGTACTTTAAAAAATATTTCTTGATTATAAAATACATATTTCATTAGAGAAAATTCAGAAAACATAATGAGGGAAAAGTCACCCACAGTCTGACCAGTGATACAACCACTGTTGATATATTTCCTTCTAGTCTCTTCTCTATTTTTTTTAAGCTAGAGCTGATCATTTAAATACTCTTTGTGTCTGCTGTTTTCACTTCAGCGTTTTCCCATAATTTAACATTTAATAACACAAGGTGGGTTTGGTTCTAATTCTTTGTTTAGCATTAGATAGCATAGAAATGTTTTATCTGTATTACATATAAATAAAATACAAATTGGAGCAACCAATGATTGGTGGTGGTTGCTCCCCTTACCTCCTGCCCACTGTTCCTGCCATCCACCTGCCTGCCAAGGCAACAGGCTGCCAGCATTGCCACACTGGGTTTCTCTGATGCTGACAGTCTACTGCCTGTGCTTTTGCTCACTAGCTGAGCCTTGTCCCCTCTGCTAGGAGGCTCCTCTGGCCTAAGGAATGCAGGAGAACACTGAGGGTTTGGGTCCACTGTGTGCTAGTGGCCTTACCTCCTGCGAGCTTGCTCATGTCTGCTCCTAGACGGTGCTCATAAATTCCTCAGTCTGGAGTGGCTACCTACCCACCTCTCCCCATCTGTGTTCATTACAGTTTTCAAAACCCAGCTCTGAATAGTTTCCTAAGTAAAGCATTACCCTCCATGATGACAACCAAGCCTGGTATTTCAGAGCACTCTGACAGTTCAACCACTTCCATATGACAGCACAGACACTTGGCAGATACCTGCTGATTGGGCGACTGGGTATTTCATTGTTTGTGTTGTCTCTTCAAGCAAACCACAAAGTTCTTCAAAGATGAACCGTTTCTCTTAATTTTTATCTTATTGGTCACTAGGACTGGGCTAGGTAAACAATAAATGACTGATGAATAAAGTAACAGCCAACACTTTTCTTCCTTCATAATACCTGTGTTTTTACATCTTTTTCTTGCTTTTCTGCACTTGGTAGGCTTGGTAACAGCTAAGCGCTCCTACAGTTCTTCCTACATGCCAGTCACAGTCCTAAGGGCTTTATACATATTAACTAATTTAATCCTCAGATGAACCCTGGTGAAAGGGTACTATTAGCACTTTCATTTTAGGCATGAGGAAGTGATGGGATTAAAATTCAAATTAAAAAAAAAAAAAAACCAGCTTGACCAAACATAATATCTATATAATTGAATTCCACAACTAAAATATTTATAATGGATCAACTATGTCCTCAGCCCTATAAAAGAATATTTCCTACCCCGGAGGGGGAGAAACAGCAAATGAGGCCCTAAACACAGGAAGATAGGCCAGACACATACAAACACAAAGAGAGAAAGTGGGGCCCCAATTCCTATGATCAGAACAAGTCTCTCCCAAATGGTGGGAAATAAGGGGCCCTCAAAGTCACATCATTATTAAACCCGGTCATGAAGAGGGTCAGTCCTCGGTGGAAACCACAATCTCAGAGCACGTCTGTGAGCCTTCGGCAGGATGCTGCACATCTGTTCCCCCCAGATAGAAGCACTGGGGCCAACTTTTCCTTGTTCCCCAAGTGATTCTTTGTCACTGGCCCCACTATCTTGTACCCCAGGTGTCTGGGGTAGCTGGAGTGGACAGGACAACCCAGCTTCTCCTTACTAACCGGGACACAACATCCCAACAAATCACACAATTGACCAGATATTAGTGTCTTTAAATAAGCAGAGAAGACAGGCTTTTCATAAGACCTATTTGTGTATCATAAAATCACAAGAATTCAACATGCTTATCATCAGCATCAATGTGTCTTTTGCCAACATCTGAAGCACACACATCTTTTATGCAATGCTTGGTGAGTAGCAGAGGACCACAGCTTAGAGTGGACCTGGAGTTTCCTGAGGCATCCACGACCTCCCTGGAGACAGCCGACATCCCCTGGAGCAGTCCTCAGAGGCCCGGGGCCCAACTTCTATTTCAGAAGACAAGGCTCAGAAACAGACCCAATTCCTCAGTGCTCTTACCCACACCATGGCTTCAACCATCACCTGAATGCTAACTACATCCAAACCCGTTAACTCAGAGTCCGATCTCCAATCTCTCAGCCCCTTCAAACTCAAGTCAGTCCGAACAGAACGCACCACTTCTCCACACGCGTGTTCTCAGTGCCCCCCACCACCAAGGCGGAGACCTGAGCGGTCTGCATCCCCATAGCCCCCCTCCTCAGAGGCCACTCACTCTGCAGCCTCTGCCCACCTACTCTTTCAGTACAGGCCCTTGTTATTTCTTGCCTGGCTCACAACAGTACCTTTCTTACAGGCTCCCCGGCCAACCTTTCCTCCCCACCACAAGCCGGAATAGTCTTTCAGAAGCACAAGGTGACGACTGGTCATCACTTTCTTTAAAACCCTCAGGAGCTCACGATGTATTACCAGAGATCAAGTCAAACTCCCGATTGTGGCTCGCTGGGCCCTGCAAGATCTGGCCCCTGCCTGCCTCTCCAGCCACCTTTTGCTCATCCCCACCCAGACTCCTCCCCTTTCGCTCCCCCAGACCAAAAGCCCTCTAAATAAGCACTACCTTGTCACAGCCACCAAGCTGTTGCCCAAACTATTCCCTCTTCCCAGCATGTCTTCTTTCTACCCGACAGCTCTACAGGCCTCAGCACAAGCACCACCTCCCACAGGAAGGCTTCCATGATGCCTTCACCTCAATCTGTACGACAAAGCACCTCCACTGACACACGATACACCACACGGCATCACCATCAGTTTCCTTCAATGTCTTCTCCACTAGCCTGGAGCTCACTTCTGTGTCCCGGTGTGGTGTCTGGCACACAGTGAATGTTTTCCAGATAAAAGACAGTGCCTAGAAATCCAAGCCCGCCAGGTCACATCCCCTTGCCCTTCCCTGACACCCAGGAGGACTTACCTACGCAATCACAGGTGGGGAACTCGGCCTGGGCTCTCTTGGCAGGTGTGTCCAGCAGACTCTTGGTGGGTGTGTCCAGGTACTTAAGAGGTGACTCCAGGAAGCCACTGAGGGTGGGTGTGAGTGGGTTCTCGGCCTTGGTGGGTGTGGCCTCCTGGCCTCCCTCCTCTGAATGGAAGCAGGTGGTTGAGAGCACAGTCACAGCCCCTGAAGATTCGATCTTGATTTGCTTGGGAGAGCGGGTAGCAAAAGGGCTCTCGGGGGCTGGGAGACAGGTTGGCTGGTTCTCGGGGTCCTGAAAGGGCACAGATTGGGGGCCAGGAAGCCCAAAGTTATCCCCAAATTCAGCCTCAAACTGCCGGATGAGCTCTTCCAGCTTGTCATCGGCAGGGGGAAGAGGGCCAGCGGAGCCTGGCTGCAGGGTTGCCATGGGGCTGGGAGACCTCATTTCCTGAGTAGGGGCCAGCAGGCTGTCCCCGGAGGGACTAGGTGCAAATAGCGCAAGAGAAGGTTCTGGGGGCAGGGGGACAGCAGAGCCCTGTGAGGCAGGAACGGGGGCAGGTGGATGTGCCTGCACGTCCTCAGAGACTGGGGACCTCAGCCCTTCCAGGATGATTTGCCGCAGAGGTGGGAAGAGGGGCTGTGCCTCCCGTGGCCTGGACTTCTTGATGTGAATGGACTTCCGGACACTGGGCTTGATCCCAGGGCCAGCTTTGTCAGTTCCCACGAGACCTCCAGCTGGTGCCAGGGGCTTCCTTTTCTTCTCCTTGGGTGGTCTGTCGGATGGCCGTGAGGCAGGTGAGCTGGGTGGTGCCCACCAGCCGGGAGCAGGAGGCTCCGCGGGAGGGGGGAGGGAGGCGTCGTGGGCCTGTTCCAGGAAGAGACTGCGCTTATGGTGGAGGTGCTGCTGCAGGGCCGTCTGGGCCTTCTGGTGGGAATCGGGCTCTGAGGACGGTGTGGGGGCCTCCCTTTGGAGAATGGGGGATGGGGATGGGGATGGGGAGGAAGAGGGTACCTCAACCTTGACCTTGGGCTTGCTGGGCAGGGCCTCGGGCCGCTTGAATACTGACTGGATGTAATCACTGGCACTGCCCAACAACTGCTCCAGTTCAGCCATGGGATCAGGGCTTGGGCGGGGCATGGGCCAAGAGCTCCGGGGAGTTGCTGGTGGGGTGTCAGTGCCCCAGGCTTCAGGAAACTCTGTTCTAGGAGTTGCTGTAGGGAAGGCAGGGCTATCAGGAGCAAAGGATGGGTGCTCTTCAGGAGGGACCACAGGCCATGAGGGAGCCCGGAGGTAGGACTGGGGAGATCTGAAAGGGGCAGGAGGGGACAAGGCCTCAGGAAGGGGGCAAGAAGCCTGGGAGGTGGCGTGAGAAGGTTGGGGGAGGGCAGAGGAGAGTTGTGTGAGGGCCTCAATGGCGATGGCGGTCTGCAGGCTGATGTTTTTTTCCTTGGCGATACTCAGGGCACTCTGGGACAGGGGCAGGCCCTCCAGAGGAGGAGGTATATGAGGGACCTCAGAGCTGAGGAGTGGCCTGGTGATTGGCGCCAGAAGACCAGCCTCACCAGAAGGCAGAGTCCCTGGGAGCCTGGGCCGCTCCTCCCCTCCCTCCACAACCACAGACTTGATCTTCCCCTCCAGCCACTCGAGGTAGTCAGGGCATTCTGGGCCATCGCAGTTGCAGTTGGGTGGTTTCATGCCATGCCGAGCGAGGGCCAGGGCCGTCTGCAGCGTGTCAAGGTCTTCGCTGCCAGCAGAGCAGCTCTCGGGTCCTGACCGGGGTCCCCTGCTGTTGTTCCCAGCTTCGCGACTCATCTCACGGTTGAAGGTTTCATAGAGCCGGGTGCTAAGGGCTCCATAAGAGGACACAGCTTCGGCCACAGCCGAAAAGGCCACCAGATCGTGGGCATCTTCCAGGCGAGCAGTATGAGCTGGTCCGGGGGTCACGTCCCAGTCGGGCTTCGGCTCTGCTCGCCAAGGACCCCCAGTGCCCAGCAAACTGGGTCCAGCAGGTTCTCTAGCACCATTGACCGGCGCCCCTGAGGCGCTTAGCTGCCGTGAGTCCCCATCGTACACTGGCCCTGAGTCCATCTGACCTGGAACAGGTCCATCAACTGGGCTGAGCTCTGAGCCTGTCTGAAGAGAGAGAGAGGAGGAGGAACAAAAGGGGAAAAGATGAGCCACAGTACTTGAAAAGCACTGTCCTGCACCACACCACTCAGAGGCACAACTAACCCTGCTTTCCTTGCAAACCCTCCCTGTCTCTGATAGAGCTTGAACCTCAGCTCAACTTCTCACACCTCATTTCTCAGCTGGCCGCACCGCAGAAGCAGAAAGCACGTCTTTAAGAGATCCTAACGCAGAGTTCTGAATGTTGCTCAGACCCTTTCTGAGCCTCGTATTGATCGCACCGATCAAACTCCCCTGAAACCAAGTATTTGTTGAGGACGCACAAAGAGGTCTTTAACTCACAATGACCAAAGTGACACCAGAACCTTTGTTTTTTGTCAGGAGGAAAAGAAAGCTAACTAAGCATCCATGTAACAATGCACCAGAAGTGCGAAGTCTGTGTGTGAACGGTCAGGGAACGAGCAGCTTTGACTAACGAATTCAGCCTGGACAAGGAATCAGCCATGGCTTCTCAGGGGAAGGAACCCACAGTTCTTTTCTCTGCCCATTATTGACCTCGCTTAAGCTCAGGCTGAACTCAGAGAGCTGACAAGGCAACATTCCCACCCCAGCCCCAGGCCTGAGGAAACACTGATCATCCAATACAGCGTGTGTTTAGCCCCACGCCAAGCCAGTCACGCCAATGACAAGTGAGGTGCTGCTTGGAAGAAGATCCAAGCTTCCCAGGAACCACCATTATTCATCTGATGTCCACCCAAAGCACACTGAAGGGGGAGAGCACAAGAGGAAGTGGGCCCGGAGTCCAGTCCAGCAAGTTAAAAGGTAATACGAGGCAGATCTGAGTTTGCAAGAATTCATCCCACCGGAAAGGAAAGCTCTTCCTTACAGTAGAATGCCAATAAAAAATATAGAAGGATATAGAAGGATTTAGAAACTCATCAGTGGATGCTACGAACAGCAGGTGAAAGCTTAATGAGGCACAGGATATATACATGGCCTCAAAACATCTCTTCAAAAATTACTTAAATACAATAGCAACTTTATAGTGGAGAAATAAATCTGGCTGACACCACCTTTACCAAATGATCAAAGTTATCATCATCACCAATACTGGGAAAAAACCAACATCATGTGTCTCTTGATATGGTAACATTGAGAAGGAGGATATAACGTCACTCACACAGAAGTGCAGCCAGAACATATAACCTTAAATCTAATCATAGGAAACGTCAGATAAACTGAAACTAAAGGGTATGCTAGAAAGCACCTGGATTGTTCTCTCCAAAAATTTCAAAGACAAGAAAAACAAACATCTCTCCCAGCTGACACAAGACTAAAGAGACAGCAAAATGCATGCTCATGGGTTAGATCTTGGAGTGGGGGGAAATAGCTATAAAGTACATCATTGGGACAACTGATGAAATTTGAATATGGATGTGGATAAGATCATATCATACCAATCTCTGTGTTCTGGACATGGATGACTATACTATGGTTATGTAAAAGAATGTCCTTGTCCTTAGAACACATACACACTGAAGTATTTAGGGATAAAGGGTATCTCCAACTTAATCTCAAATGGTTCAGAAAAAAAGTATATGCATATATAAAAATATATACACATAGAGAAAATGATAAAGCAAATACGGCAAAATGTAAACAATTTGGGTATACGGGAGTCCCAGGTACTCTTCTTTAATCTTTTCTATAAGTTTTTAAATTCTATCAAAATAAAAAGTTAAAAAAGAAATTAGGGGACTTCCCTGGTGGCGCAGTGGTTAAGAATATGCCTGCCAATGCAGCAGACGTGGGTTCGATCCCTGGTCCAGAAAGATCCCACATGCTGTGGAGCAACTAAGCCCATGTGCCACAACTACTAAGCCTGCGCTCTAGAGCCCACGAGCCACAACTACTGAAACCCGCGCACCTAGAGCCCATGCTCCGCAACGAGAAGCCACCGCGATGAGAAGCCCGCGCACCGCAACAAAGAGTAGCCCCCGCTAGCCGCAACTAGAGAAAGCCCGCGCGCAGCAACAAAGACCCAATGCAGCCAAAAAAAAATAAACAAAACAAATAAATTTGAAAAAAAGATCTGTAAAAAAGAAATTAGTCCCTCAGGTAGAACATACAGTATATTAAACAGATGGTTAAACGATACTAGTCCCCAGACTGTCAAACGTGGCCATCATGGGCTCCAAAGCAGTAGCAGGGAGCTGGGATTTGGGACAGGCCTCTGGGAGATGAGCAGAGGCCCCAGCCTGTGGTTCCCATCTCATTCTCATCACTGCCCCAATTCTGGCCACTAAGGACCCTCATGCTTTTCCAACATGCTGTTCTGAGCTTTGCACATGCAGTTCTCATTGCCTGGAATGCCCTTCCCAGCCTCTGTGAGGTCTCTCTGGCTTATCCTTCAAGCATCAGCTCAATGTCACCTCCTCTCTGACCTGGTTCGCAGACTGACCGACGCTCCTTCCCCTAGGCTCCCACGGCACCTTAAACATGCCTCTATTAGCACTTATCACCTGCCAAGCAGCTGCCTCCCCCCACCAGATGGTAGTTCCTTCAAGACAAGAGCCCAATCGTAATGACTTCTGTGCCTCCCGCCCGGTCCGCCATCCGTCTGCCCCACAGGCCATGGAATACGCCAGCCTCTCCCTGACGCTGCTGGAAGACTACTATCTTTCAGAACTAGAAACTAGGAACAAATACCTTTCCTCTAGGAATGTGGCTGATCACCCAGTTCTCCCTTCCTTCCTTCTTCAAAACCTAAACTAACGTGGCTGCAAAGGCTACAGAATTTGAAGTGATCAAATTTTACATGTTTACATGTTTATGTATAAAAGACAGAAGAAGCATGCATAAACAAGAAGAAACACGAGAGAGTAGCATGGATTTACAAAAACAGTGTCAGGAAGACTAATGCTGCATGAGCTAAGGCTTCCCCAAATGCTCAAGACAACTAAAAGGATTTTTAAAAGTTATTTTTGGTGTGTGAATAAGAAGAACAAGGAAGAGCTAGGCCCACTCTTGTGCCTATGAATTCCCTGGGAAGGAAAATGCTCTTCAGACCAAAGAGAAAAGAAAAGGAAGAGTAGATACAGATAAGAGGAAAGTGAAACCAAGCCGGGTGGGAGACTTTAAGAAACTCTAAATTCCAGTTTTCCCAGCCAAGGGATCCCACTGACACATTCCTCACACCTGCCAGTGATCCTAGAAGAAACCTGCCATCAGGAGAAGGTGCCAACAGGTGAGAAAAGAGCAAGTGTCATCCCCAACTTTCAGAACACTGGGTGAGTTCAGTCCATGTAAGAGTCCTGAGTGGGTAACTAAAGGGACCTCAAAGGAGTCAGGTTCAATGAAGGCCATCAACCCATCAACACGCAACTAATCTTAGTGCTTTGTGTTGTGTGGTCACTGGACCAGGAGATAAAGAGGTCACAAACTCAAGGGCTGCAGGCCAAATCTGCCACAAAACAAATCTGTTTTGTTTGGTTTTTATGTTTGCTTTGCCAATGGTAAAAAAAATCAAATTTCACATGAAACCCAGATTTTCCTGAAGGTCCACACTCCTGCCCGGCAACTTCGTCTACAACTGAGCACTGACTACCGCTCCAGCTCACCCCCAGCCACATTATTTGCACTGCCTTCTTGAAACCAAGGCCAGGAGTCAGGGATTATTTATTAATTGCCTGAATTAATTATCACTTCATTCATTTGTATTACTTGCCAAGGCTCTGGGTTTGCGAATCAGGTTGCAGACACTGAAGTTCCACAAGGCTGGCTGTGATCCCTTTGAGGGACAGCTATGGAGAATGATAGGCTGGATGGGCTGGCTCACCAATGGCTGAATGACCATGCCACGCTCAAAGTAAGAGTGGTATATCAATTGGGGGGGTGGTCTGTAGTGGCCTGCCACAGGGCTCTGTCCTCAGAACTGTCCTGTTCAACATATTTATTAATAATGATAGTGAAGGCACACTTATTAAATAGACAGATGTTGAAAACAGGAGGGATAAAACTATGTTAAGTGATAGGACCAGGTGCCAAAAGGTCAATAGGCAGGAGAGAAAAAGATCTAACAGGGTAAATAGGGTCCTAAGCCACATCTGTGCAAATTAAAGATGGAAGAAGCACATAACAACGGCAGTAGTGCACATGAAAATGTCTTAGAAATCAAGAGGGATAAAAGACTTACTGATGGGGGACTTTCCTGGTGGCACGGCGGTTAAGAATCTGCCTGCCAATGCAGGGGATACGGGTTCGATCTCTGGTCCGGGAAGATCCCACATGCCACGGAGCAACTAAGCCCATGTGCCACAACTACTGAGCCTGCGCTCTGGAGTTCGTGTGCCACAGCTACTGAAGCCTGTGCGCCTAGAGCCTATGCTCCACAACGAGAAGCCACCACAATGAGAAGTCCGCGCACTGCAACAAAGAGTAGCCCCTGCTCACCAGTATATTGATGGTATACTCAATATGATGTGATTTGGCAGCTTCAAAAGGTCTTATTACTCAAGGTTTCTTCAAACATTTTTTACTACAAACCACAGTAAGAAATACATTTTACACTGTGATCCATTATATTCTTATATATATGACAAGTTTGTAAAACAGTATTTCCCCTTACTAGATACACAAATCCCTCCCTCCCTCTTTCTTGCAGGTTGCAACAATCTAAGTTGATTTCACAGTCTACTAACAGGTCCCAACCCATTTGCAGTTGGACACACACAGATAGGAACTGACCGGAACAGGACCTGCAGCACAGGCAGCAACAGCCCTGCTCTGCCTGGCCAGTCCCTACCTGAACACAGGCTTCCCTCTGGCGAAAAAGGAAGCAGGACAGTTCAAAACCGTAAGAGGAACAAGTCCCTTTTGGTTCTGAAGAAGACAAAACTCAAGAAGATCTTTAAACATCTGAGGGCCTATCATTTGGGAAAAAAATTAAACTTGTTTCAAGTGGCCCTAAGAAGTGGAAGAAGAGAAGACTTAGGTTCAATTTAGGAGAAGTTTTAATACTGAGAGATACTAAAAAATACACTGAAATCCTGTCCCCCTAACAAGCAGGGGGTATTGAAAAGGAAACCGAGCAGTTATTTGACGATTACCGGCAAGGCGCAGGACAATGCTGGCGGAGGATGGAGGCTAGTCTAGGTGCTTGCAAAGTCCCAGCTAGACATGCCCCAACCCTAAAGGCCTCCACACTTTATATCCCTTACTTCTCACTCCCCTCTGGGCTGCAGCAAGCACCGCTCTGAGGGTGCTTCTTAAAGTTTAGTCTCCAGCTGCCTCTAGCCCCTGGAACATGCTACAGGCCCACTGAGAGCAGCCTGTCTAAAGCGGACCAAACTCCCCGTCCCACCTCCAACAGCTCCGTCCCCGACTCCCATTCCCACGAGTGTCCCCAACCCCGACATCCTCCACGTCCTTCCAATGTGCCCAGTCACCAGGTCCAAACAATTCTAAATGTGAGCGCCTTTCTGTTCTATCTCCTCCCTTTCCCTTCGTGTCCTCCTCATTGGGACCTTGGTGTGCGTACACACTTTTTAAAAAAAATTTATTTAGTTATTTATTTTTAATTAATTAATTAATTAATTAATTAATTAATTTATGGCTGCGTTGGGTCTTCGCCGCTGTGCGCAGGCTCTCTCCAGCTGCGGCGAGTGGGGGCCACTCCCCGTTGCGGCACGCTGGTCTCTCACCGCGGTGGCCTCCCCTGCTGTGGAGCACAGGCTCCAGGCACACGGGCTTCAGTAGTTGCGGCACGTGGGCCCAGTAGTTGTGGCTCACGGGCTCTAGAGCGCAGGCTCAGTAGTTGTGGCGCACGGGTCCAGTCGCCCCGCGGCATGTGGGATCTTCCCGGACCAGGGCTCAAACCCGTGTCCCCCGCACCAGCAGGCAGATCCTCAACCACTGTGCCACCAGGGAAGTCCCCGTACACACTTTTTAATTGTCCAACCTGACAGGAGCTCCCCAGCACCCCCCAGTCTTTTCTCCACCCTACAATCTGCTGTGGATCGCATCCCTCCCTCGAGACTCCCAGCGCCAACTTCACAACGCTTCCTCATACGCCACCCTTGCTCAGCCTTCAGAATTTAATAAGAGTGCCATGTGCACGCACCCAGTACTTAGCAGGTGTGGCAGAGTTTACTTTCCAAAGACGGACACCACAACCCCTCCACCCACATGCACTTCTCCCATGGAGAGGTGGGGTCTACATTCCCTCCCTTTAAATCAGGGTGAGCTTGTCACAATGGTCAAAGTGCCACTGTCATGATTTTCAAAGCTAGATCATAAAAGATAATACAGCTTCTGCCTGATTCTTGGGGACACCCACTCTTGGCACCCAGCTACCACACTGTGAGGAAACACAGGCCACGTGGAAAGGCCACGTGAAGGTGTCCGCGGACCTTTTCGGCTGAGGTGCCAGCCAACAGTGGGCATCAACCTGCCAAACAAGTGAGTGAAGGAGCTCTGCAACGATTCCAGCCCAGCTGTCAAATTACCTCTAGCTTTTGAGATTTCCCAGCTGAGGCCCTACACATCAAGGAGCTGACACCTGCTACCCACGCTATTTCCTTCCTGACTTCCAGGGCCAAAGACTCAATGAACATAATAAAATGATAGCTGTTTCATGCCACTAAATTTTGTGGTGGTTTCTTACCTTACAACAGACCAGACTGTATATTTCAGGAGCATCAAGAAGTTTATAAGCAAAAGGCAAGAGACAGACCCATAAACAAACAAATGCCCTGGAGCATACTGGTGCCATGAGAGCAGTCTATCCAGGGCCTGGGGCACGGGGGCCACTTCTCTCTGGGAAGGTGGACGTGTCTGTCAAGAAAGGTTTCACCTTGAAGAAACCTTCAGGACGAGCCTTGGAAGATGGGCAGGTATTTTGGAGGAGGGGAAGGAGGAGGAATTCCAGATGGAGAGCCTCACATAGGCAAAGGCACAGAATCATGAGAAGGCCTGGCAGGCCAGGGGAAGGGTGAGCTGCGGGGCACATCCTGAGCGTGAAGCGTGGGGAGGGCAGACGTGTGGCTCACAGCATGAACACATAGGAGCAGATTTACATTTCAGGAGGGGCGCTCAAATGATTTCACAGAGCACTGACTGCAGACTTCAAGGCTGGTGGCATGAAGACCGGTTAGCAGACTAATGCCGCTGTCCAGATCAGTGATAATAAGGGCCTGAACTAAGGCAACAGCAGAGAGATGGGAATGAAGTGTGATTACGGAAGCAAATGATTAGATGTAGGGGGTGAGACAAGGAACAAAATCAACCCCTTCCTGATAAAGTCCTCCTGGACCAGTCCTGCTCACCACAGGTCTGAAGCAGATCCTACACAGTCACCACATACAGCCACCTTCTGCTGGGAATCCTCTTCTAAGAGAGGATGACCAGTTACACTATAAAAACTCCTAAGGGACCAGGCTTCCATCACATCTTCAGAATCTGACAGAGTGCTCAGTATGCGTTCAAAATGGTCTGCTGCTTCCTCCTCCTGGGACCTAGCTGGTACAAGCCTCTTCACCCCGGGACTGTGAGAGGCGGCCAGCTGAAGCTCTGGGCAGAGCTCGCAGCCCTCCTCTGCTAAGGCGCCTGTCACAGTGCACACATGTAGAGGTCTGCAAAGCTGCCAATGCCATCAGCAACTGATCTTGAACGGCCTGCACCCCCATCTGCCTCCACAGAGAGGCCCACCAAAGGTGTCGGCGCTGCCCCTTCTCAGAGCCCCCTTCCAGGCACAGAACCCCGCCCTGCCCTCACCGGGACCCGCACACCCAGTCTTACCAGGTCTCTTCTCTGCTTTCACTAGGAAAGCTCCAGCCCATCCCAGGCTTGGTGTGGACAGGCTGGGGGTATGCTCCCCTCACCAAGCGGTGGGCAGCAGGGGTTTGTTACTGGAAGACAGGCAGAGCAGATGCCCTCCTAGAGCCAAGAGACCTGACCCCTCACCTACTTCATGAAGGATGTACAGCATCGCCACCTGCAGAAGACTCCAGGTCTTCCTCCAGGGGCCCAGGAACCCTTTTGGAATTTGTCCCTGTACCCTGCTTGGTCAGGACTCCCAAGGTCCCACATCCCTCCTCCTCTACAGCCTGCTCCTCTCTACGCTCCCCATCCCCACAGCTGGTCCCTCAGACAATCTGCAGGTATCCAACCACAGCAACAGCCTGCCTCCCCACCCCAGGGGCTCCAGAGCCCCCTGGATGTCAGGCAAGGCTGCAGAAGTGTGGAACTCCACCCCCAAACACCTCATTTTATCCATAACACAATGAGAGGCGTGGAACTGACACCAGGTTTTCCGAGTCTTTCCTGACTCTCAGAATGCCAACACATGAAACCAGATCAGCAATCCTCTATGAAAGGGAAATGGAAGGAAGGCCGGAAGATAAAGGCTACTCCTGTGAGAGATCAAAGTGCTCATTCACCATCCTTCTTAGGGCCTCTGGGGAAAGGGGATATTAGAAGAGGCAGAGTCCCAGGGGCTGTCCTGCTGTTCAGCAGTTATACACCGTGTTGGAAGAAACATGTCCAAGAAGGTGTTTTTAGCCAGGATGAATAAGCCTGCAGGCAGGCTCCACAAAGGCCAGCGGCCAGGAGGCAGGGCCAGTCTGCGGCACATCCTCTACAGAGGAATCTCCAAGAATGAATTCTCGTGGGACTCCAGGATAAGAGTGGCTGCTCCCCAGCCAGCTGGCCAGCACTTTCCCAGCTGCCCGCACCACCAACTCAGCTCCTCTGCTCCTCCAGCAGCTGTTCCACGGCTGCTTTCCAGCTCCATCCTTTTCCCCAGCCCTAGAGTTCAGCAGCCACCTCCGCATAAAACCAATTCCTTCCTTCCCTCCCCCAAGTGGACGGCCCCACCCCACCCCCCAGTAGCACAGGGGTTGTATTTATGGCATTTTCTGTCTAGAGTTGATCAATTATTCATCTCTTTAGAGAATTCTCCCCTCCTGGGATTTATTGATGATACAAATCTATAAGTAGGGAAAGAGACCTGTTTAGGGGAACCTTTTCAGAGGATGTACACATCTGCTTGTTTTTGCAGGAGTGAATGTGAGAGTGTGTGTGTGAGTGTGTGTGTGTGTGTGTGTGTGTGTGTGTGTACACACGTTGGCTAACCCAGTCCCCTGTCTACACTCTCCACATCTGAGCTCTCTCTGTAGACGGCAAATCTCAGAGGGTTATACCTAACTTCTAGAGACTGTCATGTGTAGCAGTGGGTGTCCTTGTGGGAGGTGGCGGGAGGTAATGTTTCATGTGGTTACTATATACATACCAATAACATATTTTAAAATCTAACTTTTTTCCTACTACAAAATGAACAGATACAGCAAACCTCTCAATGGTTGGGGTGATGCTCAGGAAGAAGCTGAAGCCAAGACCTAATTCCCTGAGGTCATCATATCTGGCAGAAGCGCAGGACGGTGATTGTTCATGCCCCCTGATCTAAGAGTAATTAATGTGGTTTCGGGGAACACAGGAAAAGAGGAGAAGCAACTAGGAAAAGTCTCTACGTAACTATGATGCGGTATTCTTATGATAGGCCGAGTATCATGCTAATCACTGCATACTCATTAACCTCCTCCAGTCATCATAAACTCCTAGAAGGTAGAGGCTCACCTCCACAGATGAGGACACAGTATCAAATAGCAATCCAAAAGAGGAGACATTTTTAACCACTCTTAATCTCACTTAAGGAAATGCAAACAAAATAAATAAGACAACAGAAGAAATATTAAAATTATATGTGCCAAGGATTTTCCCTGAAGCATTAATAGTAAAAAATTACAAATAACCTAAGTGCCCCAACAATAGGTGAATGATTTTTAAATGTTTCTTTTCATGAAAAGAGAATGCGGAATAAACATAAGTAAAAAAATACTCAACTTCATTAGTAAACAGAAATATAAAATAAGACAGCTGTGAGAGTCCATTTTATATCCATTACAAAGAATTTAAGAGCAAGTATGTTTAGTGCAAATCTTGCCGCCACCACTTACTAGCTGTGTGACCTTGAACAAGTTAATTAACCTCTCTGTTCTTCATTTTTAAATCTGTATATCTGGGGTTAAAAGTTGACCTCTCTATGCCTCTGTTTCCTCATCTGTAAATCAAGGATTAATAACAGTACCTAACTTCACAGGTGGTCATGAGGATTAAACAAATGAACATATGAAGACCACTTACAACAGTACCAGGTACAAGCACCAAGAAAGGGTATTTTAGTTTGATACCAAGTGCTAGTGGGATTTAGCAGGAACTTTTTCTTATGAACCACTGGCAGAGGGCAAAACAACCATTTTGGAAAGGTCTGTGGTGCTATCTTTTAATGGTAAACATGCACACATCCTATGATTCTACAATTCTAGTCCTAGAGACCCGTTGCGTGTGTGCATCAGGAATTGTGTACACAAATGTTCATAGCAGCATTACTCATAAAAACCAAATTGTGGAAATATTCTCAGTGCTTACCAACCACAGAATGGACAATGGAATACTATACGGCAGTGCAAATGAATGAACCATAGGAACATGAATGAATCTCAGAAACTACACTGAGTAAAAAAAAAAGCAAGCCTCAAAAGACTATATAGTTGACCAATTCTAAAAACCTCAAACAAAAAAAGCATATATAAAAGTATTGTGTAAGAATTTAAACATACGAAATTAAAACTTTTTTAAAAAGCAAGGGAATGATAAACACAAAAGTCAAGGTAGTGGTTGTCTCTGGAGGTGAAGAAGGGGGACAGGGTTAGGGAAACATCCAGGGAGTTTCAGTGATGTTAGCAACATCCTAGCTGTTAATGTAGGTAGGGAGTTTACATGTGTTTATTATTATGCTTTATATTGCAGTATGTTTAACATATATGAAACACTACATCAACTATGTTTCAAATAATACATAAGAAAAATTATAATATATAATATTCCATCAGTAGATATATGACTTAAAATGATAAAGAATAAAAACACAGGGAAATGTCTTCAATAAAAAAAAGAAACTCAAGAATGTACTTATACTCATAAATAGATGCTTTCTGAGGGTTTTTATGACAGGGGAAGTGTTTACACTACTTGAACTGGAAAAAACCAGGATTTGAATTATTGCCCAATTTAAGAATCCAATTCTATTAACAATGCATGTCTGTGCACACAAACAAAACAACAAGAGGAATTATGCAGAAATGTTAACAGTGCTCATCTCTGGGTAGCAGAGAATGGGTATATTCTCGTGTTCACAGTCTCCAGAATTTATTGTAGGTATTACATTTTTATTTAGGGGGGAAAGCTTAAGAATAGAGTACCTACAACACACCTGAAACCCTGCACAAACTATGCGGGCCTCTGAACAAAGACTGGAGGGGAGCCTCATGGAGAGGAATTCGTGGGTGCATTTTCTTCTTGCTATTTCTGTTGACACACACACACACACACACACACACACACACACACACACACACACACACACACAGCTGAGCAGCCCTCTGGGAGGGAGACTGGGTCTGGCTGGGGCGGGGTGCCAAGCCTGAGATTCCCCACCCATTAGAAGTCCTCTGTAAGTCGCTGTGCCCAGCACAGCCCTACCAGGCCGACCCCTGCGGCACCCCTCACCCCGCCAGCAGCTTGCTCCTCCCCACAGCGACCCAGGCAGGGGCGGGATGAAGCCGAGCCCAGCCGGCTCTCCAGACGGGAGCCCCTGCCTCAAGCAGCAGCCCAGCCCGAGGCCAGCGGGAGGAAATGGAGCCGACCACATCTGAGGCCTGGCGAAAGGAGCGGCAGCTGCCTCGGAGGCCGCCAGCGCACGAGAACCAGAGAACCGGAGAACCAGGTCAGGATGCGGAGGCGGCTCCTCAGCCAGACAGCGAGACAGCCCGTCTTCCCTAGCACACACACACACACCACACACCTTGCACACACCCCCCACACAGCGCCACAGCCACCGAGACCATCGCCCAAGCCACGCAGTGCATGTCCCACAGCCAGAAAAGCCCCCATCAGTCCCCACCCAGGCCGCGCAAGCCCACGGCTCCACCCACCCAGCTGCTCATACTCAGTTCCTACCACCCACCTCCTACCCCCGAAGTCTGAAAAGCGAAGGAAATGAGAAACTTTGCCAACATCACAGTCCACTGACAGAGAGGCAATCCTTGTCTAATAGCTCCATGCACTCTCCCTAAAGGTGCCCCAAACCCCATAAAACCTACTGGCAGTTCCGGTGTGTCAAAAGGACCAGCGCAAGAGGACGATGATGAGAGAGCACCTAACGGTTCTGAGTGCTGGGTACTATCCTCTGCATTAAGAAAGCACTTTCATGTTTAAACAAAACCTTTTCAAGCCTTCCAACAACCCAACCCCCATTTCAGTGGATGAGCAACTGGGGCATGGAGAGGTTAACTAACATACTCCAAAGGCTGGAAATTGGTGAGTGGCAAAGGCCAAATCTAACATGGGGCCAATAGTGGATGCCCATGGCCTCCTAGCTACCAGGGTTCTAGTCTTTCAGAGAATGAGCTCCCACATTTGCAGGAGAGTCTCAATAACTATGGATTTCAGCCACCTACTTGAACCCGTTGAGTGAGTTTGCCCTCATCCATTCCTTTCTCAAAGACTCGAGAGGACTTAAGTTTTTCTCTTGCAAAGAAATGAATCTTTAAGCCACCACCCAAAAATCTGTAGGAAAAGTAACTTTTGACAGAGGAGGCTGGTGGAGGCCAGTCATAAGACAGACTTCATTCACATAGTGGGCTAGGAAATGGAAAAAGGGGGAAGCTGGCACTTAGGGAAGCCAGAAGGCAGGAAATTGGGGAGTGCAAACAAGTTCTATTTATCCTATACCCCTGGAAAAAAATCACACAATACATCTCAGTGTAAAGTCTTGTTATCTGCAGTCACTGCAGGTCTGTTAGCCCAGATAACTGAAAGATGCCAGTAACCTGGGTTGTTGTACATGTTCATCTGAAAGTCCTGTCTTCAATGTTGGGAAAAAACGGAAACAGGAACCTCAGCCTTTCCTCATCCATTTTCTCCTCCCTGAGGTCAGGGGTGATGAGGAAGTCAGTAGGAATCCCCCTCCCTCTCTGTGGCAGACCCCATTCTCCCACCCACCCCCACACCTCCTTCCCTAGGTTTTTGTGACGCTACTGGATCCTGATCCTCCTTCGTCCCCTCCACAGAGCTGCTCTCCACCCTTCCGCCCTCACCCTCTCAGCCCTCCTGGAAACCTCACCTACACCCAAGGTTCCACTGCTCAGCCTACACCAATAACCCAAAAGCTTCCTTTCTCCTGGACTGTTCCTCAAGCTCCTGCCCTGCTCTCCAACCAGCACGTTTCCACGTGGGTGCAACTTAAGTCCAACACACTTAAAACCTAATTCAGCACCTGTCCCCCTTTTCCAGCAACTCTTCTTCTGGACTTTCCTTTCTTAAAATTCATGTAAAGAGTCATTCTCTTGGGTATCCTGGCTCAAACCTTCGGTCACCTTTGAGGTCCTCCTCTTTATGTTTCCATATGCAAGCAGACCCTAGTCCTGTCAACTGCTCCTCTGGACAGTATTCCAGATCTGCCTTTTTTCAGTTCTCTCCTTACTTATCTCTCACAGGAACAATCAATCGTAGGAGGCTCCTTGACTGGCCAACCCACCTCTGCTTTTGCCCCAGCACACCACCCTCAGAATCATATTCAATCCATTGAGCCTTGAGCCCACATCCCCCAACTCCCAGGCCAGGGTGCCCACTAATTCACTACTTCAATCTTCTCTTTTGATATAAATGACAGAAATAAATGAGTACATAAGCAAATAAATAGACAGATAAATAAATGTATCGAGGGCAATAAAGAACTTTGCATCTCATGGTGCTGCTCCTAGGAACTTAAGTTTATAAATTTGCACTTCAAAAAATATTTTCTACACTTTAGTGAAAATTGAAAACTCAGGATGAGGGGAACAGTTTAGTAAATTATGATACAACTCAGTGGAATATTATACACTCATGAAAACCCAAAAATTATGAACACCAAGGAAAATATTGGGTAAAGTGGGAAGTAAACACCATACTGTATGAACTATGTAAAACCATGCATGCAAATGATAAAAGAGGGAAAGGAGGGTTTTTAAAGTGAAAATAGCTATAGTAGCCCCAAAGAATTATGAAATTTCACCTGCAGATGCTATCAGCACATTTTAACAATCATACATTTCATATATGAATATATAAACTTATGCATTCATTTATTTATCCCTCCAACAAATATGTACTGAGCACTTACTATCTGAGTGTCAGTTTTAGGCACTGGGGATACAGCAGTGACCGAGCAGTCCCTGCCTCATGGACAGACTTTTTAGATGTTTGGATTTGTCTTGGGTTCCATTCAAAGGTAAGTTCCTTCAGGGCAGAACATGTACCACTATCTCTAAAATGTGTGTAGCAGTATAAATCTGTCATGTACTCTGTGACTTTGAGTATGTGATGAAAGCAATGAAAACTGATATTAACTGTAAGTTTATCTCTAAGTGAAGCTGCCCTTTGTGTAATTACTGATAGAACATCAAAGGCATACTAAAACTCATTATAGAGCCAGGGAAAACCCTGGTAGATGACCCAAGAGAATACAGAAAGATCATAAGAATAGAACGATAAGGACAGTAAAGAACAGTTGTAGAAGATACTGAGAGAGATGGAAGAAAAGAAACTTCTGTCACTGCAAAGTGAAAAATTAAGAGGTAGGGACCTCCCTGGTGGCACAGTGGTTAAGAATTCACCTGCCAATGCAGGGGACACGGGTTCGAGCCCTGGTCTGGGAAGATCCAACATGCCGCAGAGCGACTAAGTCCGTGAGCCACAACTACTGAGCCTGCGCGTCTGGAGCCTGTGCTCTGCAACGGGAGAGGCCGCGACGGTGAGAGGCCCGCGCACCGCGATGAAGAGTGGCCCCCGCTCGCCGCAACTGGAGAAAGCCCTCGCACAGAAACTTAGACCCAACACAGCCAAAAATTAAAAAAAAAAAAAAAAAAAAAAAAAGGGCGGGGGAGAAGTTTGCAAGAGATTCAGTAAAATTATAACAAATAAGATAGAGAATATGTATTAAGCAATTAGCATGCCCTTAAAAAGCTAACTTTTGTTGAAAAAAAATGAATCATGTTTTTAATACCCACAATACAAGAGGGTGCTGCCACTGCAAGATAACTATCTGTTCCATGTCCCCCTTGTAGTGCAAATGACCACTCCAGAACCTCCACAGAAGGACCTGGGGCCTGGTGACCTGCTAGCTCTGGCCAAGCCTTGGGACATATCCAAGGCTCCCACTTTTGGCTGTCTGGCCACTAACCCCAAAATTGCCAAGGGGGTTAATCCCACACCTCCAGCCCAGGTGTCACTCCTCAGAAAGCAGCAGATGCCCCACCCAAGGCAGGGAGATCCTTGCTCTTCAGCCCTTTTCACAAAAGGGAGTGGCAGTGGCTGGGCCAGTTTTTCTGTTTGTATAAAATGAGAAGCATATTTTTATTTGGCTTCAGTTATCAGAGCATTTTAGTGCGAATTATTCAGATATTTGGGGATTTTCTTCTACTTGACTCAGAGGCTGGACAAATGCTAACACATATATAACACTTTCTACTTTCCAGGTATGTTCTAAGAGCTTTACATTTTTCATCCTCACAACCCCTTATTTTACCCAAGAGAAAACTGACACATAGGAGGTGAAGTAACTTGTCCTGAGGTAATACTGGCTGGACCAGTTTTTTTTTTTTTTTTTAATTAATTTTGTAAGTGAAATAGGGAGCATTTTCTTTTTTCTTTTCTTTTAATTTTATTTATTTATTTTATTTATGGCTGTGTTGGGTCTTCGTTTCTGTGCGAGGGCTTTCTCTAGTTGTGGCAAGCGGGGGCCACTCTTCATCGCGGTGCGCGGGCCTCTCACTATCGCGGCCTCTCTTGTTGCGGAGCACAGGCTCCAGACGCGCAGGCTCAGTAATTGTGGCTCACGGGCCCAGTTGCTCCGCGGCATGTGGGATCTTCCCAGACCAGGGCTCGAACCCGTGTCCCCTGCATGGGCAGGCAGATTCTCAACCACTGCGCCACCAGGGAAGCCCCTGGACCAGTTTTAAAGTCCCTCTCTCTCACCACCTCTGGCCATGATCCCTGGCCAACACCAAACCAGCTAGGGAAGGGGTGGGGAGGGGTGCTGTGGTCTGGCATTGCAGATAGAGGGGCAAAGAGAAGTGCAGAAGGCAGTTCCCTGGAGAACTGGGCCCCGTGCCACCTGGGGAGCTGGCAAATGAGAAAGTCCTAGGAGTTAAGAGATCACCTGACCTGGAGGGGCATGTGACCAGGAGCACTTGAGCAGAGAGACTAGATTCCTAGCCCCAGCTCTTCTAAGACTGTTTGAAGGTAAGTCCTGGACAAGTCATTTTATCTATCTGGGCCTCAAATTTCTCACTTGCTTTAAAAAAAAAAAAAAAAAAAAAGTCAGGAAAAACTGAGATTCTGCTTCAGATAAAAGGAGACTAAAAAAACCTCACCAATGAATATGTGTGATCTGGGGCATTTCCCCCTACAAAAGAGGTAGTGACAATTGGCAAAATTTGAATAAGGTCTGCAGATTAGTGTTATTAGTGTTCACAAGATTAAGTCTACATTGGTGTTGCATCTATGTTAATTTCCTGATTTTGATCATTGCACTTTGGTTATTTATGTGATTTTAGAAAATCCACACTCAGGTATTTAGAAGTAAAGGGTGTCACATTTGCTACTTATTTTCAAATGGTTCAAATAAAAATTATAGAGAAAGAGATAGAAAAGAATACGGCAAATGTAGCAAAATGTTAACATTTGGGAATCTGAGTGAAGAGAATTCTTTGTACTATTATTGCAACTCTTCTAAAACTCTGAAATTGTGCCAAAATCGAATTTTTTTCTTTTTAACTTATTTTTGGCTGCGTTGGGTCTTCACTTCTGCGCGCGGGCTTTCTCTAGTTGCTGTGAGAGAGGGTTACTCTTTGTCGTGGTGCGCGGGCTCCTCATTGTGGTGGCTTCTCTTGTTGTGGAGCACGGGCTCTAGGTGCACGGGCTTCAGTAGTTGTGGCACGTGGGCTCAGTAGTTGTGGCTCGCGGGCTCTAGAGCACAGGCTCAGTCGTTGTGGCGCACAGGCTTAGCTGCTCCGCGGCATGTGGGATCTTCCTGGACCAGGGCTCAAATCCATGTCCCCTGCATTGGCAGGCGGATTCTTAACCACTGCACCACCAGGGAAGCCCCGAAATATTTTTTAGAAGAGTTATGTTACTAGATGATCTCTAAGACTCTTTCAGTTTCTGTGAAAAGGTAACATTATCCGCATCTTACAGACGAGGAACAGGAAACAGGGTGAGCACGGCTCCTCGGCAGCAGGAGGAAGGCTCTAGAACTTGGGGTCTCTGATCAAGTCCTACCCTGCCACCAGACCCCAAGTTCTCCCCACCGCTGAAGGACAGTGAGCCCCACACACTACCCCAGGCACTGGATGAGAAGTGCAGAGCAGAAGGCAAGTAAGAAAGAGGACACCTGGGCAGTGTCAGGCTGGCTGTCGGGAGAATCGGAGAGCCTCAGGATGTGGGCTACTCCACTCCCCACCTAGACCCCCTCCCCCCACATATAAAGAGCACACCCCAGAGGGCTAACCTGAAGCTTTAGCAACACACACAACACACACAAGCTCCAACAGAACACACAGGCTCATGTGGAGCACAGAATCACAGCCTGAGCTGACAAGCAGTACAGCCCTGGGAGGGCGGCCTTTGGCCCTCTCTGACCAAAAAGAACACAACATCTGGAAATCTTAAGTCTCCTAAATAACTCTAGGGTCAAGAGGAAAAAAAAAAATCAAAATCACAGTTACATTTATTTCCAATCTGTTTATGCTAATTGTACTTGTTATGGTAAGTATGTACTTTAAATATCATTAATATATAATCTGATATGAATATAAAAATAGAGTTGTTTCTGTGGGAAAAAAGTCACAATTACAGATTTGAAGATTAATTAATACCAATGAAAACAACAGTTATTAACAGAGAAAAATTCATGCTTCTAATACTTTTGTTAAGTAAGAAGGAAAACAAAGGTTTCACTCCAAGAAGCTAGAAAATAAGAACTAAATAAAAGGCAGGAAAGAGAAATCAGTAAAGACAGAAACAGCTAATTAGAAAACAAAATGTAGTGGTATTTATAAATGAATCTAATAGATGGTTCACCAAAAGGCCAATAAAATAAGCAAACTTCTGTTGATCATTTTTAAAAGAAAACATAAAAATTTACATTAGAAATGTAAAAAGAATATAACCATCATCAGTGATTAAGACATGAAGTACTTTACTAAAAAGTTTGAAAACATGGATGAAAGAATGACTTTCTAGGAAAGAGGTAGAAATATTAAAAATATTAATCAGGAAACAAGTAGAAATTTGTCAGAGAGCTACCCTCGAAAAAAGGCACCAGGCCCGGTAGTTGTTTATTACATTATTTTTCTAGCTCATAAAAAATGTTGATCTTTCTTATTCTTTTTTTTTTTTAACTTCTTTATTGGAGTATAATTGCTTTACAATGGTGTGTTAGTTTCTGCTTTATAACAAAGTGAATCAGCTGTACATATACATATACCCCAAATCTCCTCCCTCTTTGATCTTTCTTATTCTTTAATTATCCCAGACCCCTGTGAGGTAAGCACTACCTCTCTATTTTATAGACAATAATTCCAAGGGCTCAGAAGGGTCAAGGCACTGTCTCTAAATCACCCAGCCAGATGTGGCCACAGCCTGACATCTCCAGGAGAAGGCCCAGAAAACTCAGTGTTTTAAAATGCTCCTTAAGTACCTCTGTGATCAGCCAGGTTTGGAAACTTCTGGCCCTTACTACTTTAAGTGTGGTCCAGGGAATTCCCTGGCGGTCCAGTGTTAGGACTCTGTGCTTTCACTGCCGAGGCCCGGGTTCAGTCCCTGGTCGGGGAACTAAGATCCCGCAAACCTCGCAGCAGGGCCAAATAAATAAATAAATAATAAATAAAGTGTGGTTCAGTGGGAAGCGGCTCACAGCCCACCTGTAACAGCAGCAGCATCACTAGAGAGCCTGTTAGAAATGCAGAATCTCAGGCCCCACTCCAGACCTGCTGAATTAGAAAATGTATTGTACAGAAATTTCCAGATGATCTGGATGAACATTAAAATGTGAGAAGCACAGGTCTGGCCTGTATCTGTCTGATCTTGTCCAATTCCTCTTAAAATATGCAAAAGCAGTGCCTGTTCTTTTTGGAAAAACAAAAAACAAAAAACAAAAAAAACTGATAAACTACTAGAACTAGATTTAATCATACAAACATGTAAAAAAAAAGTTTGGCAAAGTAAAACAAAAACATTAAAAAATTAAAAGACATTTGTAATATTTGCCAAGGTACAACAAAGCATTAATACCACTAACATACAAATATAAAGCTCTCTTATGAATTCATAAGAAAAATCACACAAAAGAAAAACAGGCGAAGCAAAACAGAATATATTCACAAAGAAGTGCAGATCACAACTAAATATAGCAATAAAAATTTTGCAAATCAAAACATTTAACACCAATTTTTATACCAATTAAAAATAGCTTAGGGCTTCCCTGGTGGTGCAGTGGTTAAGAATCTGCCTGCCAAGGCAGGGGACCCGAGTTCGACCCCTGGTCCAGGAAGATACCACATGCCAAGGAGCAACAAAGCCCATGAGCCACACCTACTGAGCCTGCACTCTAGAGCCCACAAGCCACAACTACTGAGCCCACATGCCACAATTACTGAAGGCTGCGCGCCTAGAGCCCCTGCTCCGCAACAAGAGAAGCCACCGCAATGAGAAGCCCACGCACCACAATGAAGAGTAGCCCCTGCTCGATGCAACTAGAGAAAGCCCGTGTGCAGCAACAAAGACCCAACGCAGCCAAAAATAAATAAATTTATTTTAAAAAATAGCTTATAATAAACATGCATTATTTTTATAATCGGAGGTAAAAATCAATACTTTTAAATTTCAAAAAATATGACTGTTATAAAAAGATTATAACATTTTAAAAGCTATAAAAATATTAACAGGAGTTCTGAGTGGTAAAATCACAGATGTTTTATTTTCTCTATTTGCATACCTGAACTTACTGATTTTTCTACAATGAATCTGCATTCTTTGTAATAAACAACAAAAAAGTTAACTATTTCCTAGAGTTTGATCTTCTCTGAAATGTAATAGCTTTTACACTTAGTCTCTCTTGGTTTTTCACAAGTGTTTGCGTAATGCCTTTCCACAAACCATCAGAGCACTTAAAGGCATGTCTTTTCCGTCCTCATCAAGCACTGGGAGCCCCAAATAAACAGAGCCCCTTTTACATTACTCCATAGACCGGCAGGTTTTCAAACTCCTGTGGACAGAGGAATTACCTGTAGGAAGCTGGCCGCAGATGCAGATTCCCAGGTCCCACCCCCAGAGAGCAACCCTGTGTGTCTATGGAGGGGATTCAGACACAGTGGTCCTCAAACTACCCTTTGAGAATCCCCCTCCAATAACCCTATGGGAGTGAGGGTGAGTGCAGAAAAGCAGGAAGTCCCAGCTAGTTCAGAAACTGGGTGATCTGAGGGTCTTACTGGTTGGCAGGGAACATCAGTCTCTTTCCACCCACCGTGTGCACACGCAGGCTCCACCTGTCAGGGGTCAGCGCCTCTACTCCTGGAAGAGGGCGACAAGCAGGTGTGGGTCGGGGCTAGGAAAAGGCTTTCTCCAACAGGTGAACCAAAGCCCTGAGCAGCCCCACGTTGCAGCGTAACTGCCAGAATGCACTCTGCTCTGGGAGAAGCACTTGGACCAACTCCATGGGTTCACGGAGGTCCATCTGTCAAGAGTTTCTGCTCAGCACCCTGAGAAGGCAGCTCCTCCAGAGCTGGTAGAGATGCAGCTGTGACTGCCACAAGGAGCTGGAGGACTCGTCATGGCCCCGGCAGGGCCCATGGCGACCTCCTCCACCCCAGGTGGGCACTGGGAGAAGGAGTAAGACTCGGATGGGGCGGGGGCCCAGAGCAGTGCTCCTGCCTCCTCCTTGACCTCATGGGTGTACCCTGGGTTCCACCGTTTCCAGGGGTTTAAATGAACTAGCAGAAGAGCCAGAGAAAGAATTTCTCTCTCTCCTCTGCCGCCCTGAGCACTGAAGGAGAGGACGAGCACAGACCACAGGCTAAATGAGAACCATTCACTGCTGCAGTCAAATGCAACACGGTGACACACTGAACCAGATGCACAAGGGTACGGAGTGGTTGGGAAGCGGCTCACAGCCCACCTGTAATGGCTATTTCTTTTACATGCATGAGCCAAGTTAATTCCCTCCCCCCCACCTTCTTTTTACACAGGTCAAGAGGCAGAAATCCCAACCTCTGCTTAACGGCAGCGGGGATTCTCGTTGTCTCCAGGTCTGTAGACCCCATGCCCCAGGGATGAGGGGTCCCTCATTCATGGGTCCTGGTAGGTCCAGCCTTCCTAGGCAGCAGCAATCAGGGACCTGTGGTTATGGTAAGACCGGCAGGGGAGCAAGGCAGAGTGGCTTGCACTGGACAGCTCCACCAAGAAAATGTGCCTTCCATTCCCCAATTACAAGTAAAAACTTAAAATGAAAACACAATGAGAAGGATTAGCACATTGATAGGAATCCTATAAATACTGGGGGGTTGGTGGGGGGGCGCGGTCATAGACTCTGGAGGAGAACAGTAGAGAGAAGTCACTACATTTGAGAAAGGAGACCAGCCACACAGACGCGGAGCCGATTTCACCAGTGGTCTTACAAGCTCTGCTTCCAGCCTTGATGAATCCTCATCCCCAAAGAGCAGTTGCAGATAAGTTTGTTTTACGCTGTCTTCAGGTATCTGGAAACCACGAAGGCAGCTCTCCCTATTACTTAGTGCTAATGAGGGTTAATGACCAGTGGGCGTCAGCCCCAGGGTAATTATGAGGTATGGGTTCAGAGGGCTCCTCCCTGATATCGGCCTGTGGGAAAATGGCCCAGGACCTTCTTTTTACTGTGGGGACAGGGCAGGTGCCCCATCTCTGTCACCCGGCTCACAGCTCCCAGGCTTGGCCGCCAGGGCTGCTTTAGGTTCTGCTCCTCACGTTGGCCTAGGTTGTCACACTTTGAGGAGGTGAAGCTCATTGTCTCTGTCATCAATTTGATTCCACAGCATTTATTAAAAAGATTTACTGCATGCCAGGCTTTGTGCCAGGTACCGGGGAACAAAACTGAGCAAAATGAGCACCTCACCACTAGGAATTCATACCAGGCACTAAAGTATCACTGCATTGGTACAGACAGTGCATACGGGGAGTGAGGGAACAAGGGGCTGCTCGGCCATCACAGAGGAGCTGACAAAAGCCAGAGCATTTCTAATATACCTGCAATAGCTGGCTAGAAAGTATAAAGGCAAAAACAACAACAGAACCTACAGTATCCAAGGAATAAGCTTACTGAGAAATGTATAAGACCATATGAAGAAAACTTTAAAAAACTTTGATGCACACAAAAAGACTAGAATAAACAGATACACTTCCTATTCCCTGGATAGGAAGACTCATTATAAAGCTGTCCATTCTCCCCCAAGTAATCTATAAATTCCATGTGATCCCAATTGAAAAATCCCAACATTTTTCACAGAACTTGACAAACTGTCTGTAAGCATATTTGGAAAAGGAAATTATTTGGCAAAAGAAAAGCCAAAGAAATGTTGTGGAAAAAAATGAGTTTGTTTTTGTTTAAACCAAATTGTTACATAAAAATTGCAGTAATTAAAACAATGAAATACTGACACAGAATCAGACAAATAATTCAATGGAACTGAAGAGAGGCCCTAAAACATTTGCCCATGAATATATGGGTATTTATAAAATGCTTAAGGTAGAATTATAAACCATTTGGGAAACTATAAATATTTAATAAACAGACTGGAGATAACAGGCTTTCTATTTGGGAAAAATCAGTCCTTATCTTATACCATATACAAAAATAAATCTCAGCTTAAAGAGATCTAAATATGTAAAATAAGACTATACTATAAAGTAAAAACTTGGGACTTCCCTGGTGGCGCAGTGGTTAAGAATCCACCTGCCAATGCAGGGAAACGGGTTCGATCCCTGGTCCAGGAAGATCCCACATGCCGTGGAGCAACTAAGCCTGTGCACCACAACTACTGAGCCCATGAACCACAACTACTTAAGCCCGCGCACCTAAAGCCCGTGCTCCACAACAAGAGAAGCCACCGCGATGAGAAGCCCGCACACCGCAACGAAGAGTAGCCTCCGCTCGCCGCAACTAGAGAAAGCCCATGCACAGCAATGAAGACCCACTGCAGACAAAAATTAATTAATTAACTTAAAAAACAAAGAGTTGCATGGTTCGCTTCTAAAAAAAAAAGTAAAAACTTGGATGCCAAAATACTGATGAATTCCAATTGTACAAAAATCAAATTCCATTTGACAGACACAATGAAAGACAAATGAGAAGCCAAAATGTTTTTCAAAATAGAGGTTAATACTGATAATATATTAAGAACTTTAATGGATCAATAAAAAGACAATCTAATTTAAAGTAGGTAATGGACATAACAGGTAATACACAGAATAAGTGCAAAATGGTTAACATTTAAAACACTCTCAGGAATTCCCTGGCGGTCCAGCGGTTAAGACTCGGCACTTCCACTGTGGTGGCCCGGGGTTCAATCCCTGGTCAGGGAACTAAGATCCCGCCAGCCGCATAGCGCAGCCAAAATAAATAAATACATAAAACATTCTCAAGTTCACTAATTAAATAAACTAATATGCTATATCTTTTTTCACCTACCAAATTGGCAAAAATTAAAAACTGGTAATTTCTCATTCAGTGTTAGTAGGAGAGCAAATTTGATAGATATTATCAAATTTCCTTTTGGAGGGTAATTTGGTGGTGTCAGTTAAAACTCCATTCGTATGATTTTGTCCTATACAAACACCTTAACAAATAACCCCCAAATATATGTACAAATATATAAACTACTACATCATTTATAATTGCAAGAAATTGTAACTATAAGTGTCCATCAATAGGAAACAATTAATTACAATTAACCCATAAAATGAAAGACTCCACAGCCATTTAAAAGGCTAAGATAAGTGTACCAACACTGAAAGATAGCCTCAACATATTATGAGCAAATAAAAGATTGCCCGATACGTATATGTATAACTGATTCACTTTGCTGCACAGCAGAAACTAACATTTTAAATCAACTATCCTCCAATAAAATTTTTAAAAATAAATAAAATATACTGTATTTTTTAAAAAAGAAAAAAAGATTACCCCAAAAAAGGTATGGTACGAACACATTACTGC
Source organism: Balaenoptera borealis (assembly GCF_965194805.1). Classification (NCBI taxonomy): domain Eukaryota; kingdom Metazoa; phylum Chordata; class Mammalia; order Artiodactyla; family Balaenopteridae; genus Balaenoptera; species Balaenoptera borealis. The sequence continues at coordinate 27,306,049 of NC_138871.1, forward strand.
AGGAAAGGCATTACGTTCATGTGCTCATTTTGGGGTCATGTCCTCATTTTGGATTGTTAATAGAGATTATACTGGGATGGAGAAGATACAGGGATTTTCAGTTTACATACTTAGATATTATTTTATTTCTTTAAATGGGCTTGTACTACTTTTATTTAAAGTCCAAAATTTTCTTTTCCATTTTGGAGAAAAAAAGAAAAAGAAATAATAATTTTGTCATCAGTCTCTAGGTTGAACTCGAAGTTCATCCCTTCTCTGTCCCCTGCCTATACCCTCCCCCTGGCCTTTAGTGTCCTCTAGGGAGCCAAGATAAAGGGTGAGAAACTCTACCCACCAAGGTGCTGCACTGTCTCCCCTTAGTGTGACCCCTGGGCCAAGTCCTTCTCTGCTGGCTTGAACAAGTTCAGGCTGGCTACAGAGGCCTCCCCCCACCACACCAGGCCCTGCTGCACCCAGACAGGGGAGACTCTGCCTTCCTAATTGGAACCATTGTTGCCAGCACCCCGAGTTCTAGGAGGGAACACAGAAATGGATTTTCAGCGGAGCGCAGGAGGAGATAGATGCCCACCCTGTTTCTCCTAGCACTATGGATCCCTCACTTGTCTTCTACTGTCCTCTCCATCTTAGGACATTATTCACAGCCTCAAGGACACCAACTGGGCCATAGCTTCTAGAGGTGCATGAAAGAACAGGGAGCAAGACTTGAACCTGCAGCCTAGGCCAGCTCAGCTAGGCCATGAGCTCTAGGTCAAACGTTTCTTTCTCTCTGTCCCTAGCTTCTAGCTTCATTTTCTCTGGTGCTAATGTGCGAGGCTTTTCTAAGTACTACTAAAACTTCAATTTGGGCTTAGGATATGCTCTGGTCCTTGCAATTCAAATTGATTTTGCTTATTAGGTTTAAAAAAAAGTTTTCCACAGGTCCCGTCTGCTAAGCTGGTAAGCTATTACTAGGTCCCTTCCTAGGGGTTTGGAGACAAAGCCCCCAAAAGTAAGCAGGCACTGCATTGTCTGGCCTTGCCATTTTTCCACATACAGGGATTCTCTACTAGGCCTGTGTTAGGAGGAAGGGAGTCAGGCTACATCAGGACGTGGTATTTTCAGGTTGGGTAAGCCATCGGCATCTCCCCAAGAACTCCAACAGACATAAAATATCAAAACCTGGAGAAGGAGGCCACAGTATAACTTAGAGAAAAAGTCATATTTTTAAATGTGTTTGTGATCAAAGAAGAAAAAAGCAGACAAAGATAGAAAAAATAGAGCACCCTAAGGATTCAACTGAGAATCTAGAAAAATCACATACCGGGGACTTCCCTGGTGGCACAGTGGGTAAGACTCTGTGCTCCCAATGCAGGGGGCCCGGGTTCGATCCCTTGTCAGGGAACTAGATACCACATGCATGCTGCAACTAGGAGTTCGCATGCCGCAACTAAGGAGCTGGCGAGCCGCAACTAAGACCCAGTGCAACCAAATAAATAAATAAATAAATATTTTAAAGAAAGAAAAAGGAAAAGTACATACCAAATAAACCTAAGAAAAAGACAATTAATAAAGACTAAAGCAGAAATTAATGCTTTAGAAAACAGAAAGCACAACTGACAAATCTACCTGCTTTTATATCACATAAAATTGACAAAGCTAAGGAAGGAAAAGAGACAAAATTAATATACAACATTAGAAATTAAGAAAGTGAAAAAATCACAGATACTGAGGAAACTGAAAACCAATAACCATGTATGCATTATGCTATAAATCTGAAAACAGATCTCATGGAAAAGGCAAAGTAAATGTTTTGTACCAACAGCCACAGGGGGAAAAACATCTGAAAGCTGCAAAGACCCATCCAGCAAAAAAGGTACCAGGCTCAGACAGTTTCATCAGCAGATTTTTTTTTTTCCAAATCCTTAAGGAATAAAATGACTATTTAAACTGTATTTAAACTGTTCCAGAGCATAAAGAAAGAATAAAAGTTTCACAATGCATTATACGAAGTTACCATTACTCTAATACCAACATCTGACAATAAAAACACAAAATGAAAATTATAGATCAATCTCATTCACAAATATAGATGCTAAACTCCCACATTAATAAACCAAATCAAAACAGCATGTTTAAAAAAATTCCCCATTACCAACCATGGTATAGTCAAGGAATGCAAAGATAGTTCAGTATTAAGAATTGTATTAACACAGTTCACCTTATCAGTAGGTGAAGGAGAAATATCTTTTTATCTACAAACCATGTTAAAAAGACATCCCTGGCCTCGATTCCAGCTCCACCCCCTTATGAAACATGGTCCCTTGGTCATACTACTGTCCTGAATCTCAGTTTTCTTATCTGAAAGGTGGGGCTACCACCATCTGACTTGGAGCTGTCATGAGAACTATGAGAGAGAGAACTATGAAAACTTTGCCCCATGAGACACACACATGGTTAAGTGCTCAACAGATAGCACTGCAGTAAGTTATTATGTAGGGAAAAGTGGGCTATAATGCAGCATGACTCCGTTTTTATAAAGAACATGGAACAAGTATCCAGTGTGCATAGAATCGAGTGCAGAGGGATATTCCAGTTAAAAATGGTTAAACAGGTTGTGAGTTATGGACAAATTCCTTCCCTTCTATTTATTTCTATTTTTGAATTTTTCCAAGGAACATGTAGTATCTATATAATCAAAAAAGAGATTAAAAAGCCAAAAAATGTTACAGACTTTTGGATTTAGCCAAGATTGAGGACTGACAAGCCTAAAGGCCAAGGTGGAAAAGGAAGTAAAGGGTAGACAGAATAGAGGGTAACACCAGGGAGGGGCTTGCAGGACTCCTCTGCCTTGCGCCCTATCACCTCGAAATCCACTCAGTTTCAGGAACACCCACACAGGCATGTAAAGGTGTTCCTCAGAGAGGACCAGCTGAAGCCCTCCAGGCCCAAAGCAAGAAAACACTGCTATACTAAGCATAGCTTCACCTACTTTGCCCAAATGCTTCAGAAATTCTGAACAATGGCAATGGCGTGAGGGTACTCATTTCTTGATCCAGGTGCTGGTTACACAGGTGTACTTACTTTGTGAAAACTCACCAAGCTGTACACAGTATGTGCTTTTATTGTGTGTATGCTATCCTTCAATAAAAGTTTTTTAAAATTAAAAGCTGAGAGGAGAACACTGAGTTTCTGTCATCAGCTACAGAATTTCCCTCTTAAATTCTGGTTTTAATATGAACTTATGGATCAGTTTCATGGAACAGAACATTCAATCCAGTATTTTGCTTGACATGTCTCGTTGTCTTAATAAATACAGCATCTGGAAAGACTTTCACTATAATTATCAATAGATGAGAAAAAAAATTCCAGGACAAGCCAGGGATATAGGAGACACAGGGAAAGCCAAAATGAATGAGGGCAGTGGCTCTCAACCCTGAGTGCACATTTAAATCACCTGGGGAGCTTTGAAAAATGCTGGGGCCTGGGCTCCACCCCAGACCAATTATATCAGATTCTCTGGGTCTGAGGCCTAGACATTGATATTTTCTTTTTCAAAAGCTCCACAGATGATTCTAATATGCACTAAACTAGTTGAACCAGAGGGCCCGGCCGCTGGAAACTCTGGAGGCAAGCTGAAGCGTGGCCCCTGCGCATCCTGGTGGAGGCTGTGGAGGGGAGCAAGTATTCAGGGCTGAAGTGCCCTGCCACCCGCCCAGGTCTTCCTCCACATGCCGCTTCCCCAGACCTCAGCAGAGACCCAGCGAGGAGCAATGCCCCCCACATGGAGGAGGCAGCCTCTGGAAAGTAAGGGGGAGGGGCTTCCCAGGGGTTGGACACCGAACCCTGGGCTCTGGCTCCCAGCTGGGTGTTCAGACCGCTCCAGACCACTTGTCAATACAACCCCAAGGCATATACCACTCCAACCACACAACCCCAGAACTAAGCCCTAACTACTACCCAGGGTCCAAATGACACCACTGGGAACCCACAGCTGGAAAACAGGAAACCGAGGAGAAATAACAGTGGAAAAAAGGGCCACAGGGCAGAGGTCAGTGTATAGCTCAATCATCAGGTAGGACCTGGCTCAGGGACAAGTGGTAGGGGCAGAGAAAAGGGGATGCCACGCAACCCACCTGCTGAGAGGTTCCAACAATCACCTCTGGGGCTCCCACACCCAGTCATCCTGCATCCATTCTACCTAGTTATATGACAGGAACCCACAGGTGTGACCCCAACAGATGGCTATCTCGGCCTGGCAGCCCTGCAGCATTTTTACAAGCTCCTAGATAACTCTGACACAAGGAGTCCTTTGCCCATGCCCTGCAAAGCAGTGCTCTTGGAGGCCGTCTCTCTGCTCAGTCTACTTAGGGCTGAGCTCAAAGCACGAGGGGTGAGAACGGGGACGGGCTGAGGCCGTGAAGAGAATGTTAGGATGGAGAGCACAGGTGGAGAAGAGAAAGGAATCTGCAGTGCCAGGAAAAACAAGGTAGGCATCTCTTGGGCACAGCCTCCAGCACTCCACTGAAAATCCATTTCTGTATTCCCCCACTAGAGTTCTGGTGCAGGGCAACAATGATCCCAATTGGGAAGGCACGGTCTCCCGGCTCTCGGTCCAGCAGAGCCTGGTACAGTCAGACGGCACCTTCTTCACCCAGCCTGAACTTGTTCAAGCCACCAAATGGAGAAAGGTCAGAAGTCAAGGTACCCTGCCCAAGACAATGGAGCTTTAGTGTCTGGCAGGGCCCAAGTTCACTCTGGCAACTACAGGGGTCTGGCCTCAGCCTTAACTGTTCTCTTCCTCTAAGTCATGCAGCACACACACACACACACACACACACACACACACACACACACACACACACACACACTCACACTCACAGAGTCCTGCCCCTTCTGTCCTGCCCCACAGGTTCTGACGATCCACCATGAGAACCTGAGACTTGCAGACATAAAAGGGCAGACAGGAGGCATCCTTATCTACAGAGGCTGAGATGCAAGTAAAATCTTTTGAGGTATTCCAAGAGAATTCGGGGGCAGCAAGATCTCTACTCTTCCAAGTGGTGGCTCTGTCCCCAAGATGGAGACTATGGAAGACAGGTGTCAAAACAGAGACCCTCTGCTCTCCCAGAAGCAAAGGTCTAAAGTAATGCTGTTCAGGGAATGGCCCATAAACTGTTTATCACCAGTTCACCACAACATAAACACAGGAACCAAGAATAAGCTTTTAGAAACCAGCACTGCGAGTTGAACCTGCTGCTCCGTCCAAGTGTACATTCGCTGGACCACCTCATCCAATGGCTAACAGATTGGTCTAGATGGTGCTGAACTCCTGAGGGGAGCCACACGTGGCTAGAGCTGCCAACTAGTTGTACAAAGTAGGACCTGTTTTGGTCTGCAGTATTTTGGGAATTAGGAAAAAGGTCCTTCCCCCCCTTTTAGTTTGAGAAAAACTAACTTCGGAGGCAACCCCTTCATTTTACAGAGGAGACTAAAGTCCAGGGACTGCCGCATGGCTAATGAAAGAACCCAAGAGTAGGAGAGTTAGGATTAGACAGGAAAAGAAACTGGACAACTGCACTTCTCATCCTCCTCTTCCCAGCCAGTGGCCTCATGGGCGCTCCTAAAGCAGTAAGGGCTCCAGGACCCACACACTTCAAATGAGTAGAAGACAATTTCAGGTTCAAGGTAAACTGCCCAGGCACAGTATTTTCTTCCAGCTTTTCCTGAATCTCAAAACCAACACATCTAAAGCCAACACCTTCCTTTCAAAATTAAGCTATCAGGACTTCCCTGGTGGCGCAGTGGTTAAGAATCCGCCTGCCAGTGCAGGGGACACGGGTTCAATCCCTGCTCCTGGAGGATCCCACATGCTGCAGAGCAACTAAGCCCATGTGCGCCATAACTACTGAGCCTGCGCTCTAGAGCCCATAAGCCACAAATACTGAAGCCCGTGCACCTAGAGCCCGTGCTCCGCAACAAAGAGAAGCCCCCGCTTGCCTCAACTAGAGAAAGCCCGCGTGCAGCAATGAAGACCCAATGCAGCCAAAAAAATAAAAATAAATTTTAAAAATTAAAAAAAAACAAACAAAATTAAGCTATCATCCCAGCTGGTCCATTTCTGACCCCACTACCCTAATCTGTAATCGCCAGATCCTGGAAACACTAACTTATTGAATATACAGTTGGCATGTTGATTCTTCCTTCAAAGTCCTTTGAGGTCCACTAAGTTGATGATGAAAGCAGATGTAAAGAGCTAGGCCTGGCTGGGGGTGAGAGGCTTGGTCTGCCACATGCTAGTTCACAACCCCAACACAAAGATCAAAAGCATTTACTGTATTTAAAAAAAAAACAACAACAACTGCCAATGATGGTTTTCACACAGTGTTACAGTTTTAGGCAACTTGGTCAATGTCTCTTACTTCTAGTGATATTGTGACTCTCAAATCATAATGATTTCTCTTATTTTTCAGGACCTAGTACTATACCTGGAACATGGTAAACACTCAGTAAATGCAGAAAGACAAAGGGAGGAAGAAAGGGAGATAAAGTGAATGGGAATAGGATCACAGTTCTGGATAGCATGATAATCTGTGGATTTTAGTTGTCTCAGCCACCCCATCTCTATTTGCCCAACGGCTTCCTAAACTAATCCATAAGGAAGCTATCTCCTCCTCAGAAGCTCCAGACAGGCTGGTAACGAGGGGGAGTCCTCAGCTGACTGCCAGATGCCGGAGTAGGAGAGAAAACGAGGCCAAAAGCCCAGGAGGTCAGGGTGGGAAAGACAAGATACCCAAAAGCTGAGCCAAACCAAGGCCTCCCTATACTCCCTGCCCCCATCCCCAGCCAGCCAAACTATTTGCTACAGCCTCGGGGGCATGGGAGGGGACTTGGCAAGACCACAATGATGGTTTCTAGCAGAAATGTCCACCTACAGCTGGAGGGAGCCCAGCACCTAGGTCCCTCCTCAGCCAGCCCAGCAAGGGGGCTAAGGAGCCATCACAGTGACCCCTGCAGGCAGCTCCAGGGCCTGCACCGTGGTGGGCAGGAAGGCTCTCCCTTGGGCTCACTCACCTATCTGTACTACAAAGTCTTCCCGCTCTGCTCTCCCACAACGTTAAAAAATGGCTGGGGTCACCAAGGAGGCGGAGCTGAGCTCTGGGACTCTTAACTCTACCACTTATTATGCACGGTGAAGCCCTCTCTTTCCATTCTCAAACTCAACTCTGAAATCCTCTTGGTTGGTTCCTTTCCTACCATCGTTCGATATGCTCACCGGCTTCCATATCTCCCCAAGTTCACTACTGCTTGTAAACATACCTCAGAGAGAAAAGACTTCCCGCTGGACCCACACAGAGGGCTGGAGAGTGGGAAGAGCAGGCGAGAAAGAACTAGTAGGAGTGACCCACGGTGTGTGGAAAGTGGAGGATCACAGATCCTTGACAAAAGGAGCAGTGGTCCAAAGGAGAGACGGAAGGCAGAGATCCTGGGCACAGTTCCAAAATAGTTTGCACACATCCTCAGCCAGTGGAGGGTTCCCATGGGGCAGAGTATGGGAGCAGTGTGGGAGCCCGAGAGCAGGGCAGCCTGGTGCTCTCGGCACTGGGCGCTCGCTCCTGTCCAGGCTGCGAAGAGGGAGGCAGTGGCAACAGCGTATGCTATGGCATGTTCCTTGGGGTATCGTGGGTAGACACGTAACACACTAGACAGTAAACGACCACGTGCGATCATCAAGCTCAACCCTATGCCTGTGCTAGGCATGACGCACACCCTACATCATGAATATTCTTGAAACCCTGGCAGGACTCAGCACACAGTAGATGAGCACATTCCCACTGGTTGCTGGATACCCTTCACGCAGGGGGCTTACCCATCCTGTGATCCTGTGCCCATCCTGTGGGAACACAGACTGGGAGACCCCTTTGTCCTGTGTCCCAGAGTCTTTGCCTGATCTGAATGAGCTCACACGCCACACACATCTTCCTACACCACCACCTCCTGACGGAAGAGGATCTAGCAAAACTGCTCCACCAGGGTATGTGGGACACCACACTCAACTGGCCACCTAAGAAAACTATCCGGGGGGAAGGTGGCACCAGGAACAGGGACTCAGATCCAAGTGCTTGCTGGCAGTGGTAAGCTGGACCAAGAGGAAGCTAGGCTTTTCCAACAGACAACTTAACAATGAAAATGAGCACAGACCCCTCAGAGCTTTAAAAACGCCGCCAGGGACTTCCCTGGTGGTCCAGTGGTTAACAATCCACCTTCCAATGCAGGGGACGCAGGAACTGTGATCCCACATGCTGCAGGGCAACTAAGCCCGCGCGCTCTAGGGCCCATGAGCTCTAGGGCCTGTGCATCACAACTAGAGAGCCCGCGCACCGCAACGAAAGATCCCACGTGCCGCAACGAAGATCCCGCATGCCGCAACTAAGACCTGATGCAGCCAAAACAAATAAATATTTTTTAAAAATAAATAAATAATAAAAACGCCGCCAGCTCAGGCCCCGCTCTGAGAAGGGGGAAGGAGGAAGACATGTTTGAAGGGTGTCCTCTGTTTTTCCAGGCAGCCCTGCTCCATGCCCACAACACTAAGCGTGGTGGTATTAAGCCGGGAGCTTCCAGCAGGACGGCAGGGACAGCAGAATGCAGGCAGGGAGGAATGGAGAACACACTTGGAAAGACCTGAAGAGAAGCCATCGTTAGACAGGAGGGGGTGCTTTCCGGAGTAAACAAACCTGCCAGCAGTCCTTCCTCCCAGCAGAGAGAGAAGCTCTGGCTGACAAGGCCAAAGACACAGAGGAGGGAGGGGGCTGCCCCTTCCCTGAGCCCATCTGCCCTCATCCCCTTGTCCTGCTTTCCCCAGGGGAGAGGGTGAAACAGGTGTACTCCATGATCTCCGTGTTCACAGCCCTCAACAGCACACAGGTGATTACAGCAGTGGGCGGCCAGAGGCGGAAGTGGAGGTGACACCTGGGGGTTTCACCGGAGAAGGGGTGTGGAGTGAGCTCACAGCTCTCTCCTCCCCACGCACAGCATCGCCAGTATCAACCACCTCTGCTTGCCTCAGGGACCTACCACGGTCTTGTCCCAGGTGGTCACCCACTACTAGCATCCTCATCAAGGCTTGCCCAGCTCCCCAGGGGAGCCAATGCCACCTGGCTCTTCTCCTTCTCCCAGAATCAAAATTCTTGCCCTCCCCCAAGTACTTCCTTGCTGTAAGTTCCTTTGGGAGGAAGCCAGGGAACCACCCCAGCTCCTGATCCACCCCGCAGCCTCACCCAGTAGCCCCCATCCCCTCCGGGAAAGCAGAGCCCCTCCCTGACAGCGTCTCCACCCAGGCAGTGAGGGTGGCACTTCCAGCACCTCCAGGGAGCTTCCCGCAGTTTTCCCAGGAAGCCAGGGGAGGATTTCCAGGGAGAAAAATCTCAGAGCATCTAGGGACATGAGCAGCTCACTCACCTGCTACCCAAGCAACCAGATTCCCCCAGCTCCTCACAGGCTCCAGGGGCTGAAGGAGAAGACAGAGCTGAGGCAGGGGCAGGAATGGGCTCCCTCCTCCTAGAAGTCCCATCCAGTCCTGCCCTGCCTACCTATCTATCCCTACACTCCTTCCCCAGCCTCTCTTCTCTTGACTTGAGAGGCAGCCACACTGAGCTGCCTCTTGCTCTGTTTTCTCCACCCTGGGCCAGCAGAGGATACTGCTGAGTAATCCCAAACTCACAGCGGATCCCCAGCTCTGAAAACAGGGCAAAGCCCAAGGAAACCTACTGATCCTGGTCCTTGCCAACCAGGGAGGAACATCTGTGTTTCCTCGTAATGGCTTATATTCCACAGACTCTGCCCTGCCCCAAATACCCCAGCCCTGGCCCTGAGACAACCACATGGAGAAGCTCAGTGCCCCCTTCTCTACTTCCCACGCACCTGGTAACATTCCCTTCCAGTCCCCCAGACACCAAGCTGCACAGAGTAACAGCAGCCGACCGCCTGCAGGATTCCCAGTCATGATGTTGCATCAGCCCCCACCCTACCCAAAATATCCTCACCCCCACCACCTCCTCTCCTCCAGCCATCTCCATGGTGACAGCAGCATGACTAATGACACCCTATCAGCTTCAGACTCAGGAGCACAATTCCCCCTCCCCCTTAACCTCTCCCCCCCCCCACCCCCCGCCCGGGATTTCTGCAGATTGGATGCAAACCAACAGTGGCAGGGACATTCTCGAGAGATTTCCAGAGGTAAGGGTGGGAGTGGGTTGCATGTCTTAAAAAAAAAAAAAACCAGTTCAACAAACCCAATCCCAACTGCACCCAAACCATCCAGCTGAGAAAGCAAAAAGAATCCAAACAAAACCCACACAGGCCTGAGAATTCATTGGCCGCCCACACCCCCGCCGCCCCTCCCCCTCAGCTGCTGCTACACACACAGTGGGAGATTAAGGGATCACCAGAGGAGACCCTTTATTTTTATCCAATCCCATCAAACACTTCACCTCTACCACACACACACACACATACACACACACAAGGTACCTTGACAGCAGCCCCTTGCCCCCACGGCCCGGCTCCTTCACCAGCCTTTATTTCCACCTGCAAAAGAAGCCGGAGAGACTGATGAGCCAGGCTGACACCAGGAAAGCAGCAAAGTCCTTCTGCTGCACCCCCAGCACCGCTGCAGGGAAAGGGGGCGAAGGGGAGGCAGGGGGCCTCGGAAAGAAAGGATAGCAGGGACCATCTTCCTGCCTCCAGCTGCCACCCAGACGCGCGGTGGAAGGGCTCATTCGCCTTCCAGAGTGTTTTTGTTTTCATTTCTCCTTTTTCCACCCTCCCAAGATCCAGGAGGGCTCTGCCCCTCCTCCTGCGTCCGGTCTAGCCTCGTCCCTCCCCGCCCTGCCCGCTCTACCTCGGCCGGCCTCCTCTGGTGCATCGGCCGGCGGGCCTCCCATTATCCCCGCCGGAGCGCACGGAGGGAGGCACTGCAGAGGCGGCGGCGGCCAGCTGCCGGCTTGGCTCCCCTCCCCGCCGCCGGCGAGGCTGGTGTGGAGGGGGCGGCGCGCTCGCCAGCCAATCCCCGCGGCCGGCCGAGCGGGGGCAGGGCCGCCGGGGGTTGGACCTGCCCAGCCGGGAGGCGGGGGCACAGCCAAGGGTGCCGGAGCCTAGCTGGCTGTGGCCCAGGCCCGCCGCCGCTCCCCGGCAGGCTGGGGATCGCGGGACACCCTCAACGACTCCGGAGTCGGGGACCCGAAGGTAATACCCAGAGGCATCCTCTGCATCCCCAGGGTCAAAGACAGATTGCGTCGGGGTCGAGCAGATGCTGGCAGGCTTCCCCCTCAGGCCACTCTCTAGCCCTAGGACACCAGCAAACTGCCTCATCCTAGCAGCAGCTAGGACAGTGCTAGGCGCTATAAAAGCAATAGCCCCTGCACTCTTAGGAGAAAAAAATAAAACCTTGGCAGTATGAACCTTTACCCCATTTTGCAGATGAGGACACAAGGCAAGACAAGTGAAGTAACTTACCCAAGGTGACACAGCTAGAAAACAGCAACACTGGGACTCCAAGGCAGGTCTATCCGGCTCTACAGACCAGCCTCTCAACCATTATGCAGCCCTACTCCTCCCTCCCTCCAGCAGATTTCCTCTTGAAGCCAACACTGCCTGTGGCTCAAAGCCTCACCAAGTCAGACCTGCCCTCCCTTGCACACGAACACCAACCAACACCTCACCCTAGGATCACTCATCCCTAGTGCCTGAACGTAGGCCGCCCCCTCCACACAGCCTCACCGCCACCACCACCCTCAATGTTTCCTCCTCTTTTAGAAAGGCCACAGGAGGTGGCGCCTCCAGACTTCAGGGCTTCCCATCCCCTGGAAAGGCTGAGGAGGGGAGGCAGCCCAGACTCTGAGCCTTTGAAGGCTGCAACACCCAGGAGACTGAAGGAGAAAGAACAGAACGGGGAGAGGAAAGCCCTGCAGTTCCTAGGCAACCCAGGAGACATTCTGCTTCACCCCATCCCCTCCCTGTAGCTGAACACCCCAGAGCTTCTGCCTTCCAGGAGGGGGACCCTTATATGGTCTCTGGTACTCATGTATCTGGTTCAGTTCCTGGCTCCACTATCTAGCTGCAGGACCTTGGTGGTGGTACCTTACCTCCCTTAGCCTACTTTGCAGTTCTATTTTACAGAAGCAGCTACCTCATACAAAGGTGTGAGGATTCTGTGAAAAAATGCAACACAGTGCCTGCCACACTGCAGGTGCTGCTAGCTACCACTCAATTTCTGAGAGAGCTCATTGTGTGCTACTTCTCAACTCACAGATGTGACTTGTAGGACTAGTTAGGATGTGTGAGAGCTCATTTCAGTGACGTGCTCTGCTACCAACTTCACCACACCTGCCCAATTACTGCCCCCTACCTGAAGCTCCAAGGGAGTACTCAGAATGGGATGAGCTGCCTCATGAGAGACAGCAAAGCTGGGCTCTGGTGAGGAGACTCCAGAAGGCACTAGGACCCACACCTGCCTCACCCCTGGGGGCAAAGAGCAGCCCTACTGGGCTCCTCCCTAGGGCAGGGAGGAAGGCAGGTGACAAGGCAGGTGACAAGGCAGGGCAAGGAGCACTGTCCTGAGCCATGGGTTTCTGCACCCCTTGGCTCTTACCTTGGCCAGGCCAAGTGAAGTCCCTCCTTTATCCCAGTCCCCAAAACCCCTGCCCCACCCACCCTCATACAGTCTGCTGCTGGATAAGAGCAACTAACACTGCTTGGATAGTAACAATCAATACTGTTGCTGCTGTGGCTGCCACAGTTTATCAAGCCCCTGCTAGGTACCAGGCCCTGTGCCAACCATGCTGTGGGAGCATCTCATTTGACTTAGTCCACACACAACCTTATGGGAAAATGGGCTTAGAGATGTTAAATTACTTGCCCATCAACACACAGCTGGTGAGTGGTGAGCTAGAATTCCAGCCCAGGTGTTTCTCATTCCAGTTCTTTAAGCCCTCTCTCCCAGCCAACCTCAGGGAAACTTAAAGAGGGATAGGGTCTCTTGAACCAGACCACTTCCCTTTAAGCTATGGGTCCGAGAACAGTAATATTTTCATGCCTCAGAGACTTGGCGATGCTGCTCCTTGCCTAGGTTCCCTTCCCTCTCCCCCACCTGGCAAGCTAATATGGTACAAGGCTTAATCCAAACGTCACCTGCCACTGCTGCCTTCCCAGCTCATCTAGCCCTCAGGAGCTTCACCCACTCCTCCTGGGGCCTCTTCTAGAGCTGTCACTACCAAGTGCAGTTATTTATTTACACGGCCGTCTTCCCCACGTGGGCAGGGGCCCCGTCTTCCCCACTCACTAGGCTCTGCACAGAGCTGGAATGTGCTGAGCTGAGTTTCTACACAAGGAGGGTGGAGAGGCAGGGGGTTGGGCACTGAGATGCAGAGGACACTCTCCTGGTCAGCGTGTTCTCTGAGGTCCCCAGGGATCAGAGGAATACTTGCTCTCCTGGGAGGATACGACCTACCATCTGAACTACAGCCGAGGCCGAGCCTTGTTCAGCCAGCACACGTCTTCCTCACAAGGCTGCAAGAGCCACCCTGACTCTCTGCTTGAACCACAGGTCCCGGCTCCCCCCACCCCCGCAGCCTGCAGACACCCTAGCAGAGCCCGTGGTCCCCAAGGCAGGGCACCTGCAACCATCTCTATCCCACCCTGGCCTCCTGCCCTTTTCTGAAGCACCTGGAATGCTAGAGCTCCTAGGAGTCACAGAGGCGCATGCCGGGGCCACTCTGCCTCTAGCAGGGACGTTCTCCACACCTCACACCTGACCCCCTCCCCTATCTGCCCCTCTTTCTACACTTGGGGCTTCACAGTGACCAACCCAGAGGTGCCTGGGACCCCTCTGCATAGGAGCTGGAGGTCCCTCCCCACCTTCCATCATGACCCCTAGACCCCACTGCACTCCCAGCAGGAGGAATGGGGCCACGGCCCTCCCCACTAGGGAGAGGTGAATGGATTAACTCACTCTCAGAATCCACAAAATACCCCAACACAGAGAACCTCAGAAACACAGTTACCTACAGGCCAGAACCCACACAGATATATAAAGACTAGGAAATGGGGATGCATCCAGAGATAGATTCGGGGGGGGTTTATAGGAGGATCATCAACCAAGCAGCAACCCCATGCCAAGCCCCATAATTGGACCATGATGTACTGTATCTTATTTAACCCTCTAAACAAACCAATGAGACAGGAATTATTAATGCCCATTCTACAGATGGAAAAATTGGGAGACTGAGCAGGGCTCTCGCCTTCCCCCACACTCGTAGCAATACAGCTGGTGCTGCTCTGTGTAGCTCTATGATTTTCTTATCAACCTACCTCTTCTAGAGTTGGCAGGGGGTAGATGACAACTTCTCCTCTCTTGCCATGGCTGTGTCCTAAAGGAGGTCACTCCCCACAGGGCTTTACTTCAAAGCTCAGTTCAAGCCCCACTTCCTCCAGGAAGCCTTCTCAGGTTACCCTAGACCTCTGCCAGCTGACAGCACTTCCAATGTTTCTCATTTGACACTTGGTACTGCTATCTGTCTCTCTGTGTGTCCTGCCTCTCCAACCAGAATGGCTAGAGTCGTGCCTCTTCAAAGCCCCGGGGGATTTTTGTTTTGTTTTGTTTTGTTTGCCCAGCATTCCACACACTGAAGGCACTTGGAATTGACTGTGGGGGAAATCTGTGACCTTCCCTTCCCTCTCCATCACACAAAGGATCTGCCAAAGAAACCCAACATCCCCTCCACCTTCAGAGCCTATGTTTGAAGTCACCGGTGTCCACACATCAATTTCCACCCAAGTAATTGCAGCCCATCACACACACATCATCCCCTATATTTCAAACTCTTTGCAGTTGTCATGGGAACTGCCTTTGCCTTCATTCACTGATCAGGCCTCACAATTAGCTTTGGCAGTGGAAGTCTGTATCAACGGCAATCTCGGGGAGGAGAAAGACAAGGAGGTGAAAGAACAGCAGCAAAGGAAGAAAAGGTGCTCCTCCTTGGAGATGCAACAGAACCAGACTGAACTCAGGCACCCAGTGATGTCAGAGGGAAAACAGAGCCAGCCAGCAACTCCACCTGCATAGTTCCATACCAACAAACAGAATGCACCCAGACCCCCCAAGGCTGACAAGCAGCAGCTGTGGCTCTGCCCACACCCCACAAGCCATCCAAAATGCTTGTAAGAAGGTCTTATATTCCATGAACCTCATCACGGTCTCCCCACCCCAAATTCAATAGCCTTGGACCACCAAATGTTCCAGGATCCAAGCAAATAACACAGAACCTTCATTGAGAAGGTGAGACAGGAATACTGAGTGGTTTAGAAACCTGGGGGCAGCCCCAGGGGAAGTCTTCCAAGAATAGTTAACACAAAGCATCTTACCTTCCACCTTGAGGATCCATGAACACCCTCAGCTGGTGCCCTGTGGTCTGTCTGCGTCCTTCCACACCGCTGCCGCCAGCCGTGAGCATTCGAGTAGCATCTCTGCACAGCTCAGTTTCAGGGGAGATGCCTCCCTCCTCCTAGAAGCACCCCCCTCATCGTTCACATATCACTACGCTGAAACTCTCAAAAGAGGTCCCTTCCCTTCCATGATGGTCTCTCTTCACCTAACAGTGACTAAGGCTGGTCTCTGCCCTCAAGGCCTCCCACCCTTGTAGCCCTACCAGACTGTAATAATTTGTTGCCACGCTTGCCTCCCTCCCCAGACTGTGAGCTCATTAAGGACAGAGTAAATGCTGCCTCCCCTTTACCGACAGCTCAGGCTCAGCGCAGCGCCTCGCACACAGCCAGTCCCAGGCGAGATGTGCTGAAGGAGGCTGGGAAGGCAACTTGCAGGTTTACCAGTCAAAGCAGATGACGTCCTGTCTCTGGAAACTGAAGCGACGCCAGAGAGAGAAGCTGCCCTCCCCCGGCACAGGGGACACTGGAGGTCCTGGGACTGAGGAAGCATTCCAGGAAGGTGCCTCCCCTCCGTATCCTCCTAGCACCAGCTCTTCTCCTCTCACTGGCTCCCAACGCCCCCACCCCATCCTGCAGCGTCAACCATCCAGACAGGACCCAGGCTCATGGTGAGAGGATGCCATTCCCTCTCTCTTCTAGGGCTCCAGGATCATTCCCAGCTTCAACCAGGGAACTGGGGTACCCAGAGCTTACTCTTAAAGGGCAGAGAAATCAATAAAAAGACAGAACAAAATGAGACCAGAGAGAGCCACCCACAAGAAAGGCTCAGAAGGGAACAGACTCTATAGTCCAGTACCTTGCTACTTGTTTTTGACCCAGCATCTCCACACCCCTTCCTGAGGCTTCCTCTGGCAGTAATTAAATGGGGTGGGGGACTATGGGGCACATGCATTCTGGCAAATGCTCCCAAATGACTCTACCTAATGCAACTCCCTTTCCATTTGGAGCATCTAGAATTGCTGCTCTACTAGTAGTGGGAGGTGCATTATTCTGTCCACGAACTCCCTGGCTGGGTGTGGGGAGACAGGGCACAAGGGAGTTAGAACATGTACAGGTCAGAGCCAGCAGTGCAGGAACAGAGCTTGTGTGACCTGAAGCAAGCAAGCAACCCACTGTGGTCACCGGAAGGCTGGCCAGTTACCCCACACTGGGCGCCGGCTTCTTTTTTTTCCCTCCCTCAGTGACTAATAAAAACTTAGGTTATCAGATTTCTTAAGCAAATGACAGGAGACAAGGCCACAGAGGGGTGTGTCCACTCCAGGTGTGCCAGCAGCCTGGGCCCTGCACAGACACACTCAGGCAGAGGCCCAAAGCAACCCTAAAGGACTCTCACAGCCAAAGTGCAGCAGGGCTCAAGGTAGATAAAGGGGTCGCATTCCTTTCCAACACCTGCTCTCTTCCTGAGCATTCTGCCCTCAATCCACAAGGGAACTAGAAAGAAGTGATGGGAAGGGGAGGGGGAATTAGTGACAACTCCTGAGATCCCTGATGTGGTCTTTCAACTCACCCAGTCACCACACTGCCTCCTCCAGGATGAGAGGCCCAAGGCAGAGAGGCAACTGCTGACTTGGGGTGGGGCATGTGCCCGAGTAAGAACCCTCAGGCAAGCTTCACCAGGGCTGCTGGGCACAGTGAGGGTGGGAGAAGCCACTTTCCCCCAGAGGCAGCTTCAGAGAGCCCTTCAGATGGGGAGCCACACCGCATTCCTATTGTTTTTCCCCACAGCAGATAATTAAAACACGGCCCATGCCTTCAAGGGAAGCAATAAATAAAGAGAGCATGCTCAGTTAAAAAAAAAAAAAAAGACGCAATACGCTTTGACATGGGTTAGAACTCAGGAAAGCATTGCCCCTTCCATATCCCTCACCACTTACCTTGGGGTGGGAACAGGGACCCTAACCCAAAAAATCCTTCCAGGAATCACCAACTGGGACAGCTACTTCCCCAATCCAGAAACAGTCTTCAGTGAGGGTTCAGAGACCACGCAGGGAAACTCCATGCCCAGTAGAACTACTCATATTGAAAAAAAATCTAACACACAAGCCACTTGAAAGGTAGCTAGTGTGCCTGAGTTTCTGAATTTAATTTTAATTAATTTTAATTTTTGTAGCCACACATGGCTAATGGCTATCATATTGGACAGCTCAGGTAGAGCATGCTTCTTAAATTTGGGAGGTCATGAATACTCTTGAGAATTTGCTGAAAACCACAGCCCCTCTCCCCTGAGAAAATATACCCCTGCACATTCACACACTTGGCTGAAATTTTCAGAGAGTTTACAGACCATATTCCAACCCAGGTCTGAGATCAGGTCTAGAAATTGACCAAAAACGTTATGGCCTAAGAGCAATGTTTCTTCTGCAATGTAGTTGTCTAAGGAATATGTTATACTTTACACAGTTTGAGCAAGAGACCACCACGTGTGGAAGACCCCACCTGACAGAGGACGTCCTTGTAACATCCCAGCCAGAACATCCAGCCTCTACTCAGACCCATGCAGGCACAGGGCTGGTTCTTCAGTCTTGGAACAGCTATAAATGTTAGAAAATTCTTTTTTCAAACATGGATTCAGGGAGATCAGCTCAGTGCTTTCTGACGACCTAGAGGGGTGGGATAGGGAGGGTGGGAGGGAGATGCAAGAGGGAGGGGATATGGGAATATATGTATACATATAGCTGATTCACTTTGTTTTACAGCAGAAACTAACACAACATTGTAAAGCAATTATACTCCAATAAAGATATTAAGCAAACAAACAAACAAACATGCATTCAGTCTACCTGCTAACTTCTACCCTCTAATAAAAGTTCCACACATTCCCCTACACAAAGGAACTGACTCCCTCTTCCACACAGGACTCGTCTTAGCCTGCGATCCTCTACTCATCTTTTTCAGTTGTCCTGCATGTGACTACTCTGACAGAGCTCCTAGAGACAGGCTGTCAGCACACCTTTCAGAGTTTCAGCTATTCCTACCTGCTATTTCTTTCTTTTTTTAAAAACAAGTGCAGAACTTTGGATTTACCCTGATTAAATTCCATTGAGTTTGGCTGAGGCCCATTGTTCCAGACTGCCCCCAATCTCCTTAACCCCTTGTTCTACCATTCAACTTAAATATCTGCATCACCACTACTACCGCCACCACGACCCACCTACCCACTGATCACACCTGCTCCTACCTACATCTTATGAATAGGGGGCACACATCCCTTCAGCTCCTAAGCCTCCAGACCCTTCCATGAGATCCAGGGTTCTATGGGTGTGCTCCTCCTGTTCACAACTACCACCAGCTACTACTCTCTCGTGGGGCTCCCATATCCCAAGTCAGACTGCTGAGCAGCAAACATCTTCTGAGAACCCTTTCCCAACTGTTCTCAGAACACACACACAAGTTCTTAAAGGGCTTATTTTATTGATAACTCACTAGACTAGAAGGAAATGGACTCCAGAAAAACAAGAATAAACATGAACTAAATCTCAAGATGTTCTCGTCTCCCTGGCCTACAGGGCAAATGGGTTGGATCACCCTCCTTACCCTTGTTGGCAACTGGAGTTCTTTTTTCTTTTTAAGTGTGATATACCAAACTTTTATTCCCATTACCTCTTTTTTTTTTTTTAAGATTTTTTTGATATGGACCATTTTTAAAGTCTTTATTGAATTTGTTACAATATTGCTTCTGTTTTATGTTTTGATTTCTTGGCCACGAGGCATGTGGGATCTTAGCTCCCCGACCAGGGATCGAACCCCCACCCCCTGCACTGGAAGGCAAAGTCTTAACCACTGGACTGCCAGGGAAGTCCCTGCAACTGGAGTTCTTTACCTCTGTTCATCAAGACTTACTTCTTGGGGCTTCCCTGGTGGCGCAGTGGTTGAGAATCTGCCTGCCAATGCAGGGGACACGGGTTCAAGCCCCGGTCTGGGAAGATCCCACATGCCGCAGAGCAACTGGGCTCGTGAGCCACAATTACTGAGCCTGCGCGTCTGGAGCCTGTGCTCCGCAACAAGAGAGGCCGCGATAGTGAGAGGCCCGCGCACCGCGATGAAGAGTGGCCCCCGCTTGCCACAACTAGAGAAAGCCCTCGCACAGAAACGAAGACCCAACACAGCCATAAATAAATAAATAGATAAATTAAAAAAAAAAAAAAGACTCACTTCTGTCCCCTTCTCCATGCCCCATCCCCTTCTCCACTCACAGAAGTGCCACAGACCGGCTCCGCAAACTCTCATGGACATCCAAATCACCTGGGAATGTGGTTAAAGTGCAGCTTCTCATTCAGTAACTCTGATGTAAGGCCTGAGATTCCGCGTTTCTAACAACCTCCCAGGTGATGCCGATGCTGCTGGTCCACTGATTAGCAAGGTGGAAGTATGGTTGTAAACCATTCAGATGCCCTAAGACTCAGGTGAGCAACTTGCAGTAAAGAGTCCAGGGTGGCTGCCCGTCATTCAGCTCTCATCTGTGTCAGAGGAGTTCCACTGTAACTACACATTAGATACACCTGGGGAGCCCCAGCCCCGTAGAGAGCCACCCAAGACCAATCAAACTAGAATCCCTGGGGGTGGGATCCAGGTGATTCCAACATGGAATCCCTGATCCACACTGGTTGATAAAAAGTTTGAACAACAGGGCTTCCGTGGTGGCACAGTGGTTGAGAGTCTGCCTGCCAATGCAGGGGACACGGGTTCGAGCCCTGGTCTGGGAAGATCCCACATGCCGCGGAGCAACTGGGCCCGTGAGCCACAGTTACTGAGCCTGTGCTCCGCAACAAGAGAGGCCGCGATAATGAGAGGCCCGCGCACCGCGATGAAGAGTGGCCCCCACTTGCCACAACTAGAGAAAGCCCTCGCACAGAAACGAAGACCCAACACAGCCATAAATAAATAAATAAATAAATAAAATAAACCCAAAAGTTTAAAAAAAAAAAAAAAAAAGTTTGAACAAGGCAGTTATACCTGTGCCCTCTTCAGGATGACTTTAAATAAAAATTGGTCCTCTGATCTGTCCACGAAGCTGGCAGGAAATACCATCATTTATCTGCAGAAGTCCAGGCCCACTGGTTTGACTGAGTTTCTTTGTAAAGGACCACAGGGACCCTCAAAGCTCACCACTTGTCTTTCTAAATCTCACGAACCACCTTTTAAAAAATCTGCTCTAGAACTGTCAAAAACTGACATTGGTTTACAATTTCCACAGTCTCTTTGAAAAATGGAACTTTCTGCCTGTCTCTGGTCTTTTGGCCCTCTTCCAATCATCAGAATTCCATAACGATATCATTCCATGAGTATACCTGAAGGTGTGCAGTAGGGAGTGAATGACTCAGATTCAGGTAGGGTAGCTGGCTCTCCTTTCCTAACCACACATGCTGTGGTCTCTCCCCAGTTTATACTCCCTGACATGACAGGGATCTAGTGGCTTCTCTCTCTCTGTCACTAGTTCTGCTCCAAAGTTGTAAGACTGTCCCTTCCTTCTATGCTCTTGCTGGGAATATATAAAAGACTTTTATTGTCTTGAGCATTTTCCACCACTTCAGCACATTCTGGCCACTGGACTCTTTAATGTTCCTCTTAAAGAGTCAGACTACACTTGAACCGCACCCCTTTCCATGTAAAAAGCATGGTCTTTTACTATCTGCACTCACCACACAGCAGCCCGAGCAGCCACAGAGATGGTTCACATCTTCCCCAGTCCCACCACCTTCCTCCTTAGGGCACCGTTTAGGACTGTTAAGTCAGCATTTCCTTTTTAAAAAGCAATCTTACCCCTCCAGCTAACTTCCCTTTTAGAGTCTGTAGCCATGGGGTTAAAACTGTTTACAACTGAAAAAACAATTTTCTAAAGTCTATGGTAAACACCTCTCCTTGCCCAGGCTTCTCTCTGGATTCACAAATGCTGAGATGGGGTCCCTTTCTCTAAAGAGTCTCATCACTTCTACTTTACCAATCAATTCTTCCTTTGCTGGCGGGAACTGGTGCCAGCCTGACAGCATCCCTCCTCATAGCCTCCATCTTCAGGAAGACAGAGCTACTAGCAGGCGAGGCAAGAAGTGGTCAGGTTCTGATATTGTTGAGAGATCCCCAATTCCAAGGTATCCTGTCTCAAAACTGGCACAGAGCTTTGTTTCAGCCACTAAATCCAACTGGCTGACGGCTAGACACACCATATATATTTCTATTTCTCTTCATTTCTCACCCACAACATTCTCAGTCATGCTTCCAGCCTTATGTATACATACTTCTAGGGAAGTCTTTCTCACAAAGGGTTTTTCTCCTACCCTTTTTACCAGACATTTACCTCCCTCACCATGAGCAACTTTTCAGTCAGGCCCTGGGCCACAGTGGCTCCTTGCTCCTGGGTGTCCAGCCTCCTCCCCCAGCAAAGAGGCCGGCAAATGTCTCCCTCCCTTTGCCTGGCCCCACAGTTCTATGAGCAAGCAGGGATGTCTTGAAACAAACATTTAATAAACAATTAAAGCTCAGAGACTAACAAACACAATTTTTATGCATAAAGATTAATTCTTTTCTAGATGTTCTAGGAATGTGTTGTCACCGTGCACTGATTACCTACCATGTGCTAGACATTCTGCATATTTTATCTCAATTAATCCTCACGAAGAAGGGTTAACCCATCTGACATATGAAAAAACCAATGCTCAAGAGAGTCAGCGGCACAGCCCTTACTTTGGGTTCTGTATCTTCACACTCACCAAATCCTACTTTTCTAATCAGTCGTCTTCATTGTGCTACAAGCCACCACTCAGGTAAAAAGAATGTGGAAGTCAAACAGCCTCCGACATCAGCCTAGGATCTAAATCCTCCCTGGAACTAGGAAGGAAGACCTCAGTTACAGGAATGAACCCCTTCAGGTGTGTTACCTCTCTTTAGGGCACAGAGGAGTAAGTAGTCACCTACCTCTGTGGTGGACAGGACCAGCCCTGGGAGCTGCCTCTAGTACTAAAATGCTGAACTTTTCTGAGTAGATGGGCTCTGCAGCACCACCTACCCGCACTGGGTAAAAAAGTGAGGAGCAGGGAAGGAAGACAAGAAAGTCAAGATAATGTTCCCCCTCTTACAGGATGACACAAAGCATCTGTCAGCAGATAGCTCAGAGGAAGCCCCAAAGGAAGCTGGAGGAGGTGGAGACAGGATGGAAGTAAAGAAAGGTGCCCAGAAGAGGAGACGCTGAGAAGCACAGGTGCAAAGAGAGGGTCTGATTCCCAAGAGGCTCCTGGGATGCTGTGTCTTGTCCCACCTGAAGAGTAGGGGTCAAGTTCTAAAGTTCTATGGGTCTCACAGATGTAGAGAACAAATGTATGGACACATGGACACCAAGGAGGGAAAGTGGCTGGGGCCGGGCGGGGGGGTGGGGGGGGGCGATGAATTGGGAGATTGGGATTGACATGTATACACTAACATGTATAAAAAATGGATAATTAATAAGAACCTGCTGTATAAAAAAATAAATAAAATTTAAAAATTTAAAAAAGTAAAAAAATAAACAGCATGCACAGCTTGAAAAAAAATAAAGTTCTATGGGTCTCCTCCTTTCCTGACCTCCCAAATCCTGGGACATGTTCCCTCTGCTACATGGCTGCTCAGACCTAGTGAAGGTCTCAGCAGTCCCCTGGGGGCTGTAAACACTGGGCTGGCTCCCTGGGCTCCCTCACTCAGGCACAGCCTCTTGGGAAAGAAAGGTGCCCAGAAGAGGAGACGCTGTCAACTCTGCCAGAGATACATTCATCAAGTGCAGTGTAGCCTGGACAGTGGTTCCCACATTTTCAGCCTTCAAGGACCAAATTAAAAAAATTGTGGAGACAGACACTAGTTACCATTTTGTAATTTTAGATCTAATTTCTATCAACACCTCCATTTCATTAAAAAAAGCACACTTTTAAACATCAAGAAGTACAAAGTACCTATCCTTAAAACAAAGTACTGCTCTTTAAGTCAAAGAAAGTTAACTTTAAGACAAAGCTCACTCCATTGTCCCCCTTCCATTGTTTCTCCAGAAACTGGGAGAACTCTGTCATGGGACAGCACAGGTGCACAGATCAGCACGTGGACCCTCTGTCCAGGGGGGATCACAGGACACCAGCCACATTTTCCCTGACCCTGGGGGCCTAGAGGGGCAGCCGGCCATGGCAAGGTCCACAGGGATGTAGACATCTCTCCGAGGGGTTGTCTCTAAGCCTCAGCCAAGCCAGATCCCCGGTCTCTTAACCACGACCACCAGGAGCCCAGGCCAGCAGCTTACACACAAGGATGACAGGCCCCTGGCTTCACTCCCAGCCCCTTTCACTCAGGTATGCCTCATTGTTGCCGAAAGAAGAGCTTAAACACAGTTCACAAGAGCCACGCGTTCCAGCCCAGAAAGCTCAGCCCCCTTCATCCCCCAGGGTTTGAGAGAAATGGAGTAAGAGAAAGGTGGAAGAGAAGGAGGTAAACCCTACCAGGAAGCAAGCAAAGGAATCAAGCTTTACAAGGTAGACGAAGCAGGTCCTACTTATACCAAAACACGAGATCTCATGCCCAGGAGTGAAGCCTACCACTGATCCCACCCCCCCTTTCAGAAAGGACTCACAGAGCACTGGGCCAGCAGGATGCCAACTCCCCCAAACACCAGCAACATAAAGGAGCTGGACACAGTCTCCCAGGCTGGGGTGGGGAGCTGCAGATGTGATCCAGATGTCTGCTTTAACCTGAGGCCGGGGAAATAACGGCATCAGTCCGCCATCCCTGGCCGTCCCTGGACCGTGATATGCAGCTTCCACAGGGAGTGGGCAAGACAAGGTGAGAAGGGGCAGAAACACCCCAGCAACACCCACTTTCCTGACCAAAACACTTGGATCTTTCTTCCCAGCCACGGGACCACAGCCCCACCAAGCTGGCGGCACAGCTCTGAACTCAGCAGTCAGGGAAATCCCGAGTGCAAGCCGCCAGTCCATGGAAGCCACAGGTACCCCGGCTCTCAGAAGTACAGTGGTTTCCAGCCCAGCTAGAGAGGGCTTCAAAGGCCATCAAGCACAACCCTTGCATCTCCCCAGGCAGAAGACAGACCCAGAGAGGGGACCTGAGTTGTCCGAGCCCTCGGACAAATCAGTGGCAGAGCGGGGGAGTCTCGCAGACAGTGCAGGCCTCCGTCTCTGTCCAGCGCCAGTTCCGCTGCCTGGAGCAACCTCGGCCGCTACACTGCTCCTCCCAAGCTGCTCAACTTCACTCGTCCCTACCTCTGCCAACTCTCCGCTGTTACAGCTGCCACCAACCTCACGCTGGCAGCCCACCACCAGAATGGAAAGGAAAGATGGCCAGTGCAGGGTCATTGCCTCTCCACTTCCTCCTCTGCTCTCATTCCAACTCCTTCCCTCTCTCTGCCTCCCTACTCCAAATTAAGGAAGTACTCCTTCCTGGGGTTGACAGTGTCTCAAAAACACATCATTCATTCATTCAATTAGTATCTGAGTGCTTACTACACACCAAGGAACTGAGCCAGGCCCTGAGAACACAGAGATAAATGGTCCTTGACCTCAAGAAGTACTGTCTAGTAGGGGAACCCAAATCATGGGTTTCTCATTAAATTCCCAAACAAAAATTCCCAAACACTTTCAGGTATCATCCCAAAAACGATGGCACCCAAAAAGATTTAGGGAAAGAAACATCCCACTCCATCAGGGTAGCATAGAAACATCCTGTCGCTCCAAATTTTTATTTCGAAACCCATCAGCCTCCAACCCTTACCTGACACCATCACTCCCCACATCACCCAAGCATTGGTGTGACCTTGAAACACATCTGAGGCTTCAAGCAGGACAAGAAACTTCTAGAGATAAAGCTGGATATCATTGTCCTGCATCAAATGCAAACATCAGAGATGAGACTGCTAGCTCAGAGCCCTCTACAACCCGGTTCCTCTCCTATCAATTGTCGGCCGGGCAAAGGAGCCTAAAACAGCTTCCAAAGACAGCAACACTCCTATTTATGGCCCCACTCAAAGTTGGACCAGGAGGATCAAAACGGGAGAATGGGCTTAACTGGCTTTAGCAAGACCCCTGTGAATACAGCACCCTCAAGGAAGGGACAGGGCAGCCACGCAAGATCCAGCTTACCTCCTTGAGAAGCCCCACTTTTTTCTTCAGCACTTCACACTTGCGCAGTTTGCAGATCTGATGTGTGCGGCGGTTGGTACAGCTGGTGCAAGCCCCACAGTTTTCTAGCCGCCGGCAGGGCTCGCAAGTACCACACCGTTTCCGTTTCTTCCGCCCATCTCCACCCCCTCGGAGTTGGGGTTCACTCCCAGCCATTGGGAGCCCAGGCCCCTGGAAGCCCCCTACCATCACCTGGCCCTGAGGGAAGTCATAAAGGCCTGGCAGGTCTGGCTGGACTGCCAGGGGCACCTGAAACTGACTCATGACGCTGCCAGAGGTGGGGGCATAGGTGCTGGGGCAGAGCCACAGTCCAGCTTCCTGCCTCCAAAGGCCACCAACAGGTCCTTCTCTCCTAAAGCAGTCAAAATCTACAGGGTGAAGGCAAGTAGCTCCAGGCTCCGGGATGGGTGCCTCTTCTCAACCCCTCTTCACCTCCTCTGCAGCAGTCTGATAGGACTCAGTTGGGGGCCACTCTCCCACCTGCTGGGGCCCGGGATCTGGGGGAGGACACCAGCGGCAGTCCCCAGAGAAGGGATCATCTTGGCTGGGTGGGTTCTTCACCCTCACCCACTCTGGACCCAGGCATGAGGTGTGCCAGTAGGTGTGTGATGGGGGCAGGGCAGAGTGAGGAGTTTCTCCTCCGGTATTTCTTCTCCCGGGTCAGGATGATGGAGAAGGCAGCGCTGCCTGAAAAAGAGACAGAAAGGGGAAGCGCATCACTCGGGGCTCGGGGACAACTTTCACATGTTACCTCTTCCTGCTTCTGGGAAAAGAGAAGATGGGGGAAGAGAATGGGCTTGCTCTCATGAAGTTCTGCCCAGAACCTCTAGCAGGGCACACTAGCACCCGCTCCCTGAGGGAGAAGGCCTAGGGCCTGACAGGGTGGTAAGGAAACCTGGACGGCGAATTTAATGGGTGGTCAAGGTGAGATTTCTAAGAAAGTTGTCCTTCGCCCCACCCCCATGGGCTTGGGAGAGTTTTGCCAAAATTCCCACACACCCCTCACGGGAGGTGGCTAGGCCCTCCCCAAGGGAGCACAGCTTTCAAAATAAAGTTTGCAGAGAGCTTCACTCGGCGGGGCTGCCCGGGCGCCCCCTGCACGGAAGCGGCCTGGAGAGGGGCGCGCCCGGGGTAGCCCGCGCTGGCCGCCCAGCCGCGCTCCCCGCCCGACGGCCGGACCCGGGAGGGCGGCCCGCTCCGACGAGGGGGCGCTAGGAGGGGGGCGCGCTCCGGCTCAGGCCCGGCGCGCGCGCGCAGCCTCTCGGGCTCCTTTGTTCTGGGGCCTCGGCCGCTCGGCTCCGGCGGCTCCGCAGCCCCCGCCCCGCCCCGCCGCCCCCGCCCGGCTCCGCTACACTGTGATCCGCAGCACCCCCGCCTCGTCTCCCGCAACAAAGTAGCGGCCCCCCGGCCGGCCCCCGGGCCATCCCCTCCCCCGCGGGCCGGGCCCCCCCCCACGCCTCCCCTCCCCCACCCCGGAGCCGGAAAGGCACCGACTGCACCGACCTGCCCGCCGCCTCCGGGGCGGAGCGCACAAAGGGGCAAAGTTTCCCGGCCCGCGCCGCCGCCACCACCGTCGCGGCCGCCGCCGCCGCCTGGGGCGCCCGCCTCCTGGAGCGCCTGGCCCGGCCGAGCTCGGCGCACGGAGCCCCCCGCCCGGGCCGAGGAGGGGACGGCGCAGGAGGAAGGAAGAGGCAGCGGCGGCCGCGGCGGCAGCAGCAGCAGCAATGAAGGCGTCCGCGGGACTCCCCGCCCCCCGCGCGCCGCGGCACGTGCTCGCCCGGGGACTCCCCCGCCCGGGAGGGCGCGCACGTGCGGCCCCGCCGAGCCCCGCCGAGCCCCGCCGGCCCCGCCGGCCCCGCCGCCGCCCCCTCCGCCGGGCTCGGGGCTACGCGAAGGGGGAGTTCCGCGGAGGGGGAGGGGACGGCGCGGGCCGTCCTCGAGCGGGTGGGGGCAGGGCCCGGCCCGGACGCCGCGCCTTTGCACCTGCAGTACTTCCCCTCCACAGCGGTCGGTCCTCCCGGGACCCGGCCGCCCTCCTCCGGTTGGCCGCCACCGCCCTCCGGCGCTTCTGCAGCCCGGGCGGGCGCGGCGGGCGGCGCGGGGTGGGGCACGCGGACCTCCCAGTCTAGGCCCTCGGCGGAGCTGGCCTCGGTGTCCCCACTTCCTGCCACTCCCTGCGGGCCGAGCGGCCTGGGACGGCCCCGGCGCCCCCGGGAGTCCTGAGCTCCGGGCCCGACTGACCCCCCTCTCCTGGCAGCCGCTCGCTCGCTCATTCCGAGGCAGGACAATGGGGTACATCGCGCGTTTGCGTACCGAGTCAGCCTGGCCGGCAAGGAGGGGATACCCGCGAGCAGAGGCCGAGGGCCAGCCGGGAGGCACCCTCGCGGGGGTGACGGCCGAGCGCCCTACCCAGGCGGACCCCGGGCCCCTGCCATCGCGAGCCTCCCCCGCGCCGCTCTCGGCTCTTTCGCTTCGAAAACAAAGACTAATCCGATACCCCCGCCCTGCCTCCCAGAGGAGGGGAAACGGGCGCGTCGCGGAGGGTAACCGAGGAGGACAGCGTTCAGGAGGGGCTCGGACAGCCACCGAGGGGGCCGTGGCGCAACCGAGCCCTATAACCCAGAGCAGACACTTTGAAAAGTCACCCCGGGCTATTTTCCAGCCAAGGGGCAAGGCGTAAGACTATTTCCCAGTTGCCAAACTGCCTGTTCTCTCTGCTGCTTTTTTTCCTCTCACCTGTTGTTCAGGCCAAGTTGAAATTCCAGGTTAGATTAATTCAGCTCCACCCATCGGGCCTGACTGCCAGGCTGGTCCCCGAAGCTTCCTTCCACCTACCTGGGTTGCTGGGGAGAAGGGTGAGTCTCTAACACACACACACACACACACACACACACACACACACACACACAAACACGGGCAAGTCCTGGCAGAAACAACCACGGGCGGACTGGCCTGACCAGTTTGGGCGGTGTTCAAGGAACCAGGTATCTGGCAGGCGTCGCCACCGGGATGAAGCTAACAACTCAGCCAAAACTGGAAAAAGAGCATTCGGCCGGTTATTTAAAAGAAGAAGAAAAAAAAGTAATTGATCTCAAGTAGCGCTGTCCAGAAAGCCCTAGGCGGTAGAAGCCCGGGTTCCGTCTGGAACTTCCCTCCCCACAGGCCTGATTTTGACAGCCTGCTCCAGTGGCCAGGTTGTCAGCTGTGGGAGGGCGGTGAACATGGCTGCAATACCTACTTCCTACTCTGGCCTTTGAGAGTAGGAAAGAATTTCTGTTCAGGGAAGTAGGACTAAAACTGAGAAGAGATACCAATAGAGTAATTTTCAGTCAAACATGAGAACAGTTTGTGGACTTTGTTTTTTATGTAATGAATGTTTAACGTTTTAAGTATTTTATTTTTAGTAAAAAGTATGTATATTAAAGAAAACATAGGCAATAGAAAATTAGAAGACAAAAATAACCCCAATACAACATTTAACCTTTTGCTGTATTTCCTTCTAGCCTTTTCTATTTGTAGATTATTTCCTTTTTTTAAATAATAACATGGCTGTACTCACACTGGTTATGCAGTTTGCTGTCCACTTTTTACTTAACATTATAAGTATTTCCCTATTTGATAGACAATCTCCAGATAGTGTGACAATGAAGAGGGTGGCTTAGGAGTCAGGGAACTGTGGGTTCCAGGCCTGGCTCTGCCACTTGGTAGCAGAGTGACCTTGGACAAGGTACTCATCATTTCCGAAGGAATCCAAGTAAAGTACTTAACATAGTGCTTAATAAATAATTATTGTTTAATCCACATAAAAACCCGGTGAGGTACATACTATCTTTAAACCCACTTTACAGATAAGGAAATAGATTAAGTAATTTGCTCAAGGTCACTCAGCTAGTGAACTGTAGACTCAGAATTTGAGCCCGGCATCTTTCCTCCTGTTTTCTGTCTTGGTGAATGGCACCAGCAATTTACTGTGCCAGTTTACTCTTCACCAGCTATCTATGAAAGGGTCATTTCACAAAATCCTCTGGCTTAGGTAACAAGATGGATGCTGGTGCCACTCACCAAGACAGAGTACAGGAGGAAAGATGCCTGGGGACATCTGCGTGGAACTGAGTGTGGAGCTGAGGAGGCGAGGCTTGGGCTGTGGGCCCCATCAGGGAGCAGCTCGTGAGGCCTCAGGTGTGGAAGACCTCACTAGGAGTGGACATGGAGAGTGAGAAGAAAAGGCAGCCAGGCCAGAGCCCTGGCGAACACCAGCTCATGAGGGACAGCAGCTGACAAGGGGCCATCAAAGGAGACAGAAGGAGCTGCCAGAGAGGTAGGAGGGAAAACCAGTCCCAGGCCTGAGATGTGCTGTCAATCTCCCTCTGGAGCCTTGTATTTCAGCAGTCTTGTCACTCATTCCTTCTGCCCAAGGAAACCCCTTCCCACTTCAACCCCTTCCCAGTTACTCCTTCTACCTGCCAAATTCCCATTCATCCCGCAAGTCTCGGCATAACTGCCAGTTCTTCCATGAAACCACTTCCAGCTCTTCAGACAGATTCCAGAGTCCCACCCACTCTCCCTCGCTGGAAGTTTGACGCTGCCTCCCCAGGAAAATCTTATCAGTACTGTAATCATTTGCACATTTCCCTCCCAGTTACTATGAGCCCTTGGAGGGCTGGAACCCTATCTTTTCACCTTTGTAACTCTAAAGCTAAGCACCCAATCAATATGTGTTCAATGCAGAAACGAGGTCAGTAGAGCCTGATGAATGAAATATCCCAGTAACACCAAGCACCCACAGACTTCCAAGGTTTATTCCTGCTTGCTTTCCTACCTGCACGAACCCTTCAGGGGCACTCAAAATAAAGTCCAAACTCCTCAGGCCCTGCCTTCCCAGGTCTGCAGCCTCCTGTGCTGCCGGGTTATTCCTACTGGACCAGCGCTCAGGGCAGGAGAACAGCTGGGACCGGCGTGGAGGTGGCGAGCGAGCCTCTCTATCTGAAAGCAGCCTGAAACCCGAGGCAGTGAGTGGTTCACTAAGTGTGGTCCCAGGTCCGCAGCGTCACCAACACCTGGGAACTCGTTAGAAATGCAAGCTCTCGGGCCCCACCCTAAACCTACTCAAGCAGAAACTCTAGGGGTGGGGCCCAGCGTTCTGTTTTAACAAGCCCTTCAGGCGTTGCACCCTCAAGTTTGAGAAGCGGGCGAGAAGCAAGTTCAGCACCTAGGCGCCGGCCAAGATCACGCCGGAGGCGCTTAGAGAAGGCGGACCCAGGGAGGCTCCTTTTATAAATCGGCTTGGCGGGCCCCACCCCCAGCGGCCGAGGGCAGAGCCTTTTAGGCAATTGCTCCGGTGAGGTTAGGACCTGGCTGCGCTGCTGCCCCAAGGACTGGAAAGGGAAATCCCGTCTCGAGAAGGAAGAGCCCGAGGGACTGCAGGCGCTACAGAATTGGCAGGGGGCGTTTCGCTGGATGGGGACGGAGGTGGGGCTGGGGAATAAGTAGGGCTTCCATTGATGAACTGAAGTTAATTCCGCACTGGGCAAAGGGCACAACAAGTGTAATTGGATGTGCGCGCGTGTGGTTCTTCAGGAAGCCACTGCGTGGAGCCGCCACTGCTGGGTGTTTGCCCAACCTGCAAATGATTGAACGTGACTGACCTCCTCTGAGGCACTTGGCTCCACTCCTTCCCTTTAGCTAATAAGCAATTTGTCCTATTTGAAGAATGAGCTTTGTATTACGGGACCTTTTGCAGAAATGTAAATATACTCCAATGTCCACACCTGAGCTTCGTTTTAAAGACTGAAGGCATTGGGAAGTTCATTTGATTTTTGTTGTGTTCTTCTTTGGTCATGTGTTGGTTAAAAATATTATCACCTTACATTTGCATAGAGCTTTCCCTTTGCAAAGCACTTCCACACCCTTTCCAGTTCTGTCTGCAGAGTGGCTGGTACACCAGGTGTGCAGATGTTACTTTCTTTTTCTTTCTATGACATAGTTATTATTGTTATTATAACCATTTTACAGATAAGGGAACTGGGACTCAGAGGGGTAATTTTTCCAAGGTCATTTACTACTAAGTGTCAGAATCAGGCCTGCAATCCAGGACCTCTGAAATTAGCCTACCAGTGCCAGGGCTGTTCTGGGGGAAGAAACTGGCATTTTGCTCTTGGTGAAAGGGAGATTCGTTAGTGCATTGCTTTTGGACATGCACTGGTTAGTGCGACATGTGTAGGGTATCTAGATTATGCTTTTGGATAACTCAGCAAATGCTTTCATGTTTTATAGCTATTTCTGTGACTTCATTTTGAATTTAGGTTCAATCAAATAGGTACACAACTTACAAGGAGCATGCAAGTGTCCCCTTCATAATGGGAAAGAGATTAAATAACCTGGAAATCTTCCAACCTAAGGGGGCTGGGCAGGAGGATGGGATCTTTGATTGACTCAGAGACTCAAGATGCTGAATACCCAACAGGAATAAAGGCCTTGATGCCCCCAAACCTTGATTTGACTGGGTGTATCAGTCAGGATCAGTTAAGTGGTGCTAGAGTAAGAAGCAATCCCCAGGTCTCAGTGGTTTGACAAAATTTTATTTCTCCATCATGAAATATGTCTCCTGGGGATCAGCAGGAGCTCTGTTTTCCATAACCACTTAGGGACTCAGGCTGCTGCAACTAGACATGTTGCCTCCTCAACCCTGAAGGCAGGAAATGAGGGTGGGGCCAATAGAGCACTAACTCGTAAAGCATTTACCTGGAAGTAACACACATCACTTTTGTTCTGATTTCATTGGCCAAAGCAAGTCATAAGGGAGCAGGAAAATGCCATAGGTGCAATGCTCCCATGTGCCTGGAAGGAGAAGCAAAAATATTTGGTTAACAGCACTAATAATTAATACACAGGGAATAGTATGTGTGCATATGTGTGAGGTGGATGTGTGTGTGTGTGTATTTGAGGCATGTGTTAATGCAATCAGTTCTGCCCATTTCAAGACCATTTCTCCCTCCTGGGGACATATATTTGAGATTTCCACTCTAATGGGTGTCATTCCTCCCACTATGCATGTTCAGAGATTTAGATTAGTAGAAAGAAACCTGAGTTGAGGGAAGCATGGTGGGAGAGGAGAGTGACAGTGGAGCAAACTCAGTAGAAATTAATGAGTAAATAAAAAAGGAATCCAGAAAAGGAAGGGACTCAGTATATATGTCACTAGGGGCCTGCCTAGTAAAGAAACTACTAAAACAGCATAGCTGTGGCAGAAGCATTTCCTGCCTTCTTGCCATTCACTCCCACTCATCCTTCCTGGCTAAACTCAGTGACCCTCTGGGAAGCCTTTGATTATCTCTCGAGACTGGGCCCACCAGTCATAGCATAAGAATGAGTCAGTCTGTCCCATCCACTGTGTAGTGGATGGGGACCATATCTTGTCCAGAGCCAGCTTCAGTCTGGGGTCTTGGAACAGAGGCAGAGAAACCAGTTGGAAGGCTGTTGCAGGAACCCAGGTGAGAAAAAAATGGTGGCCTCCATTAGGGCAGTGGTGGTGGGGATAAAGAGAAGTACGTACTGGAGAGATTTAGGGAATCAAATAACAGGAAGGGGCTGATTGGATGAGAGGTGGGGAGGAGATTTCTGGAAGAGCAGCAGGGTGGATGGTAGCACCAAGGGGCCTAGAGGAGGAGCAGTTTGCTAAACGAGGTCAGCAAGGACATGTTCCATTTGAGGCACCTGTGGGACCAGCCCACAGAGAGACCCAGGAAGCAGCGAATAGAAGGTCCTGGGGTTCAGGAGGGGAAAGCGGCTGTGCTCAGATCTTAGATCTACCTCTTGGTTAAACTTCAACATCAAATCCTCAAACAAGGTCATCATATTTTAAAAGGAACTTGCAAAAAAAAAAAAAACAAGAAAAAAAGTGGGGAGTTAGGGGGAGGAAGCCACAGAAAATACGTGAAAATAAAAATTGTGAGATTCTTGAACTACAAATCCTGAGAATCCAGTTAGAGGAGTGCAAAGGCTTCAGGGAAAGAGCTGAGCCTCCCTAAAAGATTGGTTCAACTTCAACCAGTTTGTCTCAATAACTTATTTCCGTAAGTTGTTTCCATCCCATCTCCTGCTGAGCAGGGGCCTACTTGTCCCACCTGAGACCTGAACTTGATATCAACCCCTTTCATCCTTGAGGCTCCCCTTCCCCATATCCTTTTATGGATGAGGGTCAAGTCCCATTTGCAGAAACAGTGCAGTGCAGGGGGACAAATCTTCAGAATCCCTACCAGAGACCCCTTTCTTCCCACTCAGCCATTGTGATACACAGGTGCCCTAAAGATTGAGAAGCTCTGCTTTAGAAGTCTACAGGGGCTAGGGATAAGAAGGCGAGAGATAAAAAGGACACAGGTGTCCCCCATGGACCTGGGAGAGAGGTTCTTGGAAATACCTGCACTAATGGATCCAGTCATTCAAGGTCACTCTAGCCTCGTTCCTGGGGAGGTATTCTGTGTTCCCAACATTGTACTATTTAT
Organism: Balaenoptera borealis; assembly: GCF_965194805.1. Taxonomy (NCBI): domain Eukaryota; kingdom Metazoa; phylum Chordata; class Mammalia; order Artiodactyla; family Balaenopteridae; genus Balaenoptera; species Balaenoptera borealis. The sequence continues at coordinate 27,340,169 of NC_138871.1, forward strand.
CTACTAAACCAGGGAGGGGATTATCAGCTTATGTCTCAGTCTTCTCGCCAATCTCTAGGATGGTCCTAATGGTGGCATGACTAGGCCATCACCCACATCCACCTGATATTCAGCCATCTCAAACCACAGTAAAACTTGAATTTGAACATCGAGCCTTCGGGAAACAATCTAATTATTTATAGTGACTCAAAAGCCTGTAAGACAGGCTTCCCTGGTGGTGCAGTGGTTGAGAATCCGCCTGCCAATGCAGGGGACACGGGTTCGAGCCCTGGTCTGGGAGGATCCCACACGCCGCGGAGCGACTAGGCCCGTGAGCCACGATTACTGAGCCTGCGCGTCTGGAGCCTGTGCTCCGCAACAAGAGAGGCCGCGATAGTGCGAGGCCCGCGCACCGCAATGAAGAGTGACCCTGCTCACCGCAACTAGAGAAAGCCCTCCCACAGAAATGAAGACCCAACACAGCCAAAATAAATAAATAAATGAATAAACTTAAAAAAAAAAAAAAAAAAAGCCTGTAAGACAGAAAATGGGTGTTCAGGCAGAAAGAGGCCACAGTGAACAAAAAGATTGGCCATTCAAACAGGGATATAGGGATTTCCCTGGTGGCATAGTGGTTAAGAATCCGCCTGCCAATGCAGGGGACATGGGTTCGAGCCCTGGTCCAGGAAGATCCCACATGCCGCGGAGCAACTAATCCTGTGTGCCACAACTACTGAAGCCCGCGCGCCTAGAGCCCATGCTCTGCAACAAGAGAAGCCACTGCAATGAGAAGCCCACGCACTACAATGAAGAGTAGACCCCGCTTGCTGCAACTAGAAAAAGCCCGCGCACAGCAACGAAGACCCAACGCAGCCAAAAGAAATAAATAAATTTATAAAAAAAACAACACAAAACAAAAAACAGGGATGTGCAGTGGGCTAAGGGCACCTGAGTGAAGCAGCGGTGAGCACTCAACAGGGCCTGCCCAGGTCCACAGGCCCAGGAGGGGCCTCACAGCTGCTGGAAAAAGAAGGAAGAAGAACAATGAAGTACAGGAAGTCTGGAAGCACCCCCCCCACACACACACACACTGAGAGGCCTGGAGAAGAGCTCAGGTTTACAAGCACCTGCTGATCTCTGTAGAAAAGTCAGTGAGTAGGGTTTTTTGAAAATATCTCTGGGGCCTCTTGGCTGCGAGAGCCCTCTTTGGAGGAAGGCAGGTAAATTCCTTCATGTGGTATGCCGGAGGTGCCAGGTCTATCTACTGTTGTCTGTGGGCACTCCTGGGACGTGGGCTCCAACATCAACACTGAAAGAAAACCTCAGGATTAAGGTTGCCAGATTTAGCAAATAAAAATACAGAGCGTCCAGTTAAATTCAAAAGTCAGAGAAACAACAAATAATTGTTTAGTGTCCATATGTCCCATATATTACATGCCAGAGCAACCCTACTCAGGATTAGAGTCTGTACCCAAGGCATGGGACCAGGGCGGTGGGCGGAAGGGGTGAGAGGGTTGACCTGAGAGGAAGTTTCTACCTGAGGCCCAGTAGTACCATCCTAAGACCCACCCTGCTTTTGAATACAGAGTGGAAATGGGCTTTTGTTAGTTTGGGGGTGGGCAGTCTTTTGTGAGAGACTATGTCATCTAGTTTGCTTTTTAAACGTTTTTCCCTACAAAGGTGGGAACTACCAACATGTTTTTTTACATGTATCGGGTGGGGTAGTTCAAGGAACGTATATAATAAAAGTATCGTAGTTTTGATAATTCCAAGTCTGGTTCCTATAGGAGATGGACTGTTTCTTAGTTCAGACCATTAAAATCCTGCTTAACCAGAAAAATTTTTCTTACTTAAGCAGGCATTTATTCATTGAGACCTGTAGAAGAAAAATGGTAACTATTTACCTGATCAAGCAATCAAAAAGTATTTCTAAGCATAAAATCACTAAATCCTTCTGCATGTCAACAACCCAAATTAAATTATAAATTAAGGGAAAATATTTACAAAACAAATGAAAAGGAAAAGTGTTATGTAGTTGATATGTAAGAAAAAAGTCACCCACAAGGGGACAAAAAGGCAAAGAATGTGAACACTCACAAAGAAGAAATACAAATGACCAAAAAAGATATAAAAAGTCCAACCTCATTCATAATCATAGCAAGCTGACAGATCACAAAATGAAAATACAGTTGACTCTTGAATAATACAGGTCTGAACTGCACGGGTCCACTGAACCTGGATTTTTTTTCAGTAGTAAATACTACAGTATTACACCACCTGCGGTTGGTCAAATCTGAGGATGAAGAACTAGGGATACAGAGGAACCAAGGATACAGAGGGCTGACTACATTATACTGGGATTTTGGACTTCCCTGAGTGTCAGTGCCCTAACCCCCGTGTTGTTCAAAGATCAACTGTACTCAGTTTTGCAAATACTGTTAACGGTTTTCTTTGCCAAGATATGCCACTGATGAGACCATAAACTCACATACCCTTTTGGCAAGCAATTTCACATGCTTGTCAATACCTTCAAAATGTTTATACCCTCTCAATAATCTCACTTCTAGGACAACGGTGCACAAAAATCAAGGTACAAGGGTCTTCATGGAAGGCTTATTTATAACAACAAAATTAGAAACAACCTAAATGTCCAACGTTAAAGAATGATTAATTCATAAGATGTAAGCACAGTAGAACATGATGCAGCCATTATAATAATTTCATTAATTTAAAAATTAAACAAACACAAGTTAATTATAGAAAAATGAGTATACAAATGAGCAAAAAGAAAAATCTGAAAAGAATCTGCAGTCCAGTGTTAATCACTATTAATGTTGTGGACCATATCTTTAAAAATCTTTTATGTCTTAATATTAAAATAGTGCTTTTGAAAAATATTTGGTAATATTGGAAAATATTTACCATATGAAGTCAAAAGAAAATAATCAGTATATATTGTATTATCAAGAATTTGTAAGTAAATATGCACAAAGATTGGAATGAATACATAAAAATATTAATAATGGGTCTCTGGATGATTTTTGTTCTTTATACCTTTCTTCTAGAATTTCTACAATAAATGGATATAATTCCTATAATTGAGAAATAGAAAATTATTTTTGAAAACAGGCAAGTGGAACATTTATGCCTTAAAGCAGGTCCTCGAGAGAGCAGGAAGCAAGTAATAATGATTAACAGAATGGTTTTGACTTTGCACACTGGAGCCACCCTAGAGAACTTAAAGAAGCCATTGCCTGGGCCCCACCCTCGGAGATTCCTGCTGAGCAGGGGCCAGGGCGTTATGCCCTTGGCAATATCTAGTCACTCTTGGGTGGGGGTATAATGTGCAGCTAGGCTGGGATGTGTTTGCACGAGCCATCACAAGTTTCCCCAGGAGTCTAGGCCACTGTGGTCTGGCAGAGGAGGAACTGCAGGACCTGATTTCAAGCCCCAAGTGGCATCTCTAGCTGTGTGCTTTAGGTGAGTCATTTAACTGCACCTTAGTCTATCTGTAAAATGGGAATATGTAATGCAAGATTTGGGGTGTGGCTTCAAGGGGAGGATGAATGAGAAAGTGCTGTGTGAAATAGACAGCATATAGAATGTGCTGTTTTTGAGAACCTGGAAACTTAGATGATAGCAACTGTCTTTGATCAATGAAATATCCTTGGCAACTTGGGAACCCATGCAAATAAACAGGTTTGTTTCTAAGCTGTGTCAGTCTTGTAATTTGATTTGATTCGGAGATCCTGTAGGCAGGTGCTGGCAAATGTGGATGCCTGGGGCAGTCTTAGCCTGAGGGCTCATGGGCAGTGGACAGCGGCCAATAGATCTGAGTTGGTTCAGACCACTCGGTCATCTTGCTTTGAAAGGTGGCTGGCCTCTGGAAGCCAAAACTTTGTTCTCATGAAAATGTGCCTTTGCATGCTACACAAACACCCTAGAATGTCTACTTCTTCTTTTTTTTTTTTTCAAAGCAAATCACTGGGTTTTTTTGGTCTTTCTTTCTTTCTTTCTTTCTGGCTCTATTGGGTCTTCGTTTCTGTGTGAGGGCTTTCTCTAGTTGTGGCAAGCGGGGGCCACTCTTCATCGCGGTGCGCGGGCCCCTCACCATCGCGGCCTCTCTTGTTGCGGAGCACAGGCTCCAGACGCGCAGGCTCAGTAATTGTGGCTCACGGGCCCAGTTGCTCCGCGTCATGTGGGATCTTCCCAGACCAGGGCTCAAACCCATGTCCCCTGCATTGGCAGGCAGATTCTCAACCACTGCGCCACCAGGGAAGCCCCACTTCTTTTTTTAAAAAAATAAAAACAACAACAACAAAAAATTTATTTATTTATTTGGCTGTGCTGGGTCTTAGTTGTGGCACGCGGGATCTAGTTCCCTGACCAGGGATCGAACCCAGGCCCCCTGCATTGAGAGTGCGGAGTCTTAACCACTGGACCACCAGGAGAGTCCCCAGAGTGTCTACTTCTAAATAAATGTTCTTATCTAAATCATCTCCTTGGGAGATTATGTGGCCATTGCTTAAAGTGTCTTAGTAATTCCTCTTTTGAGATTGCCTTTGTCTAAGCTACATTATTTTCTGAGTATTTTCAATCAATGAATTCATTCTCCATCCTTTGAAGAGAAGCTTAATTTTAGAAAGCAGCCAAAAATATCTTTCAGAACCAAACCTGACAAGTTAGATGGTATTCCAGCCTAGGTTAGACGTTTTATTTTTTAAGCGAAGAGGTTCCTTGTAAGGTACACATGTGTGTCTGTCTTGCTACCCAGTGTATTCCCAGCACCCTGCACAGCACCTCGGGCCTTGAGTGGTGAACAGAACCTGGCTCTCTACTGGGACCCAGAAACTGGCTCAAAAGGTAAGTCTGGGAAAGTTTTTGAACAAAGCAGCCTGTTTGGGAGTAATAATTTCTAGCTTGTATGTTGACCAGAAATGTCTCTTTCTTTTGATAAGTGTGCTGTGGGTACACCCTGTGCATTTGACTATGGAGAAAATGATGCAGTTCCTTCCCCTTATTGGGGCTAATACTGGATTTAGTCTCCTAAGACAACACTAATCAGCAACACTGGACAAATCCAGGCATTTCTGGAATTATTTTTCATGCCAACCCAATCCACAAAACATGCAAACATGGTATTGTCAACAAGGACAATACCCAAAATATAATTCACTTTTTCACACAAGAATTTCAAGACACTGACATTAATCCAAGTTAAGACTTGCAAATGAGCCAAGGTCCACAGCTCCAGGCACTAATGAATTTGAGGAGTACACAGTTAAGCAGCTCATAGCCAGGACTGAGAGAATCCGCCTGCGAGTCAGAACTCCTGGGTTGATTCTGCTCAGCTGTTAACTAGCTGTGTGTCTGGGGCGCCGGGGCCGGGGCTGGGGGGAGGGGGGGATTTCACACCTCTCCCCTTGTTCTTTATCCATACAGTGATCTCACACTCTTAAAGCCATCAGTCCTAAGAACAATGAAGGCGGACAGGAAGCAAGGAGAGCAGATTGCTAACAGCAGGCACCCCGCTGGCGGCCGTGGAGGGAAAGCAAGGTGCTGCTGAAGGAGCGGAGACTAGGGAGGCAGCAGGAGCCAGTCTTAGCTGAGACGAGATCCCTGCTCTGAAGGAAAAAGAAAGCCAAAGGCAGAGCTCAACTTCTGCTGGCAATGGAACCGTTTCCAAGAAGGGAACACAGAGGTCATCTGAGGTCAAGTTCAGGGCACGCAGCCAGCAGCCAGGCGGGAAGGAAGTTGCAGCGAATGCCCGCCTGCTTCCCAGCCCTTCGCCTTCTGAGCACAAGTCCCGCGCCACCCCCTTTGCCAGGGCGCCCCGGGGACCTCAGAGGCTCCTTCCAGACCCCGGCCTTCTGGCTGTGGCCTCGCGGACGCAACCCGCGTGGAGGCGCCGCGGAGAAGCAGGTAGAGTCAGCGAGTCGTTGTGAGCGCTGGGTCGGCGCCAGCCCGGCGTGTCTCGGCCGCTCCGAGCGCTCTACTGAAAACCTTCGAGCCTTCTTCATCCACTGCCGCACTCCTCCAGCCTCATGGCCTCCCCTGCCTTAGGCACACAGGACTCTTTCTTAGCTCCCTGCCTTTGCTCTTGGTGTTTACCCCAAAGCCATTCTAACCACAACTTTTGCTCTGGAAATCCTGCTATCATTTAATGCCCAGCTCGAATGCCATGTGACCCATGAAGCTCCCGTAGGCGGAAGTAGCACCTGTTACCATTTGTCCTGCGTCACACTTAGGGTCATGTTGTCTCTCTCCATTTGGAACCACATTGTATCCATTCGTAACCATCGCATCATGTCTCTTCCTTCCTTGGCCCGTGCTGCCCACTTGCCTGCACGTCCTTGCCGTTCTGCCGCCATCACACCCCTCACCTCGTCCTTCAAGGCTCAGCTCAGAGACAGACTGTGAAGGACTTTCCCACTCTCACCACCGCTCCACCCACACAGACATGCTGGCTCCATTTTTTGATCGGCTACTTCTGTGCCCAGAAGTTTATCTCTAGTATTTCTAATCCTTGGAACACCCTTGCAAAGTAGGTGCAGAGTTTATTTCACTTTCAGAGGTAAGAACAGAAGCTCAGAGAGGTTAAGAGTGCCCAAGTTGCACTGCTGGCTAGTGTGGCGCAGCCAGGATTGGAACCTAGGCTTGTCTGACACCAAACCCAAGCCTTCCATCCATTCCATGTGACTTCTTCATTCATAGGGCAAATGTTTTGAACATAAGACTGTACGGACCTTGAAAATTATCTTTGTTTTCAATGCAAGAAACCTAAGGTAGCAAGACTTGCCCAAGGTGACACAGTTTCTCCCTACATGCTTTTCTCATTCCTCATCTGTCAACTTCAGGTGGTCCCTAGTACCAGGTAACATTCTCTGGGGTCCCCATTTGCAAGCCATCTGACACAACTGCCCTGCAGCAGGGCCCCAAATTAGGCAAGAGAGATGTTCCAACACCCTCAGAGCCACAGCTGTACATAATGATAAAATCCCCAACGACAGTCACTTAGAGTTTCTTCCTTGAGTAGAAGAAGTCTGAGGAGGGCAATCCACAGCTGCTGCTGCAGTTTTACCAAGTCAAGGCCCGGGCTGCTGCTTTCTTCTGCAATTCCCTCCTCAAGGGGCACTCATGGTCCCCAGTGGCTCCAGGATCACCTGGGGCAGGGGTGCTGCCAGCAGAATCCAAGGGCTCACTGCCCATCTTCTATTTCTGCCATTTACTCTGAGAATCACACAATCACATAATCTAGTCCAGAGATGGATAAGCTGCTCAGAGCCTAGCTGGGAGCTGGCCTGGGACTTGGCAAGTATGTAGCATGTAGCTGGGAGCATAAGGGGTAAGGGTGTAGGGGATATTTCATTGCTTAGTCCAAGGGGCCCTTCTTAAGCTCAGCCTACTTCTTTCCAGTTGTTTAATATTTATTGAGCTCCTCACTCGTATGTGCCAGGCACTGGAGAGATGAAGAGGAATAAGACTCATTCTGAGTCTAATAAAGAGACAAAGAAATAGATCATTTTAATGCTATGTGGCAAGTGCAACAATAAGATATATGCGAAAGGCACTCAACAGGAGCACAATGACGGGCACCTGACCCAGCTGGTGGTGGGGGGAGGCGGTCAGCAAAGGCTTCTTGAAGAGGGTGCTTGCTGATGAAACAGATATGAGAAATATTAGGAGGGATGTTGCTAGCCTCAGATGATTGCCTGGATATTGGGGATGAGTGAGAGGAGGAGTCAGACGCTCCCGGTGGCTGCAGGAATGATAGAACACTGAACACTGGATCTTCTCACAGATGCCCAGTGCTTTCTTGCCTCAGAGCAGGTGGTCGCTTCCCCAGTGTTGCCTTTCCCATTGCTGCTCGCAAAGATGTGAATTTGGGCCCTTCTCACTTTCAGGGTTTTAATCCAGGTACTCTCAGGAGATAAAGTCCCCCTGACTCTGACCTAGTGAATCAAATATAGGAGCACAGTCTGCACCATGCAACCTCCAGGCCAGACCCAGCTGGAGTTTCCCAAATGTCACCTGAGCCCGATGGTCCCTAGTGGAAGCTTTGGCTCTAGAAAATCCATCTGTAGTGAACATCTCCCACTGTGTGAAGGACCACTGTGTTGGAGGTAGAGCCCACCTCCCACAATGAAGATGAACTCAGATACTGTTTTTCCCAGACTCCCTTGCAGCTACTTGGCATGTCAAGGGCACGTGGCCTAGATTCTAGGAGTCAGCTATCCCTACCAGAGTCAGGTCCCTGAGAACCTTCTGTGACAGCAACAGTTGCAGGGGGGTCACATTCTCACCACAACTGTGGTGGACCCTCTGGGGCCTTGCAGATGACGGGCCCTGGGGCTTCATCAGGTTCACAGGAACTTGCTTCTCATTGCAGTTTTGGACCATGATGGAGTCTTTGGCTGTCATCAGTCCAGCAGGGGGTGAGGCTAGGGTAAATGTGGGGACCAGGAGAGCACTGCTTTGTTCAGAGGACAGCGAGTTCAGAGGACCATTGAGCTGGAACAGAGGGTTCTTTCACAGGGGCAGGGGAAGATGAGGCTGGAGGACCCCAAAAGCCCAGTTAAGGAACCTGGTCGTCATCTTGCAAGAGGCACTGACATCTTTGAAAAATGAACTTTTATTTGGGAATAATTTTGGATTTACAGAAAAGTTTCAAAAATGGCACAGAGAGTTTCCATATATCCCTCACCCAGCTTTCCCTAGTGCTAGCATCTTACATGATATGGTACATTTGTTAAAACTAAGAAGCTGACATTGGTACATTACTGTTACCCAAACTCCAGACTTGATTTGGATTTCACTAGTTTTTCCACTAATATCTTTTTTTTATTCCAGGATCCAATCCAGGATACCACTCTGCATGTAGACAGCAACCTTTTTAAAGGAGAATATTAACATTATCAAAGGTGTTTTAGGAGAACCACTTGATACCAATGGGCAGGTTGGTCCAGGAAGTGGGATAGGAAGGCACTTGTAAAGGCATTCCAGAACCTTCGAACTTCCAAATACACCCCACTGCCCAGCATCTGAAGGGGCTCACCACCTTGAAGATGCAGGGCCTGCTCAGGGCCCCAGGGGGCCAAAGGTATAATTAGGATACACCTGGGAGCCAAAAAAAAAAAAAAAGGAAAACTCCTTCCTTGGGAATTCTCTGGGGGTCCAGTGGTTAGGACTCTGCGCTTTCACTGCCAAGGGCCCGGTTTCAATCCCTGGTTGGGGAACTAAGATCCTGCAAGCTGCATGGTGTGGCAAAAAAAAAAAAAAAGATACACCTGGGAGCCTCCACCCAGCAGTGCTGGTAAGCTAGAAGGTCTTCCTATCCAGGCAACAAAAGCAGGCTGGTAAACCCAGACAGGCAGCCAAAGAAATACGTGCTTGCCTTCTTTTCTGAAAGTCTAGACTTGTCTCCCTTACAAGTCAGTTTGATGTGGAAAGAGAACAGGCTCTACAGGGAGTCAGGATGGACCAAGTTTTAAGTCCTGGCTCCATCACTTACTGAGAGACCATGTGTGAGTTACTGAACTTCTCTGAGCTGCAGTTTCCTCACTGATAAAAACTGGAATATTAAACTTCCTTCATAAGATTATTGAGAGGATTTATTAACATTTACACAGTGTTCGGGAGGGGCTGGCACACAGTAGGCATTCAATAATCGGCTCCCCTTGACAACACGAGGGTGGGGTCTGAACCTATAATTTTCTTGCATACCCTCAAAGTGCTTAACATTTGGAAAGTAATTCATACATTGATGATTGTGATATGGAGCTCACACACCCAGTGACCTCAGAAAGGGCAGATCATGACTCCAGTTACAACATTCATTTATGTAGCAAGTCTCTGTTAGTCACTCACTAAATATCAATAAATAGATACATGTCAGGCACTGTGCTAAGTGACTAAGATGGTCTGTGTTGAGAATGGCAAAGCCCAGGAGGGAGAGATGCCTCCAGACAACTTTATTCAGGTCTGATACATAGTTTGACATAGTTTAATAAGCAGAGGGTCCAAGGCACAAAGCCTGGATACTTGTGTGAGGGGCGAGGGAAGAGCCTCACAGAGAGAGAAGGAGCGCACTTGGGACTGGCAGAATAAGTAGGTCTTCCAGTTAAAAAAGAGTGGGGAAAAGGGGAGAGGGAGGGAGAGAAAAGCATTGCATTATGCGGGAAACACAGGTTGTATTCTGGAACCCAGATTAGTCTTGTGGGTTTATGGAATGAGTGGTGGGAGGTGAGGTTATAAAAACATGGCAGCTGGGATACTTCCACACTGGAAGGGCTGAGGGGCTGCTATCTGGTGGCAGGGGTGGGGCCTGAGACCCGACCTGAAGCTGTTCTTTTGCATAGCAACCACAGGTCTTTAATTCATGGTTTAGTTGAGGTATCTCAGGAAAGAAACAATTACTGGTAGTAGGGATGGGCGGGCTTTGGCCGGGGTTTGGCCGGTGAGTGGGCGTTCCAGCCACTCCTGGCTTTGGCCACCCACACCGGGAAGGGAGCCCTATGAGTGCCATGACACAGCAGGTAGAGTGAATGAATGCTGGCGAGTCAACCACAATATCCACTACACCTGCAACTAGAGAAACAAAGTGAGGTGCAGAGAAGATTTGAGAGATTTCAGAGATGAAGCAGTAGACTTTGGTGAAAAAGGAGGGGACAATGAGAGCTGGAGGGGCAAAGATGACTCCAAGGCTTCTAGTGAGTCAACTGGGTGAATGGAGAAGCAGGAGAAACAGATTTTGTTGGCTGAGGTGGGGGTGGGGTTGAGAACTCTATCTTGTACACACTGAGCATAAGGGATGTCCAGGTAATGACATCCAGAGGTCAATAGAGCTGTAGCTTTAAAAGTCATCTTCCTGTCTGTGATTTGCTTCAAAATCATCTGAGAATGGTGGGTAGGCTATAGGTGAAACAAAATTGGCTGAGTAGATAACTGAAGTGGGTGAAAAAGTAAAAATTAGCTCATGCTCAGGGGAAGAAAAAGCTGCCCTGCCATTCATCAGGCTGGGAGGACAGACATTGGTAAGGCTAGCTACAAAGTTACTATGAAACAATATTCCTCCCACGGGCACACTGCAGCTAAAGTATCATAACCACCCCCTTTTTTGTGTGACTACTGCTTTCCGACTCACTGGGAAACCTTGTTCTCTAAAATGATAGACCATCAGAAACTTTGCTGTTTGAAATTTTATCAGTAAAAATGAATCACCCTTCTGTTGCCAGGAGGATCTAAGTCACTTTGACACAGGGAAGCAGTCTTTTTTTTTTTTTTTTCTTTTCTTTCTTGGCCTTACCACATGGCTTGCAGGATTTTAGTTCCCCAACCAGGAATCGTACCCACGCCCTCAGCAGTGAAAGCGTGGAGTCCTAACCACTGGACTGCCAGGGAATTCCCAGGGAAGCAGTCTTTTTTTTTTTTTTTTTTTAATAAATTTATTTATTTATTTATTTTTGGCTGTGTTGGGTCTTCGTTTCTGTGCGAGGGCTTTCTCTAGTTACAGCGAGCGGGGGCCACTCTTCATCGCGGTGCGCGGGCCTCTCACTATTGTGGTCTCTCTTGTTGCGGAGCACAGGCTCCAGACGCGCAGGCTCAGTAGCTGTGGCTCACGGGCCCAGTTGCTCCGCGGCATGTGGGATCTTCCCAGACCAGGGCTCGAACCCGTGTCCCCCGCATTGGCAGGCGGATTCTCAACCCCTGCACCACCAGGGAAGCCCTGGGAAGCAGTCTTGATTTGCAACCCAGGTTCAGAGCTTCAGATAAGGGGCTTCTGAGCACAACATTCCATGTTTATCTTAACTTTGCACTTCCTAAGGAAATGAACCTTCGTCTACTGTGCAGTTCAAACCAGATGTTGACTCCTGCTTTGCGTTGAGCCTATCAAAACATTGCTTCATTTGAATTTTACCAAAATTCTATCCTTACCCTAAGTCCTATAACTCTCTCTTTGCCTGTTTGGTGAGACACCCATAGTTTCTCTGGTATGTGGTCTCCTTCATTTCAATGAGTTAATAAATCTGATTTTTGTCAAAATACAGGTCTGTTCCCAGTGATCTTAGGCTGATTGATTATGCCATGAGCAATAGGGATATGGGAGTACTATTCTCTCCGCTATTGCAAATGATCCACATTTTCCATAACATCTCCAAGTTTTTAAAAAGTCCTCACCCCATGTTAATAGTGCACACCTTGACAGTGTCTGAGATCTGTGCAAGGCAGAATGATTGCCCCCACGCCAAAAAAAAGTCCACATCCTAATCCCTGGCACCTGTGAATGTTACCTTACTAGCAAAAGGGACTTTGCAGATGTAGTTAAGGCTAAAGACCTTGAAATGGGAGAGTATTCTGGATTCTCCACATGAACCCAATGTAATCAAGTGGGCCCTTAAAAGCAAAGAACCTTTCCTGGCTGTGGTCAGAGACAGATGTGATGAAGGAAGAGTCAGAGATACAACATTGAAGAGGAAGGGACCACAAGCCAAGGAATGTGGGGCAGCATCTAGAAGACAAAAAGGTAAGGGAACAAATTCTCCTCTAGAACCTCCAGAAAGGAACACAGCCATATTGATAATTTGATTTTAACCCAATGAGACCCATGATAGAGTTCTGACCTACAAAACTGTGAGATAGTAAGTCTGTACTGCTTTAAGTCACCTTTATGGTAAGTCACCTAATATGGCAACAATTGAAAACAAATACAAGACCACACACAAGAGGAGTGAGTAAAGACAGAAGTGAGCCAAGGGTGCCTGGGGCAACACCAACACTTCAGAGGAGAGGAAACAAAGGTGAGTCGGCCGAGGAGACAGAAAGGGAGACACCAAGTAGTGGAAAAGCCAGAAGAGACCAACAAAGGAAAGAGTTCCAAGAAGGAGAAAGTAGGGACTTCCCTGATGGTCCAGTGGCTAAGTCTCCATGCTCCCAATGCAGGGGGCCGGGTTCAATCCCTGGTCTGGGAACTAGATCTCACATGCTGCAACTAAGAGTTCGCATTCCACAACTAAAGATCCCGTATGCCACAATGAAGATCCCGTGTGCCGCAACTAATGCCCGGCACAGCTAAATAAATAAATACTAAAAAAAAAAAAAAAAAAAGGAGAAAGTGGTCCAGAGATTTAAACTGCCTACTCTTTAAAGTGAGGGCTGAAGAAGGTTAGTCTTTCAATTTTAAAATACATGTTATTTTCTTGCTTCATTTTCCCAGTGATTCTCACATTTGTATATAAAACAGCCTCTTTCACCTGAAACTATCACCTTCTCCCTTCATGTTAAAAGCCTGAGAGTTTGAGAACTTTCACAACCTCAATCCACGTTATAAACCCATTAAGGTAATTATTCTGGTTCTAGAACAGCAGGTTTTACCACATCGTAAGCTGGAAAGAAATGTAGCTGTTTTAATGTGTTAATCCCAGTTATTTGACTCTGGGGGACCGTCTAATCCAAGAGTGAGAACAGCGCACCCAGACTGGCCTGCCAGTGCAGACCTGATCTCCATATTTAAACACTTCACCCAGACCTACCCCGACCCCCATCCTTAAAGTCCCAAACTACTTCTCGTTAAATATGTACTCTCTCTCGCCAGACCAGCTCAGCTACCAATTTGGAAAATGGCAAATTATTTCACCCAGGTGAGACTGTTGATGGCTTTGACTATCTTAGAGAGAACATTTACATTCTAAAGGCAATGTTTACAAATGGAAAGAAACGCTGAATTTGTAGATTTTCAGACTTTAGAAGACTAAGTGAAGAATGTGGAGAGGAGGATATTCTTAAATGATAAGCTCATTAACCTCATCAAGTTTTGACAGTCTGGGCCTAATGCCTCATTCTCACATGAAGGCCTTGGCACATAACATTTTTCTCTGCCTAAATACCCCACTCATTCTTCAGAATTCAGAATAGATGTCACTTTTGTAGGGGGACTATCCCAGATTATGTTGGCTCCTCCTGTTATAGGCCCCCACGGTACACCTGTACATCTTTTGAAACAGTCACTACACCTGCAATACTTGTTCAGTGTCTATCACCCTCTCCATTAGATGACAAGTTCTGTGAGGTGAGGACAATGTCTGCCTTCTGTTGTGTTCACTGTTATCTCCTTGGTCCCTAGCATATGGCAGAGAGTCAAATATTTGTTGATGATTGAATAAATGAATGAAAGGTGGGGGCCTAGTGCTCTTACTCTGGGTTTACAGGTGATTTCTACATTAGTGGTTCCTGGAAACTTAAATGGGAATGAAACATTCAGGCCCCTCTAAACTAAAGGACCAAAACCACTGAGTTTCCAAAACACACCTAATACCCTGTGTTCATCCTTGGTCTTGTCCAAAGCCTGAAGCAGCAAATAAACACAAGAACAAGTGGGACAGATTTTCAATGGTGCCAAGACAATTCAATGGGAGAAAAGGTTCATCTTTTCTACAAATGGTGTTGGAATAACTGGATATACACATGCAAAAGAATGACATTGAATCCCTTCCTTACACTCTACACAAAAATTAACTCAAAATGGATCACAGACCTAATGTAAGAGCTAAAACTATACAACTCTTAGAAGAAAACATAGGAGATGTTTGTGACCCTGGGTTATTCGAAACTTTCTTAGACATGGTGCCAAAATAAGTGACAAGAATAAATTTGACTTCATCAAGATAAAAAACTTTGTGCTTCAAAGGACACTATCAAAATGAAAATACATCCCACAGAATGGGAGAAAATATGTGTAACTCATATACGTAATAATGACTTGTATCCAGAATATATACCCTTACAACTCAACAATAAAAAGCCAAATAACAAAATTGAAAAAATGGACAAAGGATTTGAATAGACATTTTTTTCAAAGAAGATATACAAATGACCAATAAGCACATGAAAAGTTTTGCTCAACATCATTAGCCATTAAGGGAATGTAAATGAAAGCCACAATGAGATACGACTTCACTCCTATTAGGATGGTTATAATCAAAATGATAGATGGCAAGGATGTGGAGAAAGTGTAACACTCATACATTGCTGGAGGGAATGTAACATGGAATTCTGGAAGTTTAGCAGTTCCTCAAACAGTTAAACGTGGAGTTATCATTTGACCCAATAATTCTGTTCCCCGGTATATACCCAAGAGCAATGAAAACACACATCCACACAAAAACCTGTATATGAATTTTCATAGCAGTGTTATTCTTAATAGCCAAAAAATGGAATCCACATGTGCATCAGTGGATGAATAAACAAAATGTGGTATATTCACAAAACGAAATATTTAGTCATAAAAAGGAATGAAGTACTGATACTTGTTACAACTTGGATGAAGCTTGAAAACCTTAAAATGAAAAGAAGCCAGTCACAAAAGGCCACATAGTATGTGATTCTACTTATATGAAATGTCCAGAATAGGCCAATCAGTAGAGATAGAAAGTAGACTGGTGATTGCCCAGGGTGGGGCACAGGTGGGTGGGGATGGTGGGGGAGTGATGGTGACTGATGTGGCATTTCTTCTTAGGGTGATGAAAACGTTCTAGAATTGATTGTGGTGATGGTTGCACGACCCTATGACTATACTAAAAACTACTGAATTGTACACTTTAAATGGGTGAATTGTATGGTATGTGAATTACATCTCAGTAAAGCTGTTAAAAATTTTTTAAGCAGGATAGGGGCTTCCCTGGTTGCGCAGTGGTTAAGAATCCGCCTGCCAATGCAGGAGACATGGGTTCGAGCCCTGGTCCGGGAAGAGCCCACATGCCACGGAGCACCACAACTACTGAGCCTGCTCTCTAGAGCCCGTGCGCCACAACTACTGAGTCCGTGCTCTAGAGAGCCCGCGAGCCACAACTACTGAAGCCCACGCACCTACAGCCTGTGCTCCGCAACAAGAGAAGCCACCACAATAAGCCCACGCACCACAACAAAGAGTAGCCCCTGCGCACAGCAATGAAGACCCAAGGCAGCCAAAAATAAATTAAAAAAAAAAAAATTTATTTTTAAGTAGGGTAAAGAAATGCCGTGCTATTTCAAAACATCCCGCATTTGTTAGAAACCAGTCTCACACTCGTTTTCCCAAGCATCAAGGGAGACACAGGTTTCTGTCTCCTGGGACACTCTGGGTTCCGAGCTCATTCATTTTCCTGCGTGCCTGTGCAACTGTCAAGGGCTCAGTGCAGGAATTCCGATCCCGGTGAATCATGGATCTGCAGTCTTCTTTCAATGAAGCACTTCAATTCTATAGAGCCATGTATTTTTCTCTCTTAACAATAAACTGTCCTTGAAGCTTGAAGTGCACCACAAAAAATTATTTTCTTTCTTTCCAGCGTAGACAGATTCACTCCATTAAGGTCACCTGAAACTCACTAGGTCAGGTGTTTGGAGCAGGCCAGAGTGCCAGGATGACCGAACCCTAAATATCAGATGCTGAACTTTTAGGCTCATGATTTATTCTCTCCCTCCTTCCATCCCTTTCTTTCATCCAGGTTCTTCAGCTCTAAGACAAAGGTCTAAATCCCCACCCCATCCCCCAAACCAAGAGTGCTGGATGGGAAGAGACAGAGGAGCTTCCTGGAGTTCGGGCTCCATTTCCTGGCTCTGGGGACTCACACTTGAGCATCCACCCACTCCTGAGTCACTTTACTTCCCTTCTTCATGCCTAAGGCAGAGCTTGGTTAGGGGTCCTAGAAGCAGTTCCCGCCCTGGAATGTCAGAAGGAGCCAGTGAACACACAGGGAAGTCTGGTTGGTGAAGGATTCAAGAAGAAGCAAAGCAAAGACTTTTCTCATGTGAAAATGGCCAGTCTAGAGGGGAGCTCAGAGCAGGCACCAGTAGATACACGCTGAAATAAATGAACAACTGGATAGCAAAATCCACAAAAATGTAGACTTTATTTAAGAAGTCCTTGAGATATAAAAGAAGACAAAGGCAGGGTCCAAGGATAATAGAAACCTAACCCCTGAGTGTCAGAGCACTCTAGGTGTAAAAGGAGATGGGAGTGGGGATGGGAAGGTGGGTGACTTGGTATTCTTCTGGCTTCAAAAAGTCAGAGAGCCAGCTAGAACATCCTGGTACTGGTTATAGATTCTTTACAAAGGTGTTTACCTGTGGGAAAGAGAAAAACCGAAAGTTAATTTCACATTTTCAGGAGACTACACAATAGTCCATCCATAATGCATATGCAGCCAAGCCCATGAGTTTTTGTGAGGAAGAGAAAATAGGTATGGAAAGGAAATGTGACCTGCCCAGGGTCCTACAGTATCAAGTGGCAGAGCTGGATAGAATCCAGAAGTCTCATTTCCCTAGTTCTAGAATACCTTAGAGGAGGGAGTCAGCTGGAAAGCACATATTACAAGTCAAGTATTTAACAGTTATTGGCCCACAATATTAGAGAACAGGGATTATATTAGTAACTTCTACAAGGCCCCACAGGCTTTGGAGTGTGAAATGCAATTTGAGGCACAATGCACAGGGCCCATACTGAAGTCTGAAGCAATAAAAGTGCAAAAAAGGAAAACTACTAGAAAGCAGGAGTTAAGGTCTTCCCCACCCTCTTCATGAGCTCTTCTTGTTTGGTTACTTCTTCAGAAAAATCGTCATTGACATCCAACACCAGCACTGGAATGTTCAGCAGGGCCTCAGAGTGGAGCCTATAAGAAGCATGAACATTTAGGGAACAGGAAAAAGATGGCAGGTTTCACATACTCACCAGTCTTAATAATTCAGAACAGATCTAAGGTCACATACCTTCTTAAGGAAATTTCATGTAAACAGTAGTTTAAAAAGAGAATTCAATAAAGTTGGCTGGGAAGATAAGGCTGAAATTCCTCTTTAGTCTTGAGACTGATACTGAAGGTCAGAGCCTCAAACATTTTAAATGGACACCACACCAAGCCTGAAGGGAGGAAAGGCTGAAACTAGGAACGTCAACTTAGTACATTGACAATTTCTCTAAAATTTTTCAGCCCTTTACCCTGAGCCAACTATGTCATCATCATCAATCACCATGGTCAGTCAGGGGATGTCAAAAAACAAAAAAGCTGGAGAAATAGAATCTAATAAAAAGTTTCTTAGAATATATAGATTATATCCAATATTAAATTTCTGATTTGGATAATGCTTGACAATTCCAACCACTTCCAGAACATTCTGAACCTGCTTAAGGGGCTGCATGTTGAACTTCCTGAATTTTAATGACCGGCTGCAGGAAGGCAGGCCTCTGTCCACTGCTGCTCTCTTCTCCACTTACGGGGTTGTTTTGCGGACAAGCCAGGCTTCATGCTGAGCATGAAGCTGCTCAAGATACGCCAACTCAATTCCTTTCTCCTCTTCCCTGGCCCTCAGGTGTAGTCTCTTCAAACAAACCTGAAAGACAATCCCAAGGATCTGCTGAGCTCTTTGGTTATTTCGGCTGTTACAAAAGCTGGGGTGCTCTCAGACCCACTTGCCATGTCTATCCTGGGCACGAGCACTACGCCTTTGCTTCTGCTGCCTTGTTTTTTATTCAATCACAGGTCAATAACAAACATCGTCTACCCTGGGAACCTGGAATAACCTTTTTTTCCTCCTCCCAGCCACACCCAGGAAGTCACCGAACTCTCTTTAATCTCTCTCCAGCTGGCTCTCACCTTGCCTCTCTCGCCTCTGCCCTGGTCAGGCCCTCATCATCTCTCACCTGGGCTACGAGCAAGAGCCTTCTGGCTCCCTGCCTCCTGGAAGCGGTGAAGCATGTGGAAAGAGCACAGGCCCTAAAGTCAGAAAGTCCAGGGTTAAACTCCCATCTTCACCAGGCAGCAGCAGGGCAAGCTTTGTGGGCTTCCATTTCCTCCCCCTTCATCAATCCCACGGGTCGCTGTGAAGATTTACAGAGGGAGCCCGTCAAGTTCCTGGCAAATGCTGTCCTTCCTCCTAGTTTTCCTGCTCAGTCCACCCTTCCAGAGTATTGCAATATACAGTTGTCCCTCAGTATCTGTGGTAAGGGGGGGTTGGTTCCAGGACTCCCTTAGGATACAGATATCCAAGGCTGCTCAAGTCCCTTATGTGTATGAAATGACAGTGGGCTCTCCACATCAGTGGGGTCCGTGTCTGCAGATATGGAGGGTTGACTGTAACGGTATTACTCTCCTTGCTTAAAATACCTCACAGGGTCCTTATCGCCTTCAGCCCCGGATTCAAGGAAGTATGAGTAACATCATATTTACCAAAGGGTAAGTAATTTGAAACATCTCTTTCATATCATATCAAACACTCTCTCTGGGGCACGATGCAAATTCTGCATAGGTCAAAGGTAAAGAAGTAAAAAACGTGAGGCTTGAGACTAACTCTCCATCCTCCACTCCTTCCAGAGTGTGCATAATTTCACTCTGGTCAGAAAGTTTGAAGCACAATGGCTCAGGGAATGTCAGCTTCTCCTTTACTGGTCATACAAGGCCATTCCCGGAGTCTGGCCACCCCTCCTAACTCTCCACTTTCAACTTCCTTAGCTCCTTCCTCCCCTGGACCCACGGCTTCAGCCAGATTTGACCTCCTGCCTGCGGTACAGATCAAGCTCTTTCACATCTCAAAACTTTTGCTCTGAATGTCTGCTTTGCCTGAATTGCCTTCCTTCCTCTCTCTGCCTGGCAAACGCTTTATTATTCAATGTCATCTGTCCTGGGAAGAACAAGTAGATTAACTCACTGATTTAGGACTTCTTTCAAACATTTAAACTTTATTCCCAAATGTAAACTTTATCCCCAAACGTAGGGTACAATATCCCTAAAGGTGCAGAGTCTTTGCTGTTTCCCTCTTGTGCCATCTTTCCTCTAAGGAAAGAAAATCATATAAACACACATTTCATTTATGATCTTATGTCCAACTTTTCAAACTGATTAACACAGATCTAACATGTTAATACTTTTAGCCCTTATCCCTTTTCATCTCTTTCCCCTGAATTAAGAACTGCTCTAAACTTAGATGAAGTCCTTGTCCTAGGGATTCTATAATCTAGTTAGATAACAAGTAACACGACATACGAAAAATAGCAAATCAAGTGCTGAACTGGGAGGTTTGGATCTTAAGTGCGGCGGTCAGATAAGGGAGGCAGCAGTTGGGCTCAGGCAGTCAGAGGCGCTTCCCGGAAGAGGCAGGGCTCTGCCTTTATCTCTGGTACCAGCTTACTCAGCACCACTCTGCGAGCCAGGCGCTACGCTAGGCCCTGGACAAACACAGACCCCCAGTGGTATTTCAGCTGTATCAGGTGACAGAGGGAGGTCTGCACAGGGTGCTCTAAGGGCACAGTGACTGGGGAAGACCCAGGAGGCAGGCCAGAGTCCGTCTGGTTCAGGGCTGAGCGCAGGGCCTGGTAGAGCAGGTGGTCAATAAGTATTTGTTGCACATACTCACTGAACGTTTTCCTTCCTGACCTAGTCTATCTCTATCGACCTTTTGCTCCTGCTTTAATCTTTTCCGTTTCTGCTTTCCTTCACTCTGAACCTCCCCTTCTGTCATCCTGCCCCTACTGACATCCTCAAACTCAGCGCTGACTGCTTCGAGGCATCTCCCCTTGTTCCCCTGCCTGCCCATCACACAGCTTTACACCACTGACTTCCTGCTACCCAGTTCTCCGCCCCACTGATGACAGACGTTAGTGACTTGTTGTATACTTTCAGAAAGATTCACGCATTTCACATTCTTAACCCCACCTTTAAAAAAAAACCCCAGGGCTTCCCTGGTGGCGCAGTGGTTGAGAATCTGCCTGCCAATGCAGAGGACACGGGTTCGAGCCCTGGTCTGGGAGGATCCCACATGCCGCGGAGCAACTGGGCCCGTGAGCCACAACTACTGAGCCTGCGTGTCTGGAGCCTGTGCTCCGCAACAAGAGAGGCCGCGATAGTGAGAGGCCCGCACACCGCGATGAGGAGTGGCCCCCACTTGCCGCAACTAGAAAAAGCCCTCGCACAGAAATGAAGACCCAACACAGCCATAAATAAATAAATTAATAAATAAATAAAATTTTAAAAAACCAAACAAACCCATACATATAAAAGGTCTCCTACCACACACTTAGTTCTTATTTTTCTTTACTTAACAATACGTCTTGAAGATTGTTACATGTCAGTATAGTACTTTCTAGTTCTTTTTCATGACTTCAGAGTTTATCAGTGCATGGATGGAGCATAATCTATTCAACCGGTCCCTACTGATGACTACTGGGCTGTTTACAATAACTTGCTATTGTAAACAATGTTGCCTTGCACATGAACCATTTTGCCTATGTGGGAGCATATTTATGGAGTAAATTCCAAGGAGCATGATTAGTAGGTCAAAAGTATGTGCACTGCTAGTATACGCTGCCAAACTGCCTCCTTAGAGGCTGACCGATTCACATTCCTGCCAGCAAGGTAGCTTCAGGATTTCTAAATATAGCAAAGCTACCTAATTTTCCTGAGAGAAAAATATTATCAGAATTAATGAAAATGCGTATTTTTTAGAATGTGGCTTTATGGTTTCAATTATACACAGGGCAGAGCAATTCTTTTTATAAAAGCTATACTTATTCATTCATTGCTGGCAGGCAAACATTGATGCTAAAGTCTCTCCTGCTAAACTGGGCTAACATTTCCCTTTGCACTGTTAATTTGCTTAATAGAGCAAACTTTTCTTCCCTCCAGAAGCCTAGGTAAACTTCTGTTTTGAGCATTTGCCATAATTGTTGCTTTACTGATATGGTTACAACAAGTTCTTTAAAGAAAAAAACCTGTGCAAACAGTGCTTTAGTCTGGTCCCTCTTTACCTCAGCCCTCATGGGGAGGACATACTGAATGTGAACAGGAAAGACAGTGCAGCTGGAAATGACGGCTGCCCGTTCACTCCCCTGCCCGCCGCATCCCCACCCCCGGAAGAGCTGCTGTCCGGACTGCTTGAAGTCAGAGACAGCAACTGGACAGTGGCTGCTAATGGGTCTGGCCACTGTGCTTCTCAAGCCCAGCATCCAGGTGCCACTTGTTCCCAGGCCTTTGCAGCACGCTGTGTCCAGGTTGCAAACACGGCCTGGCTCTTGGAGGCACACTGGCCAGCTGCACTCTCTCTTCCTGATTCTATGGGGCACTGAGGCCCAGCCATTTCTCTTCTGATTTTTTACTGTTGGCTCGCTTGCTTTTTACAATTTAGGGGACAGTAGGTGGGAAGGAGCAAAAGGCCCTACTTGAGCCCATCCCTCGAGCTCTAAACGTAGCCAGGGGACTGAGCACTGGCACAGCTTTCTACACAGAGATGTTTTCACTTCTGTTCTGCTCTCTTCTTAGATATAGTTCTCTTTGGGTCTCACAGAAGAGGTCAGTGGTGACTTCAGGGGAAGGATATCGACATTCCTGGTTCCTGGCTCTAATACCATCAAAATAGCACCAAAATCCCCATTCAATATCAAAATGAATAAGCTATTTTTTTCTACCATCAAGTTGCAGTAATCCTTCAACCCTTATTCTACCCCAGCTGAAATACTCAATTCGTCTCTCCAAAAAGATGTATCAGCCACACCATAAAAATAACAGTCACCACCACCACTGTCATCATCATTGTCTCTTCTCACAAAGTCATTCCAAGTACACAAAGAAGTGAGGAAGACTTTCTTCCTTCCCTTGCTGGGTCCCAGTGTCCCAGCAGGTTAGGTTAGGTTAGGTTAGGAACCAGGAAAAGGCTAGATCAGTACTTTCAATTCTTCTCTTAATGCTTAGCCCCTCAACCTACTTCTGCTTTCAACTATCCATCCCATGAACTCCTACTGGAAACCTGTCACCTCTTCAAAATCCAACCACAATCTTCACTCAGTTCAAGTCCACAATGCTCTTACTCAACCATGAGCCCTCCTGGGGGCCAGGATTTTCCTCTCATCCTGAACCCTACACTCAGCTACTTCAAACCATCCTTTTGGCAGGGGTCTCCTTTTCCCCTAATCACTGACACCAATCCCCGCCCCTACAGTACAGTCACCCTCATAATTGGCTTCGTCTATTCCTGCTCCCAGGCAATGAAGACTACTGTGGAAGAAGCCATAAATACACAAGGCAGCTACTTTCAGCTTCATTCTTTTCACAGAAGGTTCTCAGCCCTCTGGCTTCACTGCATCTCTAGCTGAGTTTCACTTTAAACCTGAGATCCTATTTACTTCCGTGGAATCTCTTTATTTCCTCCTATGACCTAGCTTCTGCCTCACAATCTTCAGAAGCTCCTGACACAAAGAGCCCCAACACCTGGTGCCTGTCACACCCAAGGCATTCAAACTGGTCAGGCCCTTCCATCCGGTCCTCTCGTCTCTGGCTCCTGTGAGCCTGTGCAACTGGGGCTCTCCCACCCATTTTCTGATCAGTCAGTCTGCTCTCAGGCTTCCCCCTTCCACGAGACTCAGTCCTGTCTCTAAAAGCACGGCCTCTAGCTTGAAGGGAACTTTCCCTCCTAAGATAATGTGGTATATCTGGCATTTGACTGTATGTCAGATATTTGTCTAAAAAGGTGAGAACAACACATCCCTCAAAAAATACCCCCTGCCTTGACTCCCACTCCAGAAGAGCCCTTAGAGATCACTAGTGTGAGACACTGGATTTGACAGACAAGGACCCCTCTGGGGAAAGGTTTCCAGGGCCTGCCCACGGTCACTGCCTGTTGGCAGAGCCAAGGACCACTGCTGTCTCCAGAGACTCCAGTGCTCCTGCCATAACATCACCCTACTGTGGGCTGGGCTGGCTCCACGGTCCAAGTCAGAGGGTCATGGGATGCAACTTCCACAGTCCATCTTGCCTTCCCAGTGGCATCCTTAAGGTTCAAAAGGAGACTATAAATTAGGATGGTATCAGGATGAGGTGAGGAAACCCTTTTCCTCCTCCTGACATGCTATTCAGGAAACCATCAAGACCATCACAGACTCTGATGACCCAGTTAGAGGGAAGGAAAAGCTGAGGCAACTGGTTACAGGTTAGCTGATCAGAGGGTCGAAGCTGCAGACCCTGGTGATAAATATAAAGCCCAATTTTCTCTATGTGGTTGCTACATCAAGAAGGACCCTTTCTACGCACAGCCATTTGCTTTAGCCCTCTGCTTCGGAAAGCCTGTGGGTGCTCACGCTAGGATGGGAGAGTACGCATCCACTGCTCTCCATGCTCCAGGTAATACCCACAATCGACTTTCTCCAACTGGAAAATCAGGGGCTCAGAGAACATCACCTCTTAAGTTTCATATGGCCCTAAAGTCTAAGGCTTTAAATTCTGTGTTACCTGGGGAGCAGCCTGGAGGTAGATGAAGCCATGTAATCTGAGCCGGCTGGCAAACTCCTGCAGGAGAAAATAATGCCAGTCCTGATAGATATGCCATTCGATGTCACTGAGGGAACCATTTTCAAAAAGAGTCTTTGCAAAGATATACCTGGTTGGAAATGTAAGTAGGATGGGGAGAGGGGAGGAGAATGGGAAATGGAATGAAAGGCCAAAGAATGAGAGAAGCAAAAAAAAAAAATTATCGATAACCAACTCGTTCCATGTCTGTCCAAACCACTTAACCTTTCTAGCGCCTCATCAATCTTTTTTTTTCTTTTTCTTTTTAAATTGAAGTATAGTTGACACTTAACCTTTCTAGTTCCTCACCCATCTTTAAGAAATCTGAATTCTTCACCTATGTCTCTCCCTCCTTGCTCAACACTAAGATGAGAATAGAATTTAGACTTTAGAGGCCGAAATCACAGCTCTCTGGATGGATTAATCCACTGGAAGAAAAGGGACACTGAAAGAGAATATCATTGGTCACTAACAATTTTCCCTGCTGGAAACCAGTCAAAACATATAGCAAATGGTGCATGTAAACTCAAACTTGCATGTAAACTCAAACTTTTAAGATTTCTTTATTATTACTGCAAGTAAACCCCCAAACAAAAAGCCAATCTAGTATAAAGCACCCACCACTTTTAATTTAAAGACTCAAGCCTTCTGAGTCTCCAGGCTACTAAGCCATCCTTTTGTCTACTTGAGAAGTAGAGCAGGAACTGTATTTAAGTGGTGTCACCTATGGAGCAGTAAATGCACTTCCTACTAACTGCAGTATTACCAAGAAAGCAGACTCTCCTCCAAAGCAAGCACATATAAGCTCTTGCTTCCTCTGCTTCTGAGCTTCTAATCCAGATACAAGAAAGCTAAATCTAAAAATCAAACTAGTTTTGCCCCTTGCTTACTTCCATAACTAAAGGAGCATCTGGTGAATAGGAAATAAGAGTTAACTAGAAACCATCATTTCAGGAAGGTCAGTTCTGCTTTCAAACCTCAGGCATCTTGATACAAAACACAATTTTACATCCTGAACAATGAACTCCAGTTTCTAAGGCAACGCTCAGCAACTGGCTACTTCTCGGAAAACGAAATTCAGAATCCTTATCTATGAATGGCTCAGGGAAGTATACACCGCAAGGCTGCGAGTGTTGCAATAAGAGAATGGCTTGCAGAGTCACACTCCCGCGTCCGGCCTGGCTTCAAAATTCACTAGCTGTGTCACCAGGGGCAAGACATCAAACTCTCAGCCTGCTTCTTCCTCTGTACAAAGATAACAGTTGAACCTAACTCATAGAGTTGTGAGGACTGTACATAATACTTACAAGGTGCTTACAAGAGCGACTGGCACATAGTACTCGAGACACCTTAGCTGTCACTGTAACTACTTCATCGTTAGGCTATGAAGGCACTAATCTGGGAGCTCCAGAAGTCAACTCTTCCAGTCTGGAATGGCTTAGCTACAGCCTAGCTGAAGGCAACAAAGAAAAGAGGCGAATTTCTAATTCAGTATCTGAAAAATGTTTTCAGCTTCTTCACAGGTAACATGGAAATTAAGATCTTATAAAGAGAAAGTAAATATCTGTTAATAAGTCCTAAAGGGCCCTCGCCTTTTTTTGAAGAGGAGCACTTCTTTATTTCTCCAAAGCTGGTGGTGAAGGGGCAAGAGGGCATAAGAGGCCGTGGTGCTGAGTGCTGAGGGGAGGGACCCCTGGAGGCCGAATGCAGGGGCCGCAGGGAAGCAGCAGCTCACGGACCCAGGCGTAAAGGTCTCTGCTCGAAAACCACACGCTCGCTCTTTCCTTCGACTCAAACAGCAGAGATTTAGACTTCTCCCTCCCCGTCATCCACTCTCCCAAACAAGCCACGTTCCTCCTTTGGAACACATATAACACACAGGAGCACACGTGCAGTCACAGAGTTCCCTGTTAGACTAAGGTCACCGTGAAGGCAGGGACTGGGTCTGCTCTGCTTACTGCTGCTGTCCAGGGCCTAAACACAGGCGGCATTCCACAAATCTGTGCTGAGCAAACGAATAAATGAATAAATGCTTAAAGGAGTGGAAGTCGTAAGATCTTGTACCTTCTAAACAAAGTATTTCTATTTCTAAGGGGTCTCTCCCATGTCTATCTCACTAAAGGGCGGAAATCAAAAGACTGATGGTTGGGACTTCCCTGGCGGTCAAGTGGTTAAGACTCGGAGCTTCCACTGCAGGGGACACGGGTTTGATCCCTGGTCAGGGAATTAAGATCCCACATGCTGCACAGCGAGGCCAAAAAAAAAAAGACGGTGAATATGTTTCCAAGCAGGTAGTAATATGTAATTCATCTTCCTAATTCAAGAGGCATGGCTTGGGAGAGGGGAAAGGAAAATAGGTAGTAGTATATCCAACAGTTGAAAAAGAACTAAAATCTATAGCCCAACCATTTATAATTCACATATTTTGCTTTTATAAAGAGTAGGCTCTCTCCTGGGGTCCACAGAGAAGGAATGCCTAGTCTATAGGATTTGTTTTACATATCTTGAATGATTTTTAATGTTTAAAGTAATGTTTAAGTAATGTTTAAAAAAAAAAAATCACAATACATTTACAAATGTATCCTTATTTTTTTCCCTCCAGGAGGCTTTATGGGAGCACTAAGGAGCAGAGCTAGTTTTTCTATGGAATTAAATGGGTAACCAATCTAGTGTCTTCAGAAGTGAATGGACAATAAAAATGCAACATTTTGCATTTTGATAACTCAAGGGGCTTAAGATAGACCATCATGCTTTAAGCCACCATTTCACACTGACAGAGGTCACTCACAGCCTTCAGATAAAAAACCCTCAGTGATGTCCAGATTAAGGCACCCTCAATTCATCTTCAAATGGCTTATACACAAGTCACAGGCTGGTTTTGTGGCAGAACCAGGAATTCCAGAGCATAGATGGACTAGCTCCTCTAGAACAGATGGGCTGAATTCCCAAGCTATCTGCTAGCTTTCATTAAAAGTGACTCCCCATCTCACTCCCTCAGGTGGTCAGGACGATGCTCTTCCCCTGACCTGTAAGAGATTGGATGTCTCTTACAGACTCTGGCCAACAATAAGCCCTGCCACACAACAAAGGGTCAAAAAAGGTTAAATCCAAGACAGAAGCCAATTTTACAAATCTGCTATTTCTACTCAGAAATCCTTTCTTGAAGAATAAAAAAAAAAGGATAAATTTAGTTCTCCTATCATTTTAGGAACACATTTTAATTCCGACTGCTTTTTTCTTCCAGGTGATAACCAACCACTGATTCATTTGGTTTGCTAGAACATATGCTGCTACTTAAGTGTCTATTCTGTGCCTTCTAGCAATGTAATGGTTATACTAGGTAGCTACCCGCCTGCTTCTATGCTAGAAAAGAATAAGGAAACATAATCAGTGCCAATGTGAGAAATTAAATGCATTCAGATTATGAAAAACACAATCTCCTTTCTTGACATATATAGTAACTGTGAAATTATAAGTCTGAACAAATCTGTATAGTGTTGTCTTTAAAAAGACAATTTTTTCAAGTATAATTTTCAATGACAAGAGCAGTGCAGAGTCTGAGCAAGAGGAGAAAACATGCAGCGCTAAGCACAGAGCTTGTGACTGGTGGAGGGCTCAGGGTCTTACCTGTCGCTGTATACAGACCTCTCAAAGATCTGTACTGCCTTCTTGGCCTCTAAGAGTTTCTCAGGGAAGGGCTCCAACTGTACTTTCAGGCGGCTCATAAAAGAAAATGTCTGGAATGTGTAGCACCATCGTGCTGGCTCCTGGTACATCATATCCAGCAAGTTTCCGAGACTGGGGGCAGTGCAGGCCTAGAGGTAAATTATGAAAGAGGAGAATTTCCTAGAAGGCATATTTACTTCGCAGTGTTTACCACCCTCCTACCCACCCCCCAACAAGTGTAATAATCAATGAGAGACACAATTACAAAAGTTTCCTTCCACTAAAAAGATATAATCACATCCCTCAGCTTAGTCAAAGCTACATAATCAAGGAAGAGATTTTCCTACCTTACTAGACAAGAATCTGACAGAGGGAGATGACATGCCACCTTCAGCATATCAAAGAACAGCAGAGGAAGAACCACCCATAGAATTAGCACAGTCGCTGATTGGTGGGTTTGTGGAGCGTGTTGGAGGAGGACTTAACAATCAACAACCATCTGAAACTCTACCTGGAATCAGATATTTCCACTGTAACACTATGTTGCTTCTCTTTTGAGCTTCCATTTGTGGCTGTTTCTTTCTAAAACTTCAACCCAGACAAGAAAGTAACTGATTATTTGAAAATCCAACCAACCAAACCGAGTTCTCTCTCTCTTATAGCAAGGCTACAGTTTGTTAAACAAACAAATGAACAAACAAAACCCTCCTCCTCGATTCTAGACACTCTATGAAAGGCATGTGAAGACCCACTTACTCAGCATGTGCAGGCGGGAACGTGTGTAAGACACTCAGGAACCCTGGATTCTTTCCTGGGCTCTGCCACTGACTCAATGCAAAAGTGAGTTTTGTGAAAAGCACTCTGATCTGCGTTCATTCAGTCACGATGAACTGAAGGCCTGTGTGGATAAGACGCTACGTGAGCTAGGTGCTGTAAGGGGTACAGAAGACAAAACTAAGATTTATCTCAATGTTCACTGTGCTACGTTATCTCATTTAATCTTCAAAACAGCATCATGAGGTAGGTACTACTGTTATGCCCATTTTCTCGAGGAGAACATCCACTCAGAAAGGTTAAGGAACTTACTTGTCCAAAGTTTCATGGTAAGTGTAGAATGGGGACTCAAACCTGGCTTCCTCTAACTTCTTCATTCTAATACTTCTCCATATAAAGGCGAGCAAGACATGGTTCCCAAACTCAAGTAGCTCATAATGCATACGGAAAGGGGGTGACAAAGATATGGAGAGCTAGACTATAAAGCAGAACATACAACAAAGGGGTGATCACGGTATGGTGGAGGGAATCTGAGAAAGTTTCTGGAAAAAAGTGGCATTAAGTTGGGAAGTAAATGATACATGGAATCTCCACAGATGGAAATGGGGATTAAGAAGAAAGTATTTCAGGTAGAGACAAAAACACACGGGGTCGGGGGAAAGGTTAGACAACCACAAGTGGTCCAGTTTGGCTAAATATCACCCCTGGATTCCAAAGAGGGGTCCTATGCTTTGGAAGGCTTCAGCAGAGTATGTGTGTAGAGCAGAGTGGATTACAAAACAACTTCCCTCCTTTCAATCCTGCAACCTACAAACACAAACCAGCCTCACAAATGGCCCCTGGCTGAGAGCTGGAGGTTGAAGCAGGAGGACAAATTTGAATCTACTCGAGTCTCTGGTGGTGTCACCAGAGACTGTAGGGAGCCCATGGTTACAGCATAGTTCTGAGACTGCAAGCAAGCCTGCTGAGTGGAGTAGGGCACTGTGATGGCAGATGCACTAGGTTGACTGGGTGGGGGATTCTACCGGCAGGCTTTGGGTTACCAAAGGGAGCCTGTTCCAGAATAAAAAACTGTACAGAGGCCTACACAATTTCTGAAGAACCTATCTCAGCTACAGAACGTATGCAAATATCCCTTCAAACATATAAACAACAGAGGGACAATCATTGGATATAAAAATATCCAGCAATTCAGAAGGAGTGGACCCATCCATGTGTTCAGGACAAGCAGCCTCTCAGGAGACAGAGCTATTGCCACAAACAGGAGAAAACAAAAAAATCTCAATGGGACTCGAGACTGCCACATTGATAAGAACAGGCTATCATAAAAAAGGAACAACGGACTTCCCTGGCAGTCCAGTGGTTAAGACTCTGCGCTTCCACTGCAGGGGGCATGGGTTTGATCCCTGGTGGGGGAACTAAGATCCCACATGCAGCGTGGCGTGGCCAGAAAAAGAACAAACAAAACGGAGCAATATGAAAAGAACATTCTTAGAGGAGAAAAATGCAATTGCCAAAACAAAACTCCCAATGACGATAGTAACGAGCAGACTGTAAACTGCAGTAAACCTAATTAGTGAATATCATACAGAATATCAACTCAAGAAATTTCCCCTAAACTAAGAGAAAAGAAGCAGAAAATTATGAAAGAAATAAAAAGAAATACAGTTTAGGAGATCCAATATACATTGTTATATAGTGGTAGGGTATTTTTTGTTTTTTCTTTCGTTTCTCTGGAAAGGTACATCAAGATGTAATGTCACTTGTGTCCTACCTGACAGCAGTGAATACAATTTTGTATCAAACAACTTTTCAAACAAAGGCTAAAATGATGTGCAACTTCACAGTACCCATACCTCAGACAAAGCTACCTAACCAAAGCAAACGATTTTCCTTCTCATGAGATAAGAGTCCAATATAGAATGGTGAAATGCCACCCCCAGTAAAAAGAAGAGATCAGCAGAGGAAGACCACTACTCATAAGGTCTCCTTCTCATCAAATTTCACCATCACTGAGAATCACTGTCTAGTAGAAACATGACATATCTCTAGGTATTTTAGAACAGAAAGGAAGTTTAAAACCATGCTACAACTAGGAGTTATAGTCAGGGGGAACTGATCAGATGAAAAAGAAGCCAAAATCAAAGAAAAAAATTAAAGAAAATCTCTGAAGATGTGAGACTTTCCACCAGAGAAATTCACTAAGTACCAGAAAGGATTTAATGTAGAAATGTAGATTTACATATACAGCTTTCACACACACACACACACACACACACACACACACACCCAGACCTATCTGAGCAAGATGTCAATAATTCATGAAAGCAAAACAAAACAAAAACCTAAGGAGGGGGGAAAACATTAGTTACTTATTAAAAAAAAAAAAAAAGATCAGAACCATATAACACTTCCCTACAACAGAAACTAAAGACATTTTAAGACAAGCAATCACTCAGAAATTATAACAACCACATTCTGAAAAAAAAAAAAAATCCTCTAAAATATATTTCAACCAATTGAAAAATGAATCAAAATAAAGAATTAAGAAATGGGAAGAAGTAATAAGAAGACAGTGGTCAGTGAATGACCAGTAGAACAGTTAAGTATAAAGTAATTATTATTAATGTGGTTAAGAAGTTTACTGCCAATTTCTATAGTTAAAAGAGAAATTTCAGGGAATTTCCTGGTGGTCCAGTGGTTAGGACTTGGTACTTTCACTGCTGGGACCCAGGTTCAATCCCTGGTCGGGAAACTAAGATCCCACAAGCGTTGTGGTGTGGCCAGAAAAAAAAAAAAAAAAAAGAGAGAGAGAGAGAGAGAAATTTCACTATGTAAAAACATTCTGGATCTATAAAATTATAGATTTCTATACCTGGGGGATGGAGTCTGGAGAAGAAAGTAATAAAAAAAGTAGTAAAATTTATTTTTTTCTTTCATAGAGACCCCATTAACATTGATAAATAGGTTTAAACATTTATATATATATATTTTATTGAAGTATAGTTGTTTTACAATATTATATTAGTTTCAGGTGTACAGCATAGTGATTCTGTATTTTTGCAGATTATACTCCATTATAGTTTATTACAAGATAATGGCTATAATTCTCTGTGCTGTACAGTATACCCTTGTTGCCTCATCTATTTTATACATGGTAGTTTATACCTGTTAATCCTACATCCCTAATTTGTTCCTCCCCCTTCCCTCTCTCCTTTGGTAACCACAAGTTTGTTTTCTATATCTGTGAGTCTTAAACATGTATATTTTTAATTTAAACGTTTCCACTAGTGGAGTAAAAATAGTAAAATTTCCATATGAATGAAGGGGAGAAAAATGAAAGAAATATTCAAATACAGCAAAAAGGAAAAAAAAGAGATGAAAGCACAAAATAAGGTGGCAGGAATAAATTAAACATAATCATGATAAATGAGAAAAATTCCCAGGAACGGCAAACCCTAAGATTGGGTAAAAGCTAAAAATCCTGTTCATAAGTGAAACGCCTAAAACAAGATGACATACATTAGCTGAAAGTAGAGGGGCGGCAAAATCCACCAGGTAGATGCAAATAAAACGAACGCAGATGAGGCAAAGCTGTATTAAGAAAAAAAAAGCACTGGGACTTCCCTGGTGGTCCAGTGGTTAAGACTCCACGTTCCCAATGCAGGGGGCCCAGGTTCGATCCCTGGTCATGGAACTAGATTCCGCATGCCGCCAACAAGAGCCCGCATGCCAAATAAATTAATTAAATTAAATTTTTAAAAAAGCATTAAATGCTACAAGACTACTAAAGCAATAAAGACTCCACACAAAAGTCATGAACCTTTTTACATGGAATAATAAAGCACTGAAATACAAAAATATAAAGTCAATTAAAAATACAAGGAGAAATAGACAAAACACAATAAAAGCACAAAACTTTACTACACTTCTCTCAGAATTTAATAAAAACAGTAGACTCTCAAAATAAGAACTTGGAGGATAAGACTCTTAATCATTATTTTTTTTCACATATCTGAAACTGGGATACATCTTATAATGCTTACTAAATATAACAGACATTTTAATTATTCCTTAGAAGTGTCACTAAATTGATAATGTCTTATAATCAATGACATCTTGGAATTTATAAAATATGTCACATCAAACTACATATACCTTACAGATAATACATATTCTTCTTAAAAGTCCATGGCACACTTATCAAAATTGATCATACATAGTCAATGAAGAAAATCTCAGTAAGTTTCCTCAATGAGAAACTGTATAAGCCACATTGATCATAACAAAATAAACTTAGAATTAACAAAATAATAAACATACAAAATCTACTCAGAATACATAAAACACTAAAAATAAATCTTAGGCAAAAAATAAATTAAAACTACAATTACAAACTCTTTAGAAATTTCAGCTGAATTCTCATATGTCGAAATCTAGAAGACAGGGCCAAAGCTTATCCCATGAAAAAAATTTCCTGTTGCAAATGCTTTTATTATTAAGGCAGAAAAAAGGGAAAAATACACAAATTAAACATTCACACTAAAGAGCTTTAAAAATGCAAAGAAATTCTGAGAAATAAATAAATTTAAAAGCAAAAATCAATGAATTAGAATGCAAGCCCCAATAGAATTAAAAATTAAAATCCATTAATTGGGTCTTTTAAAAAAGGACAAATAAACAGACAATCATCTATCAAACCTATTCCTCCCAAAATATTCACACAGATAAGCAACATCAGACAAAAGACACAAAAACTCTTGATACAGAAGAATTTAAAGTATAAAAGAATACAAGTACTAATTTTACATTATTAAATTTGAAAATCTCAATAAAAGGGCAATTTTCTAGAAAACAAAATTATCAAAACTGATTAAAAACCCTGAATAATAACTGAGGAAGAAACAGTTGTCTAATAACTATTCCCCCCAAACAGCACTGAATCCATGTAATTTTAAAACTGATTTCTATCATACCTTCAAGGAATAGATAAGTTCTATGCTAAAAATGATACAAAGCTTCCAATTCATTTTCATAACCCTGATGGTAAAACCTGTCAAAAACTGTACACACAAATAGAATACCAATTAAATTTATTAATACATGCAAAATTCCAAACATATTAGCAAATTACTGCAACAGTACACCATGACCAAAAGGGTTTATTCTAGGAATGTGAGGATGACATCATTATCCAATCTATGACTAAAACTAAGAGATTAAAAAGGAAGAAAGAAAGAAAAATCCCATGGTTATCTCACTAGATGCTAAAAAAGGCTTTTGATGAAAACTCAACATCTGTTACTGATAAAAACAGTTAATATCCTAGTAATAGAAGTACCTCCTCCACATGGTCTATTGAAATGAATGACAAGCACAGAACTTAACAATGATACATTAGAGGTACTTTCACTAAAGACAGAAAAGATAAAAGTGACTACCATCACTGCTATTATTCAATATTGTTCTGGAACTTCTATCCAACAAAAGAAAACAGAAATGAGGTTTGGATACTGGAAAACTCTTACAAATGATTTGTATTTAGAGAAAACTATTATTTTCTAAAACCTCAAGCAAATAAAGCAAAAAAAAAATTAATGTGAGAATTAAGTCACACAAGACATAACAACAACCAACTGCTTTTCTTTCAAACAGCAATAACCAGTTTGAAAAAGATGATGGGAAAACAGATCCCAGTCACAATAACAACAAAATATATAACCACTCAGGAATAAACTAAACAAGACTATTACTGGGAATTCAGATAACAACTTGGGGAAAATCAGACTCCTGTAACTTTTAAAGTCACACAAAGAATAAAATCTTAAAAGCAAGAGAAAGAAAAACAAGTGCCTGTTTTTATAATCTTGGGCTGTAAGAGGTCTTTTTAAACTTTCACATCAAAGGCAGTAACTATGAAGAAAACAATAGATTTGACCACATAAAAACTTAAAAGTATTATATTGCAAAATACATCATACAGAAAAGGAAAGGAAAAATGACAAACTGGGGAGAGTATCGACAATATATGACAGAGTTAAGATATTTTTTTTAACATCTATACTGGAGGATAATTGCTTTACAATGGTGTGTTAGTTTCTGCTATATAACAAAGTTATACATATACATATATCCCCATATCTCTTCCCTCTTGCATCTCCCTCCCTCCCTATCCCACCCCTCTAGGTGGTCACAAAGCACCGAGCTGATCTCCCTGTGTTATGCGGCTGCTTCCCACTAGCTATCTATTTTACATTTGGTAGTGTATATATGTCCATGCCACTCTCTCACTTTGTCCCAGCTTATCCTTCCCCCTCCCCATATCCTCAAGTCCATTCTCTAGTAAGTCTGCGTCTTTATTCCCGTCTTGCTCCTAGGTTCTTCATGACCTTCTTTTTTTTTTTTTCTTAGATTCCATATATATGTGTTAGCATATGGTATTTGTTTTTCTTTCTGACTTACTTCACTCTGTATGACAGACTCTAGGTCCATCCACCTCACTACAAATAACTCAATTTCGTTTCTTTTTATGGCTGAGTAAAAACTGTATATGTATATATGTGCCACATCTTCTTTATCCATTCATCTGTTGATGGACATTTAGGTTGCTTCCATGTCCTGGCTATTGTAAATAGAGCTGCAATGAACATCGTGGTATGTGACTCTTTTTGAATTATGGTTTTCTCAGGGTATATGCCCTGTAGTGGGATTGCTGGGTCGTATGGTAGTTCTATTTTTAGTTTTTTAAGGAACCTCCAGACTGTTCTCCATAGTGGCTGTATCAATTTACATTCCCACCAACAGTGCAAGAGGGTTCCCTTTTCTCTACACCCTCTCCAGCATTTATTGTTTCTAGATTTTTTGATGATGGCCATTCTGACCTGTGTGAGATGATATCTCATTGTAGTTTTGATTTGCCTTTCTCTAATGATTAATGATGTTGAGCATTCTTTCATGTGTTTGTTGGCAATCTGTATACCTTCTTTGGAGAAATGTCTATTTAGGTCTTCTGCCCATTTTTGGATTGGGTTGTTTGTTTTTTTGATATTGAGCTGCACGAGCTGCTTGTAAATTTTGGAGATTAATCTTTTGTCAGTTGCTTCATTTGCAAATATTTTCTCCCATTCTGAGGGTTGTCTTTTGGTCTTGTTTATGGTTTCCTTTGCTGTGCAAAAGCTTTGAAGTTTCATTAGGTCCCATTTGTTTATTTGTGTTTTTATTTCCATTTCTCTAGGAGGTGGGTCAAAAGGGATCTTGCTGTGATTTATGTCATAGAGTGTTCTGCCTATGTTTTCCTCTAAGAGTTTGATAGTGTGTGGCCTTACATTTAGGTCTTTAATCCATTTTGAGTTTATTTTTGTGTATGGTGTTAAGGAGTGTTCTAATTTCATTCTTTTACATGTAGCTCTTTTGTCTCCTTACGTAGGTTTATTCCTAGATATCTTATTCTTTTTGTTGCAATGGTAAATGGGAGTGTTTTCTTAATTTCACTTTCAGATTTTTCATCATTGGTGTATAGGAATGCAAGAGATTTCTGTGCATTAATTTTGTATCCTGCTACTTTACCAAATTCATTGATTAGGTCTAGTAGTTTTCTGGTAGCATCTTCAGGATTCTCTATGTATAGTATCATGTCTCCTGAAAACAGTGACAGCTTTACTTCTTCTTTTCCAATTTGGATTCCTTTTATTTCTTTTTCTTCCCTGATTGCTGTGGCTAAAACTTCCAAAACTATGTTGAATAATAGTGGTGAGAGTGGGCAACCTTGTCTTGTTCCTGATCTTAGTGGAAATGGTTTCAGTTCTTCACCATTGAGGACGATGTTGGCTGTGGGTTTGTCATATATGGCCTTTATTATGTTGAGGTAAGTTCCCTCTATGCCTACTTTCTGGAGGGTTTTTATCATAAATGGGTGTTGAATTTTGTCAAAAGCTTTCTCTGCATCTATTGAGATGATCATATGGTTTTTCTCCTTCAATTTGTTAATATGGTGTATCACATTGATTGATTTGCATATATTGAAGAATCCTTGCATTCCTGGGGTAAACCCCACTTGATCATGGTGTATGATCTTTTTAATGTGCTGTTGGATTCTGTTTGCTAGTATTTTGTTGAGGATTTTTATATCTATGTTCATCAGTGATATTGGCCTGTAGTTTTCTTTCTTTGTGACATCTTTGTCTGGTTTTGGTATCAGGGTGATGGTGGCCTTGTAGAATGAGTTTGGAAGTGTTCCTCCCTCTGCTATATTTTGGAAGAGTTTGAGAAGGATAGGTGTTAGCTCTTCTCTAAATGTTTTTTTCTTTTTTCTTTTTTTAAAAAGACACATTTATTCAGCGTCATGATCAGACTATTACATTTAGCAATCAACAGCATGGGTGCAAAAAAAAAAAAATCTACATTAAAACCCTTTGTTGGAATGCTTTACACTTTCCACAGTCCTCGAGTTTTTTTGCCCATACACATGAGTATTGTCTAAAACATGTCTTCTTTGTAGCAGCTAGGCCCTGCCACCACTGTGCTTGGCTGAGTTCACAAATCTGTTGTAACCTGTAGCTCCCCTGTCACTTCTCTGGCTCTCCTCTCCTGCTAAGCTTTGTTTCCTGGCAGTAAGCAAAACCTTCTGCCACTGCCACAGCTACTGCTGCTGCTGGAACCACCATAGCCACCTTGGTTTCAGGGTTTGGCAAAGTATTGGCCTCCACCACCATAGGGGCCAGAACTTCTGCCTCCAAAGTTTCCTCCTTTCATGGGTCCAAAATTTGAAGATTGATTGTTGTAACTGTCAAAATCACTGTAGCTTCCACCACCTCCAAAATTGCTTCCATCATTACCAAATCCATTATAGCCATCACCACTGCCACCATATCCACCACCACTACGGCTGCCACCAAAGCCACCTCGACCACTGACGTTTCCTCCACGACCAAAGCTGTCATTCCCACCAAAACCACCTCCACGACCACCACCAAAGTTTCCAGAACCACTTCAACCTCTTTGGCTGGATGAGGCACTAGCCATCTCTTGCTTAGATAGGGCTTTCCTTACTTCACAGTTGTGGCCATTCACAGTGTGGTATTTCTGAATGACAATCTTGTCTACAGAGTCATGGTCATCAAAGGTTACAAAAGCAAAGCCTCTCTTTTTGCCACTGCCTCGATCAGTCATGATTTCAATCACTTCAATTTTCCCATACTGTTCAAAATAATCTCTTAGATGATGTTCTTCAGTGTCTTCTTTAATGCCACCAACAAAAATCTTTTTCACGGTTAAGTGGGCACCAGGTCTTGGAGAATCTTCTCTTGAGACGGCCCTCTTTGCTTCCACAACTCTTCCATCCACCTTGTGTGGCCTTGCATTCATGGCCGCATCCACCTCCTCCACAGTGGCATATGTGACAAACCCGAAGGCTGTGGAGTGTTTGGTGTTTGGATCCCTCATTACCACACAATCTGTGAGCGTTTCCCACTGCTCAAAATGGCTCCTCAGACTCTCATCGGTTGTTTCAAAGCTCAAACCTCTGATGAAGAGCTTCCACAGCTGTTTGGGCTCTTTGGGTGACTCTGACTTAGAAATGACGGCAGTGGAGTCGGGGGGAGACGTCAACGATGCTTACTTGGCAGCGTCCACGGGCAGAAAGCTCTCTAAATGTTTGATAGAATTCGCCTGTGAAGCCATCTGGTCCTGGGCTTTTGTTTGTTGGAAGATTTTTAATCACAGTTTCAATTTCAGTGCTTGTGATTGGTCTGTTCATATTTTCTATTTCTTCCTGGTTCAGTCTCGGAAGGTTGTGCATTTCTAAGAATTTGTCCATTTCTTCCAGGTTGTCCATTTTATTGGCATATAGTTGCTTGTAGTAATCTCTCATGATCCTTTGTATTTCTGCAGTGTCAGTTGTTACTCCTCCTTTTTCCTTTCTAACTCTATTGATTTGAGTCTTTTCCCTTTTTTTCTTGATGAGTCTGGCTAATGGTTTATCAATTTTGTTTACCTTCTCAAAGAACCAGCTTTTAGTTTTACTGATCTTTGCTATCGTTTCCTTCATTTCTTTTTCATTTATTTCTGATCTGAACTTTATGATTTCTTTCCTTCTACTAACTTTGGGGTTTTTTTGTTCTTCTTTCTCTAATTGCTTTAGGTGTAAGGTTAGGTTGTTTATTTGAGATGTTTCTTGTTTCTTAAGGTAGGATTGTATTGCTATAAACTTCCCTCTTAGAACTGCTTTTGCTGCATCCCATAGGTTTTGGGTCGCCGTGTTTTCATTGTCATCTGTTTCTACGTATTTTTTAATTTCCTCTTTGATTTCTTCAGTGATCTCTTGGTTATTAAGTAGTGTATTGTTTAGCCTCCATGTGTCTGTATTTTTTACAGATTTTTTCCTGTAATTGATGTCTAAGATATTTAACATACGAGTTCTTATGAAGCCATTACAAAAACCTGAAGATCTCAATAGAGGAAAAAAAAAAAAAAGCAAGAGGTTTGAATAGGCAATTCACTAAAGAATACTAATAAATGGCCAATAAACATTAAAAAGTTGTTCAATTCGCTGGTAATCAAAGAAATGTAAAATAAAATAACACACCATTCATTTTCTTGCCTCTCAAATCAGAAGGGATGAAAAAAAAAAATAACACCCAGTGTTGCTGAAAATATGAGAAAAATAGTACAACTTTTCTGAAGGAAAATTTTTTAAAATGTAGCAAAAGTCTCAACAAAACATGTTGTTTTTGGACATCAGAATTCCAGTTCTAGATTACCCTCAAAATTAGCTATTAAAAAGAAAAAAGATATAGCTACAAAAATATTCATCATTGTGACATTGTTTATAATAGGGAGAAATTAGAAAACTAAGTATTCAAAATAAAAGACTGAATAACTAAATGACAGTATACCATATTATGCAGTATACAGCAACCATTAAAATGACATTACCTTGTAAAGGTAAAAGGAAGAAGACCTTGTAAAACAAGTGACACGCAAGAGACAATCACTATTTTTGTTTTAAAAGAGGAAATGTATATATGTTCTATACATTTATATGTGTATGTAAATATATACATTTTCTCCTTTGTAGATAGAAATCTAAAAGGACAAAAATGTTAACTGTTTTACCTCTGGATAATGGGATTATGGGAGTATTAGTTATCTAACTTTTGACAAAATTTAGTGGTTTAAACAAAAAACATTCATTAAATCCATTTCTGTTGGAAAGGAATTTGGGACACAGCTTAGCTGGGTGGTTCTGCCTCAAGGTTTTCCATGAGATTTCAGTCATGACATTGGCTGAGGCTACAGTCATCTGAAGACCTGACTGGGGATTGAAGGATCTGTTTCTAAAACTCACTCACAAAGCTGCTGGCAGGAGGACTCAGTTCCTTGCTGCGTGGGCCTCTTCACAGACAAGTATGCTGCATTATATGGCAGCTGGCAACACCAGAGCCAAATGATCAAGACAGAACAAGATGGAAGATACAATGTCTTTTATGACCTACCATAAAAAGTCACACACTGTTAAACCTGCTACATTGTATTCATTAGAAGCAAGTCACTAAGTCCAGGTCACACTCAAGGGGAGAATTAAGGTCCACTTCTTGAAGGAAAGAGTATCAAACGATTTGTGGATATATTTTTAAATCCCTGAAACAGGTGACCTGTGGCATACTCAGAAAAAGATAATTTATTTTCTAAATGGAAAAGTTAATTTCACAAATACACACACACATGCACACATATACATATACACATACGGGGGCAGTTTAAAAAACAAATATCCTCAATAAGTATTTTATGTGTCTGCCAAAAAAGGTAACACAATCCTAAGTTGGAATAACACATAAATGGCATCCAGAACAAGTTCTATGATATTCTATACCATTTAGACTACATCCAGAATGTCCTGTTCAGCTCTGAGTACCACTCTTACTAAAATCTAGGTGGAAAACTAACAAACTGGAGCACACCTCCTAGACAAAGTTACTTCAGCATGAGAAATAGTCTGGAGGAAAATGGTATTTGGTTTCAAAGAGAGAAGACTTGAGGGGGAGAAAAAGCAGGCAAATCATTGCCTTAGAAATGTATGAAGGGTTGCCATGTGGAAAAGTTAAGAGACTTAACAGGCAGAATTTGAACCAATGAGTCAGAGTCACAGGTATGCTAAGTGGCTCATACAAGAACTTTCTAACAATAGGTTGTAAAAACAAGAATGAGGCACTCAGTGAATGTTCCCAGGACTGCAGGAGTCTGTGGAGACTGAGGCATGGTGCTGCTACTCCCTCAGCTACCTCTAGGGTTCACGTCCAAATTGGTTCTTCCCTACTCACACTGATGCGGCTGGAGGATTGGTGTTCTCCCAAAGCAACATACCTGACACTAGGGTTTAAGCCACGAGGCATACATGGAATGTACAGCGCTTGGGATAGCATTGTACATAGTATGCACTGTACATAAACGTTAGCTATTGTTTCTGCACTGACTCAAAATGTGACAAGATGCTCTCTAAAGTCCCTTTCAATTTCTAAGACTTCATCAATAAGTTAAAATCATTATAATTAACTACTAATCCTTATGGTCAGTTTCAGTAATATACTTAAAGGCAGGAATGACAAAATTAATCTTCAAAGCCAGGATGGCTGGACATGCTTTGGGAAACCACAAAGAACAGAGACAGTCACTTATATAGACATGTAAAAACCATGAAAATCAAAACTAAACATATTCAAACAAGTCATATCCTCTCTGGTGTACATGGTCTGCTTTAGGCAATGAAGGTGTTGATATTTTAAAAAGGAGATTCAAACTGGACTACTTCACCTACTCAGAGCAAATTAGATTATTACAATTAGTTTATTCACCTATGCCTGCCAACTACCCACCACAACTGAAAACTTACGTTTTGGGTGCCAGCAGCCTGGACAGTCTGCCATGTTGCTACAGGTTCCGTAGCTACGTGCCACTCTGGGTAAGTTTTCGTGAGTAACTTCACAAAGGTGGATTTTCCCACAGCTGCAATGCAAACAGCATGTATTGGGAATGCATCTCAAATCAGGGTTGCAGGAGAAGGCTGCTACTAAACTCTGTCACAAATGCCCAACTCAAGGGAACAAGTCCCAGTTTTTCCAATCTCAAAACTCAGCAGCCACACCACTGTCAGACTAACCAGAGTCACCATAATGAATGCAGGTAACAGGGAGGAAAAATACCCTTAAGATTTGATTTGTAATTTTAATGTCCCAACCTCTCAGAGGAAAAGAGTATTTAATAACAGTTAAAAATGGAATAGACTCTCAAAAGTAGATGAAATCAGCTACATGTGTTGTAAAGCTTGAATCGCACAGTCCTATTTATTCGGTGACAGTATAAAAATTACAAGTTTTTCAAGATAGAAAATGAAGACAATGACCCTCATTCATTCAACAAATCTAACCAATATTCAGGGAGTGCTATTATGTGCTCAGACTGTCCGGCACTGGAGGTACAATGGTAAACAAAACACAGGATGGATTTTGCCCTCACAGAGCTTGTACGAGAGACAGATACCAAATAAACACATGAGTAACTAATAACAAATTGTATTAAGTGCTAGGAAAGAAAAATGCAGGATGGCTCTAATGTAGCTCAGGAGATCAAGGAAGGTTCCTCTGAAAAGTGTTACCTGAGGTGAGACCTGAAAGACGAGGACTGGTCAGGCCAAGAGTGGGGGAAAGGTTGGGAAAAGAGAAAAACGGTGCACAAGAAGACAGAAGAGGAATCCGTGCCCTTGAAGTGACAGTGTGGTCAAACGAGGGAGAAGAATGGCTCAAAATGAGTGTGGAGAGGCTGGTAGGCAGGCCAGGGCCAGGTCACATGGGGCCCTGTACCATGGTAAAAAGTTTGAATTCTATTCTAAGGGCAATGGGATATCAGTGATGATGGGTTTTAAGCAGGGAAATGACCATGTCATTTTTTTTTTTTTTTTTTTTGGAGAGAGGGTCTTTATTTATTTTTAAACATCTTTATTGAAGTATAATTGCCTTACAATGGTGTGTTAGCTTCTGCTTTATAACAAAGTGAATCAGTTATACATATACAATATGTTCCCATTTCTCTTCCCTCTTGCATCTCCCTCCCTCCCACCCTCCCCATCCCACCCCTCTAGGTGGTCACAAAGCACCGAGCTGATATCCCTGTGCTATGCGGCTGCTTCCCACTAGCTATCTATTTTACATTTGGTAGTGGATATATGTCCATGACACTCTCTTACCCTGTCACATCTCACCCCACCATGTCATTTTTAAAAGACCATCTCATTTTTAAAAGACCACTCCACCTGCTGTTGCACTGATGTAGAATTAGACAGACCAGTTAGAAGATAATAGTAGCTTCAACCAAGGAGAGAGCAGAAGAGGTGGAAAGTAGTGATTGCTTT
Organism: Balaenoptera borealis; assembly: GCF_965194805.1. Lineage (NCBI taxonomy): Eukaryota > Metazoa > Chordata > Mammalia > Artiodactyla > Balaenopteridae > Balaenoptera > Balaenoptera borealis. The sequence continues at coordinate 27,383,288 of NC_138871.1, forward strand.
GAGAAATATTTTGGAGATGAAATTAACCTAGTACCACGACATTCAAGTTCTCTTTTCCCATTTACACCAACATCTAGCCCATACCTTCCTGAATTCCAGACTCACTATCTAGGAGCCCTCCAGACATTTCCACTTGGATGTCCTACAGACAACTCAAAGTCAATATATTCCGTAAATGAACTCATCATCTTCCCCACCAAACTGAGCTTTCTCCCATATCCCAGCCTCAGGGTAAGACAGCACTATCCACTCAGTCAGGACTTCTTCCTTCTCTGCCAAACCTCAAGTGGCCACCAACTGCTTCTGAACCTGCCTTCTAAAATTTCCACATCTGTCCTTTTCTCTCTATTCCCACCTCCTGCTCAAGACCAGGCTTTCATTTCTTGCCTCTCCAACTCTGGCCTTGCCCTCTTCAATCCATCATTCATACTGCGGCCACACTAAACACAAAGTAACACTGCTTAAAATCCTCTGGCAGCTCCCTATTGCCTTCACAACAAAATTCAAACCCTTTAGCATGGCCTATAAAACACATCAAAATCTGGCCCTTGCATAGACCTCTCTGCCTCACTTCCCTTCAGGCATCCTGAGCTCCCACTGGACCAAACTCTTTGCAACTCTAATCATGCTCTAATCTGTCTGCTGCAAATGTGACTTTGCATATGCTTTCTCGTCACCTGGCCAACTCCTACTCAATCTTCAGATTCTGCTCAGATACACCTCCTGTGTGAAGGCTTTCAGGACCCTGATGCCTCTAAGTTGGATTAGCTCCTTTGTGCTTGGCCTGGCAATCTGGGTAAGACCCCATCACTGCCACTGTAATTCTGTTTCTCTAGGTAGAAGATGGGGTCCCTTCAGGGCAGGAACCAAAGCCCAGACTAATGACCTAGCTGAATGAATAAAACATGTAATACATTATTAATTCCAGTTCCCTACGAAACCCACATTTGTTAAAAATCAAAACATGAACCATAACAATGTGCTTGGAGCTCAATCTCCCCTATGAGAGATGATCTTTCTCAAGTGAGTTCTACCCTTAGGAGGAACCCAAATGGAAGGAAGAGGAGGAAGGGGGAGGCACCCTTCAAGTCAATTCTATCAGCCACTCATGGTTACTGATCAGGAGCAAAGAGACATCTCAGCAGAAGAGCCCACACATCTGATATCTGACATTTATTACACACCACTCCAACTCCTCTCTGAACACACAGGGTAAAGAACAAACACATAAATCTGTACATCTTGTACAGTCACGCTCATCTCTGAGTCCCACCTCCACCCAACTCCTGTGTGCCTTTGCACATGTGCTCAGCCTCTGCACATGTGCTCAGCCTCTGCTCCTCCCACACTTCAGTGAACAAATGCCTTCCCCTGCTCTGCTCAGCCTGTGTCTAAATCCCTTCCCGCACTAAGCATAAGGCCCACCTCTTCCGCAAAGTTCAGGACATCTCCAGCTCACACCAAATTCCTACCACCTTGGGCAGTTCAATCAAACAAGCAATATTTATTAACTGCCTCTGATACATTTAGCATTTAATTGTTTTGTTTCATGAGCCTCAATTTTGGTTTCCTAACAGGATCTGAATCTCTGAGGTTGGATCCCAGGAATCCACATTTTTAAAGCATGCCCCAAGTGATCGTGATGCAGACTTATACTGGAGATTGCTATCTAGAACAATCTGATCACAATCAACAGAGGTGGTTTTTTAAAAATACGGGTTCCAAAACCACATCCCAGACTACTAAATAAAACCCTTTGGACTTGTCATGGAGTGCCCAACAGAGTTGCAGGAATTACAAATTGGTTGAATTTGTTTATTATCAGATACCTACCTGTCCTGAATAGTCCCTACTTTAAAATATTTGGCACAGATAGTCAATATTTAGATTGCAGGTTGGTGATTAAGCCTAAAACATGGTCTCTGGCTATGGGTTGAAAAATTATTTTAATTAATATGAAAAGATGAAGGTAACTGGTTTGTTAGATGGGTGGGGTTGAATGGTTGTTAGAATTACTTAAATTTTTTAAAAGTTAAAAACAACTACCCAAGGAACGATTGCAGATGGAAAGGAAGGGCCCTGAGGGTTAGGGCGTGCCAACTTCACCTCTGAGATCAGACACTATTAGTTCACCCAAGGGCAGTCAGTACTCTGAGAAACCGACTTATGCCATTTAAACACACAAAACCCGGAATGCCAATAAATGAGATGTAATGGGAAATATACAGTTCCAATTACTGGAACAGTCACACCAGGGCAACACCCCCACCTTGCACACCAGTCCCCATTCCAAAGCTTTTGGAAATCCAGTTTAGCAATGAGACTCCAGAGTTTCAGCAAAGAATGACAGTAAATGGTGGTGGAAGGTCCTAGGAGCTTTGCCATCCATGATGCTGTAGGGCTTGGAGAGCCTGGGTAATTTTCCATAGGGCGGCATTTCTTAAACTGCATTCCAAGGGAACTCAGCTGTGCCAGGCACCACCCACAGATATGGAATAATTATTTTAAAAAATAATTCAAAATTATGTATTTATATTAAACCTAGACATAACTTTTTTAAGGCTATGATATCTGACTGTAATAGTTTTTGTCTTCCTTTTAAGAAGTTTTGTATTTTTTTTAAGACAAATGTTTTAAAGTATTCCCAGGGGCCTCGTAAGAATGGCGTTCTCTGGTTTTCCACTGGCCTCCTCCTAGTGAGCAGACCATCTGTATGCACCAAAGTCTCTCTTCTTCAGGCAACACTGGGCCAACTGACAAATGCCTCCTTCTGGCCTCTATGCTGAGCACTAGCCTCTTTTGATATCATTATCTCAGACTTATCACAATTAAGTTAGATCCCGGCTTAACTGTTCTCTTTCAATATACTTTTTAATATCATGAAATTTGGGAGGTATCAGATGTCATAAGCAGCACTAAACCTTCCTTTAGGGCCTTGGCTATCATTGTACTTTATTATGTGTGCCATGAGTTGAGAAAGGGTGGGAGGTACTTTGTTAGAGTACATTATATCCACATGTTGATTTTTATTAGCACCAGGATCGTCATTCCACAAGCTGGACCAAAGAGTTCTGTTGTTAACATTCATCTCTTCCTAAATAATAGTTCTTTTCTCCCACAAATTTTTCTATAAACTACAATGCCTGTTATAGCTACATTATACTAAAACCTAGCAGTAAGATAATAGTATCTGATGTAACACTCAAAATGATGTATAATTTTAAATTTAATATAGTTGTAGTTCATGGCAGCCTCTTAAATATACCATCATCTTCAGGCATTTTCTTCTGAACAAGATGTAAAACCCTGTACCAAAAAGCAAACAAAAGCAGTAAATATAAAGCTGCCTATCTTTAAACAAAAAAATTCTTCCAAAGAAAATTTAAAGCCTTTATTTCAGGAACTACATTTGATGCTGCATTCATTCATTCAACCAACAGATGTTTACAGAGTAGCCACTAATGGTGGGTAATATAACTAAAATGATGAAGTGAGCTGAGATGCTGCCCTCAGGGAACTTATATCGAGGCTAAGCACCCAGGATCAAATAGGCTCTGAGCTTAAAAGCATTCTGGGAAAAAAAAATCACTCAGCTGACTTAAAAGAAACTTGATATATTTCAGCCCTGATTACTTTTATCTTCTTTTCATGAGAAAAAAAAAATTTTTTTTTTTAAAAAAAGTTCCTCACAGCTTCCAGAGTACAACTCAAACTTCTGTGTTTAGCACGAGACCCTTGCTGATCTGGAATGCCCTCACCACCTCTGCCCACCAGTTGATTCATCCTTTCACTGTCGCCTTCTCAGTGAGGTCTCCTTGAACTCTCTCCAGCTCCACTTTATCCTTGGGCAGAGTTAATTACTGCCTGCTCTGGTCTACAGAGGCATCACACTGTAATTATTTGTTGACTCACCACTCTCTCCAGATAGACTGGGAGCTCACTTTCTGAAGACAGGGACTAACCTTATTTCCTTTGCATCCTGAGTATCTGGTCAGTTGCTAAGAATGGAGATGGGTGGATGGAATGAGGTGAATAACAGAAACAGAGAATCCAACTTATTCCAAACATTGTATATTGGATACAATGTTTGGATTAAATAGGTCTTTTTTCCCCTAGGATTCTTGCCCAAATGTTTATACTTAATGAAAGTAAAAGATGACATTAGTGATGTTAAATCACTAATTTTGAATGCTGGAGGATATGTTATTAAGGGAAGCTCTCCACTGCTTTGCATACAAGTCTCTAGATGGCAAAAGTGAGGTTTCTTCTCTGTTGGGTCTTTGAAAAATCAAAATGAAAAAAACAAAAACAAAAACAAAATAAAACAAAACAAAGTGAGACTAGTCTGAGTTGACTCACTGACAGTATTTTCTGCGGCGATCGTTTCTTCAATTTAGGTTGGTAATCATAAAATAACTGGCTTTGGAAGGCGATAATACACTTTAGTGATGAACACACTTAATAGATAGGCTAGGTATTTTATTTTTTAGATTTTAAGGGATTCTAGGTTCCAAGCTTTTGACTCTTAATCACACATGGCATACGGCTCATAACACAGGCTAGATGCCATTACTTGCTACTTCACTGATTCATTTCCCTTACATGCTGCTATCTGCACCCACAGGATCAGATTAAGATTTAGAGCAGCAGGACTACAAGAAAAGCACATCTAACTCTATGATAAACATATCTAACTTCAGCTGGGACAGGGGTTCACCTTCCCCTGTTCAGGTTTCCTGAATGGATACTCTCATTTGGGGGGGATGCCACCTGTGGTTAGAGAACAAGATAACTATTTGATGTGATAGTAAAAGCAGTTTACCGTATTTCCTCTGTGGACACCAATGACTAACTTCCACATGGATATCACAGCACAGGATTCAAGCATCTGGTAAACACTGAATGAGTACAATGGGCCAGGTGTTGGTTAGGTGCTGGTGACACAAAGATGAACAAGACACTACGTGGCTAACCCAGGGAAGGTACTGCAGGTGCAGACAATCTCAACAGAACTCAAGTGCTTGCAGCAGTTGAGGGTACAAAATGTTATGTGAGCACACAAAGGAGGGGGTGCACCATTCTGTCCGGGGAGAGTCATCACAGTGTGTGGGGTGATGGAGAATAATAGGAGACAAAACTAGAAAGAGCCAGATTGAGGTCCCCCAGTCCACTTCTCATTAGTCACATTTTCTTTAGGCAACTGCATTCACTTCCAAGGTTTCAACAACTACCCCCACAAGTCAACAACTTCCATAGCTGAGATCTCAGCTCCAATCTGTCTCTTCACTGCAGGCACTTACCCTAATCTACCTCAGAACATCTATCACTGTTTGTCTCAGAGGCACCTCCTCCAAGCATCACTCTTACCTCCCCAGACTTCCTCTTCCTTTATTCCCATCCTCAGTTTTCAGAGTCAGTGTCCAAATTAAACCTCCTTATCCCTCACCTCCAAGTGGCCACCAAGTCCTGTCAATCCCACTTCCAAACTCTTTCTCAAACCATCATGTCTTCTCTGTTCCGCCATTCTCTCTGTTCAGGCCTACATCTTCCCTCCCTCCAGCGACTACAATAGCCACAAAATCTAGTCTGTCTACTCCAAACTCCGTTCCTATTCATACATTCAACAAATTGGATGCAAGGTACGATGGGTACTATAGCAAACGAGACATACAAGGTGCCTGCTTTATGAAGTTTTCTTTTTATTTATTCATTCTAGCCAATTCCCTTTTAAAAATTAATCTGGCCATGGCACATACTGGCTTTAAGTCTTCAGTATCCTCCCACAGCCTACATGAGAAACTCCTAGCTGTTCAACATCTGGCATATCCTACCCTTCCAAACTCTTGTTCTGCTATCCCCTCACAGGCCCTTTAAACTCCAGGCACAAGCCTGATATTAAAACTGCATGTTTCTTCAGGCTCTGCGTTGGCAAGTGTTACTTCCTGTGCCTGGAACACTCTTTCCTCTGGGGTAGGAATTCCTACCCCAGAGATTCTGAGTTTCCATGTCCAAACATAGCACTCATCACACCGCACAGAAATTATGTTTAGAAGTCTGCTCCTCCCACTTAGTTGTGAGTTCCTTAAAGGAGAGGAGCTGTACCACATCTGAGTCTAACTCCACAGAAAGACACTCAGCGAGCCTCGCCCGCATGAGCAAGCAAGAAGGATGCACAGAAATCTGGAAAGGTGAAGAAGGAAAGGTCAGGAAAATTGGGAGAGGCAGCTCAAACCTCACCTGATGGTCTGTCCAAACCACTTACTTTGTGAAATACTCTGGGCTCTCAGGACAGAGCTTCCTTTAGGGGCATGTTTCCCAAAGTACGGGACAGAACATCTTTAAATAACACCATGAGGCAGGCAGCCCTTCTCATTCCTTTCAATGTTTCTGATTTGGCTGGAGAAAAACACACAGCTGTGGTGACTGGTCTCACTTTAAATTCAAGACCACTAAGTCCAAATGGGTCCTTAACGCCGCCCAGCAATTCTATATTTCTTCTGCTCACTCACCAGACTATTTCATGTCTTTCCTCTCTCCTCACACTCACTCTTAGCTGATCTCTCTTCTTATTTCACTGAGAAAACAGACACAACCAGAACACCTTCCCCAAGTTCCTGCCACGCCTGTTCGAGTCAGTAATCATTTATGTTGCCATTCTCCCCGTGATTAGGGATAAACTGTGCTCCTAGCTAAAGCCAACCTCTCTCCACCTGGGCAAGAGATTCCATTCCTTCTTGCTTACTAAAATCACTCTGGCAAGTCTATCCTCTCTCCTGTTTTACCAGTCTTTTCCCTCTCTACCAGCTTATAAATATCATCTAATTCCTCTTACAAAAAGAAAAAAAAAAACAAACCAACAACAATCCTTTCAACCCTCTTCCCATTTCAGCTACCACCCCACATCTCCCCTTTCTAGGAAAACTTGCAAACAGTTGTCTTTACCCACCGTCTCCAATTCCTCACCTCCCATTCCCCTGGAACTTATGCAATCAGACTTTCACCCCTCCCACTCCTATAAATTGTTCAAGTTCACCAAAGAGCTCCATTACTTAAACAGCATTACACAGTCGATCATTCCTTCCCCGAACACCTTCGCTTGGTTTCCAGCATATCATTCTTATGTCTTTCCTCCTATTTCAGTGGTCATTCCGTCTCAGTCTCTTTTGCTGGTTCCTCCCCATCGCCTGAATCTCTCTAACATTTGCGTGCCCAGGACGTGGTCCTTTTCATAAACACACATAGGCTCCTGGCTTTAAATACCATCTACATGTGTAACTCCAGTCCAGGGAGACTCTCAACTCTGGACTCATATATCCAACTGACTATTCAACAACCCTACTTATGTATCTAGTAAGCATATAAAAACCTAACATGCCTAAAACCAAAAACTTGACCCTCTGCCCCCAGGCTGTTCTTCCTACACTTCTCCATCTAAGAAAACTGGAACTCCGTCTTTCAAGTTGCTCAGGCCAAAATGATTAGAGTCATCACTGACCCCTCTTTATCTTACTCCACATCCTCCTGTTACCAAATCCAGTGTACCCTACCTTAAATGAAAGTAGAAACTAATCACTCCTCACCACCTCCACTGTTACCATCCTGGTCCAACACACCATAACTCATCATTGCAACAACTTCCTGACACCTTCTATTTTCAACATATCAGCCAGAGTGATCTTTTTATAATCTAAGTCGTATCATGTCACTTGACTGCTCAAACCTTCCAACAGTTTCCCATCTCAATCAGAGTAAAAATCCATAATGGACTATACAGTCTATACAATCTAGCCACCCCTTACCAACTGACCTCATCTCCCCCCACCTTCCCCCTTGCGCACTCCACTCCAGCCACAATGGCTTTCCGCCTGTTCCCTGAACACACTTCCCACCTCAGGGCCTTTGCACTTGGTCTTCCCTCTGCCTGGAAGATTCTTCTCCCCATTATCCACATGGTTCACTCCTTCACCTTCTTCAGGTTTTTGCTCAAATGTCACTTTCTCAGTGAGGCCTGTCTTGATCATTCAATTTAAAATTGCAACTTCCCTCAATCCCTCATCCCTGAATTTTCTCCATCACACTCATTATTATCTAACATACTGTTTACTTTGCTTACTTTATATTGTTTATAGTCTGTCTCTCTCTACTAGGGTTCCCTGAGAGCAGAGACTTTTATTTGTTCTGTTCACTGCTGTATCCTCAGTGCCAGGAACAGTGCTGGAATATGGAAGTTGCTCAAAGGGCTACATGTTTAATTTGTAAACTGAGAAATTCTCAGTTTGCTGCTAGAATGTCTTCAATACTTAACACTTGCTAATCCCTTTTTAGGGCTCAGCACTTTAGCAGGTAAAAGCCTCAAGTAAGAATTTAGTAACATTAGAAACATTTAGTAACACTGAAATGTTTTGCTTTCATTTTATTTTTATATTATTTTTATTTAAGGTACTGGACTTCTGTTCTCTCTTATAACAGTTATTTTTAATTTAACACACGTTTTTAAGTTTAAAAAGTGAGTTGCTTCTAAGAAAAATGCTAAGAAATTATAGTGGGAACAGCAAAGAGACATGGCAAAAATAGTGAAAGTGGTATTTGAATGACTGGAGTTTAGGAACTCTCTTAGGGTAGGGTTGCCAGATAAAATAAGGACACCCACTTAAATTTGAATTTTAGATTTTTTTTTTTTTTAGTGTATGTTCCAAACATTGCATAGGACACATTTACACTAAAATATTATTCGTTATCGGAAATGCTATTTTAAATGGGCATCCTCTTTTTCTCCCTTAAATCTGGCAACCTTACCTTCGGAGAACAAAGAAATTGCACCCTGCTCCTTGTCGCTTCCATTTTTCTCTACCAAAACAAGCTAGCTCTTGTCCTATCTACGGACTGCGTGGCTTTTATGCCTCAACAGACGTGTCCCTGTGGGAGAGTACTGAGGCCTGACGTCCGAAAAATCCAACTGGCAAAGGCCCACTGCGCACCTTGAGAGGGGAAAGGTTTGGCAGCTCAGAACAAGCAGTCCGGCCGCATCTGCTTGAGAGGGAGGGGGTTCCAGGCCCCCTTTCCCAACCTTTCAGGCACCTGCTCTGCGGAGGCCGAGGCTTGGCAGCTACTTTCCGGCCCTTACCAATGTTGCCTTCGATGGAGAGCCTTCTGGGCCCGCGACCCGCGTGTAGACCTCTGGAGGGGGGCACACCCTCGAGTGGGCTCTGAGCCATGGACTTGGAGGATGCGCGCAGCAGCCTTAGATAGAGCCGGCCGGCGATCATCCCACCCATGATTCACGCAGAGATCACTTCCGCCGAGAGCACTTCCTCCCCCGGTGTTCACGCGCTCCGGCGCGCCGCTGACGTCAGGCGAGAAGTGGGTGGGTTGAGTTGGCTTGAGGGGAGGGGCCAAAGGGACCGCTCTGTTATCGCGATGTTTGTAATAAAGTGTTGCAAAAAGGAAGACTCCTAATGTGGGGTACGGGAGAGTTTAATGACAATTGGAGTTGGTACCGCGCGGTTCGCCCCTCCGTTTCTGTCCACTGGACAAACAACGTTTAAAACGACACATAAGTCAAGAATTCCATCACCTTTGCATTTTTGTATCGCTTTAGAATAAATTTCATAACTAAAGACAAATAAAAATAATTGTAATTTTAAACGAGTTTTTTTCCCCCAAGTGTTTGTTGTCTGGCTTTTATTCCAACATGGGAAAAAATTGGACAGTTTTAAGTAGGAAAATGATGCAATCTGATGATTTACACAAATTAACTTTTTCCCATTCCCTGTAACTTGCACCACAATGCTGGCACCTTATTGAATAAATTAACAAATTAGTTTGTCAATTACACCCCACCTCTTATTTTGCCTCTTGAATAAAGTTCACTCAATCTATTTGCATAGTAGCCAAAAATTCCATAAGAATAAAGAGGGTGGAGGCTTAGGGACTATGTGTGGAACTCGTTTAAACCAGATAGATTGGGTTCTGTGGGGGTGAACCATGGCGGGGTGAGGAGGGGGGGCGGGGTGGCTGGTGGGGATTCAGAATAGGGTTTGTAAAAGCTTGAGAAGAGCAAGGGTAGAGAGAGATTTGCTGGTGTATAGAACTGGAGTCTAGCTGTTGGTGGAGAATTGTGTTCTGCAGAGGGACAGGGACAATTCTGAGCTGCTGCCAGACTGGCTTTTTTCTGCCACACTCCATGGTCATAATGACTTCAGAACCAAGGATTTATGAAATATTGTCAGAGGGTGCGTCCACCTTCCCTGCTTGACTTCCACAAGGGTCAAACCAGGAGTTAACAGGCAATCCGGCATTCGGGCAGCACTCTTAGACATGGGAGTTTTTAGGAAACCAACCTGATTGCCAGAAGGTTTGGGGAGGGGCTGGTGGCTGGGACTGTTGTAGGAAAAAATGGGGCACGAGAGGATGGTCATGTCCCAGGTCTCGGGTGAGTCCCTGGGACAGGCTGCCAAGTGAGGGTCCTTGGCTTCTCGCTGGAAAGAATTCAAGAGCGAGCCATACTAAAGTGAAAGGTTTATGTAGGGAGATACCCACTCCGCAGAGCGTGAGCCATCTCAGAAGGCAAGAGCACCAGAGGTGCCGGGGGTGGTTAGTTTTTAAGGGCTGGGTAATTTCATAGCCTAACAAGTGAGAGAAATATTCTAACATCTTGGAGAAGGGGTGGGGATTTCCAGGAATTGGGGCACCACCCACTTTTGGACCTTTTTTCGTTGGCCTTGGAACTGTCATGGCACCTGTGGGTGTCATTTAGCATGCTAATGTATTACAGTGAGTGTGTAATGAGTCTCTAGGTATACTGGAAGTCAACTCTTCTGCCATCTTGGGCCTAGTAGGGTCTAATCGGCTTTGTGGTATCCTGTTCTTCTTAATGGTTGTGCCATTCTTTTAATGATTGTGCCCTGCCCCCTTCCTTCCTGTCTCAGGATAACTGTTTGCAGAGCAGGCACAGGACCTTTTTCCTATATTGTTGTTTATATGGGATGGCTGAAGTGACATTTGTATATCATATTAAGCACAATCTATTAAAAAATAGATTGCAAATTTATTTAGGATAAGCTGGGTGGAGCGCTAAAGGATATTGGAGCAGCTAAAGTCTGTCCCATCCCCCACTCCCTCCCCCCAAGCCACCTCTCTGTAGAAATACTACTTACATTTCTTTATCTACGTAAACTCTGACTTGGGAAAATATTCATCTCAAAAAGTTTGAGAGGCTCTCTGCACCCTTACGGTTTCCCTTGCCTTCATTGCCCTCAGGGTCACTGTGAAGGGTAAATATGGAAGTTGTTGGCAGGTTTAGGTGCAGACAGGCAACTAATCTGTTCCTAAAAGTTAGAGCACCTAAAAGTCATTTTAAAAAATTTCACAGTGAAGTACAATATATAGTGAAGAAAAGAGCATGTATTGTAAGTGTACAGTTTAGTGCAATTTTCACAAACTGAGCACACTCCATTACCCCGATTCGGATCAAGAAACAGAGCATTACCAGCATCCCCAGAATCCATTTCCCCTGCCAGTTACTACCCCCAAGGGTAACCAATAACCTGACTTCTAACAGCAGACATTAGTTTTACCTGTTCTTTACATAAATGAAATCATGTAGTAAGTACTTCTTTCATTCAACAAAGTATCTGTGAGATTTATATATGTTATATATATAAATTGTAGTTCATTCATATATATAAGTTGTAGTTCATTCGTTCTCACTGCTGTATGGCATTCCATCATGTTGTTATACCACAATGTGTTTTATCCATTCTACTCTTTTCTTTTTTTTTTTAAATTTATTTATTTATTTGGCTGTGCTGGGTCTTAGTTGCGGCACGCGGGATCTTCATCATGATGTGCGGGATCTTCTCGTTGCAGCATGCGGGATCTAGTTCCCTGACCAGGGATCAAACCCGGGCCCCCTGCATTGGGAGCATGGAGCCTTAACCACTGGACCATGAAGGAAGTCCCCTTATCCATTCTACTCTTGATGGACATTTGAGAGTTTCTAGATTAAAACTATTATAGATACCATTGCTATGAATATTCTTTTTTCTTTTATATAAATTTATTTATTTATTTATTTGGTTGGTTGGTTTTGGCTGTGTTGGGTCTTTGTTGCTGTGTGCGGGCTTTCTCTATTTGCGGCAAGTGGGGGCTACTCTTTGTTGCGGTGCGCGGGCTTCTCATTGTGGTGGCTTCTCTTTGTTGTGGAGCACGGTCTCCAGGTGTGTGGGCTTCAGTAGTTGTGGCTCACTGGCTCTAGAGCGCAGGCTCAGTAGTTGCGGTGCACGGGCTTAATTGCTCCGCGGCATGTGGGATCTTCCCGGACCAAGGCTCGAACCCGTGTCCCCTGCATTGGCAGGCGGATTCTTAACCACTGTGCCACCAGGGAAGTCCTGCTATGAATATTCTTGAATATGTCTTTGGTAAAGTTAAGTACACATTTCTCTTGGGCATATGCCTACAAGTGGAATTGATGTATGATGGGCTTCAGTAGATATTCCCAAAGAGTATGCAGTTCCACAGTGTTTGACTGTACCAATAGACAGTGCCACCATCAGTGAGTGAGCGCTCTGGTTGTTCCACATTCTTGCCAACAATTGGTATTGTCAGCTTTCTTCATTTTATTCATTCTGCTGTATAATGGTGTCTTGCAGTTTTAATCTGCATTTTCCTGATGATTAATGAAATGGAACATTTTTTCGTATGTTTATTAACCATTTCAGTAACCTCTCTTGTGAAGGACCTGTTAAAGTCCTGTGCCCATTTTTCTATTGGCTATCTGTCTTTTACTTACTGTTATTGTTCTTTGTATATTCTGGATATGAGTCCTTTGTGAATATTTTCTCTCACTCTGTTCCTTGCTTCTAAAAGCTTTTACATTTGGGGGATGTATAGTGTAAAGTAAGAAACTAAAATGTCTTTTGCCTGTTAGTTATCCCACTATTATTGATGATCCTTCATCAATGAGCATATTTCTTTATGCTTGTTTTATTATGTTTACCATGCATAAAAGTTCAATATCTTTCTTGATCTTAATTCCAAATTTCCAGGAGAGAGACTCTGATTGGCCCAGCTGTGGCCAAAAGGTAAGTTTTCAAGGAACAAATGTGAGTGTTGGAGCCCCACCCCAATGTGCAAGAGGAAGGAGGGCGATTAAAGGGATTGTCGGGACAAGGGAGAAAAAAAGGTGGTGATCAGTTCTTCCTGGAAAACAGCGGTATGCTGGTGAGCAGAATTATGTCCCACTTGCCTGGAGGAATAAGGTCACTTCCGGATCCTGCGGGATTGTCAGATATCTGCTGGAGTTTATGAGTAAGAGTTGATGTTGCCCCACGGGGACTCTAGTCCTTCAGCATCCATTCCTTCATCCAATATTTGCTGAGCATCTGCTATGTACTAGACACTCTGCTTAGTCCTTAGAGAGAGCTCTGAAGTGCTGCTGACAAGTAAACTGATCCGTGTTACCAAAACGCTATGCAACCATTAAAAATGGGGAGATAAACATACACAAATGTGACCCTGACTTTCTTCTGCAGCTTGGTGTCTGGTCAGTTATATTCTCATCTACATCAAAGATATTCTAATGTACTGGGTTGTGCTAACTCAGTTTGGTTAAGCTGGGAAGTACGCTTCCGGCATCTCCTTCCTGACAGGGCTCTGAGTTCGAGTTGGTCAAAAGAGGACCTGGTGTGAGATTTGGAAAGTAGAATGGGAGCCTCAGCCGCTCTGAGGAGATCTCTGTTGTCAGACACTGTGACAGACAGATGTGCCCACAGATAGATCCCAGCTAGTTCTCAAGGCCTAGTGACTCCTCTCTGATCGTCCCACAGTTCCCTTCAGACCTTCACTTCCCCAGCTTGTCCCAGTTTTGGGCAGTCTCATTCCTGTAATAACCCCCTTATCCCCATAAAGTGCATGGTGGCTCTGCTCACCTGAATGAACTCTGACTGATAAACCTAATCATAAAAGGAGGCAGATAGGGAGTGGTTAAGAGTGTGGGCTCTGGATTCAGACATTCAGAGGTGAGGATTAAGAAAGATAATCCACATGCAGCATTTAACACACCTGCCACACCGTTGCCAACCAAGAGGTATTACGTAATAAGTAAGGTAATACTAACATTACTCAGTGCCTGGGATGTTATTTCTATTTAGTTGACTTCCTATTGAATTCACACTCTCCTCAAGCCACTGTAACCGATCCATGCTCTCCTCTCTACTAGCACATAACTTGACTTCCCCTGCAGAATTCTAGGACAGCACTTATTGAAGCGGGATAAGATCGGGTGGGGTAGGGAGGGGAAAGACGGGTCATCCTCCCCTTCTTGCCTCACATGGAGATTCTGCCGTGCCCCTCCACAGCAGGGAGGGTCAGCTCTCCACACTCCTCTGGCGGCGTCTATGTGCCTGGGCATCCTACCGCCGCTTCCCTGTGCTTTCTCTCCCAAGAGCCTGTGCCTGTGGCTCTTCTTTGCAGGACTGCCCTCAGCCTACTGGAAACCTTTTCCTGCACAGGAGGAAAGCCTGGGACTTTCTGTCCCCCAGGAAGCGCCTTCACTTATCACTGATATGTGACCATGAAAGCCTGGTTCATTGCCTGCAGTAAGGTTTCTACTCCAGGGCTCTCAGGGGACCAGGCTGAAGCCACCCTTTGCTGTCCTGCCTCTCCCACTCTACTCACTGATTTCTACCGAGAGCACTTCCCTAATAAATCTCTTGCATGTGAGTCCTCATTTCAGGGTCTGCTTCTGGAAAACCTGTTCCAAGACATAAATCCTCTAGGGGTTTTTGAAAATATGCTTCTTGGGGCTTCCCTGGTGGTGCAGTGGTTAAGAATCCGCCTGCCAGTGCAGGGGACACAGGTTCGAGCCCTGGTCCGGGAAGATCCCACATGCCGTGGAGCAACTAAGCCTGTGCGCCACAACTACTGAGCCTGCACTCTAGAGTCCATGAGGCACAACTACTGAGCCTGTGTGCCACAACTACTGAAGCCTGCACGCCTAGAGCCTGTGCTCCGCAGCAAGAGAAGCCACCGCAATGAGAAGCCCGCGCACTGCAATGAAGAGTAGCTCCTGCTAGCCGCAGCTAGAGAAAGCCCGCACACAGCAACAAAGACCCAACGCATCCAGAAATAAATAAATAAAATAAATACATTTATTTAAAAAAAAAAGGAAATATGCTTCTCTACTGCACCCCCAGAGGGCAAGTGCAGGGATGGTGGAGGAAGAATGTCTGACATTGAGGTCTGTGTACTTCCACTGGGCTCCACTGTCTCCAAATGGGTGTGTCTGGGAAGACCAGGTGGGTTCTGTTCAGGAGCATCAAGGATGGGACCTGGCCAGGTGGCAGGAGCAAAGGGCACACCAGGCAGAAGTAGGGACTTAGCTCTGCCAATAACTAGCTGGGAAATCTAGTAAACTAGCTATAAAATGAGAATGACATTAGTACCTGCCTCATAGGGCTGTGGTGAGGATTAAATTAGAAAATCCGTGGAAGCTCTTAACCTAGTGCCTGCCATACTATAAGCATTCAATCAATGTTAGCTGTTATTATTATCCCGTATTTTCTCATAGTATTTTGTGAGGGCTTCTATTTCACCTCAGATCGTTGTCTTACATGTATGTGTCTGTCTCCCCCTTTATGCAGTGTGACCTTGATGGGCAGGAATCATCTTTGTGGGGTACATAAATCCCATTTGGCCTTATCCAGTAATTGTAGATGCCAAAAATTCAGTAAATACTTGTGAAATTAAACAGACTTGACCAAGGGCAGGGAGTGGGTAGCAAGTAATGAGAGAGAGACAGAGACAGAGACAGAGAGAAAAGGAGAAGAGGGAGGGGGAAGAGGGGTGCAGGAAGAGAAAATAGTCTTCCTTGGGATGCTGCTCCTTTCTTGATTAATTTTTGGGACAAAATACAACTTAGTTCTCAATGACAAAGGACCTCATAGAGATCTTAAGCCCACTACGACCATCCTTCACCTACGTTTAAATAACATTGTGTTTGAACCACTCACATGTTACAGCCTATAAGCCCTGCGTTTCCCTTTCTGTTCACAGTCTCTAGTGTATCACCCTTGAGTACAAGCACTTACATCTCTGAAAGCTCTTATTTCTTAACCCTCCTCCCTCCAAGAGTCATCTAGTCCTCATTCTTACTAACGTTCAAGATAAAGGAAACAAGGTGGTATAGCAGAAGAAGCACTAGGTTTTAGCGCCACATACACTTGGATTTTAACCCTGGCTCTGTGTGATCTTCAGCAAGGTGTTAACTTCTCTGAGCCTCAATTTCCTCATCTGTAATAATAGCACCTACCTCTCAGGGTCATTGTGTGGACTAGAAATAGGTGTGAAAAGCCTTTAGCATTGTGTGTGAGAGTCAGCCCAGGAAAATAAAGAGCCCCACACAGAGAAGTAAGGCTTGCAGGTTTTAATGTTTCATGATTGTTAACAGAGCAGTCTCAAGGAGACCCCCAGAGAATCTGTTCTGACTTTAGAAGCACTTCCTGTGGACGATGGAGGGCCCTGCCTCATCATACTCTGGCTTGCTGATCCACATCTGCTGGAAGGTGGAGAGAGAGGCCAGGATGGAGCCTCCGATCCAGACTGAGTACTTCCTCTCTGGGGGAGCAATAATCTGCAAAGAGCAAATATGGTGAATCATGATCAGCCGCCAAGGAATAGGGAAGGTGGTCCAGGAATCATCTCACCACACTGCCAGACTACCCTGGAAAAGAACAGCCTCTGTGGTCAGAAAGGAACAGGAGAAACCTTGTGGTAGATTAGACTATTGCTCAGATTGTCAGTCTCCCTCCCACCCCATCCCCCTGCCCCTCCATGAGAAGAGTTCAGTGTTCCACCCTGTGACTTTGGGCTGGGCCCTGTATTTGCTTTGGCCAATGGGATGTCAGCAGACTTGACACAGGGGCTTGAAATGTGCTTCAGGCATGCAGGTGGGCACACTGTCTTGTGTCTCTGCCATCTTCATGAGAAGAGCTTCCCTTGAAGAGCTACTGGCCCTTCAGCCTGGGCCCCACAGTGAGAGATGTGCCCCTGACCTGAGTTGGCTGGGCCTTCAGAGCTGTCTAGCCAAGCTTGACCTAGATCAGCTGACTCCCAGCTGACCTGCAGATGCATGAGCAATAAATGCTTATTATTACGTGCCCTGAAATTTCTTAGTTGCTGTTACTCAGCAATAGCTAACCAATACAAACATCTGTAAAGGGAGTGCTGTTCTGTTCTTGCCTAGAGTTTGGATGCATGGGCAGCTTGGGCTGGGATTCCTCCATTCCTGAGTCTAAGCCAGTCTACTCAATAGTCTCTTGTATCTGAGAAGTTCTCAAATTCATACATGCCACTGGGATTCCTGAGCTTGGCCTTTAGGAATTGGTTGTCATGTCAGACAACTTTGAACTCCACCTACAAGTATATCTAAAAGGACCATGACTCTTCAACTAATTCCTGTTTCTGAAGGGACTAAGAATTCAGTGCTAGAACAAACCAGACATGAAACAGATTTTTTAGTCTCCTAAGAATCTCCCTACGTATTTCCTAAATTGCAGAGATCATGGAATAGCTAAATAAGTAGGGTCTTTAGAAGTTATCTTATTCAGGCAGACAAAAGTCACCCTGTTGCTCCTTTGACAGATACCTCAGGGACTGGCATAGCCACTAAGAAGGTAACAGATTTTACTGCTGGGCAGTTCTAGTTGTGAGAAAACTCTGGGTTGTCTTGGGCTGGAGGCCCTAAATCTCAGCCCCATTCCCACCACACTCTCTTCTTCCATATCCTGGAGCTTGCCTCACCTCCCCCAGTCCAATATGGCTGGGGTGTTTGTACCTGCACACATCCCCGGGCATCTTTGCTTACTCACTCTCTTTCCCCTGCCTGCAGTGTGCTTTCCCCTCCTCTGGTCTTATTTAAGCTGATCTTCCATTGATCATGTCTACTAATCAGATCTTAAACTCCTGGAAGGCCGGCAATGTTATTAAACTCAGGGCAGTGGCTCATAAATTGGAATATGCATCAAGTCATTGGTGTCCATTTATAAGTGTAAGTGATGGGGGCACCCCAGACCTGTTGAACCGGAATCAGGTGTGGTATCCTGACACATGGTCCTAGTAAAAAGCCGCTGCCCCAGGCCTGGCACATTGCCCCCCATGTGGCAGACCTCAGTAAGCGTGGCTGCTCCAATTGGCTCTGGGTGAGAAGAGCCCGCTGCTCACCTGTTTTCTGGTGGCCTGCTCTGCTTCCCTGTGCCAAGCACCATCTGCTAGGCAGGGGGAAAGCCTTTGTGAAGAAGGTTCTTAGAATACTGACATAGAGAACACACTTCCTCAGATCAGGCCTACTCCCCAGAGACCAACTTTATTGTGAGACTTTGTAACTTTCAACCTATTTGTTATCTCTATTTTACTCCTAACTCTTTCTAATCCTGCTAGTAGCAAAGTTCCTAGAAGCCCTAAAAGTGTCTGTCTGATTGCTTGGGGACCAGAGGCTGGGGAGAAGTGGTAAGACAGGTGGGCTCCCGTTCTGTTGAGGCCTGTGCGGTGAGAAGCATTGTGTGGGAGGGCTGTGACCAAGATGGGACAGCACATCAGAGGCCGTTCAGGAATCAAGGAATGTTCCTGTGAGTTTGAACCAGCAGACTGTCCTATAGCCAACATTCTCTCTTTGGAACTTTCACCCTCCTCTGGGGTGACACCCAAGTCCTTTTTAAAAAGTTTAAAGTTTAAAGATGGTGTGGTGTTGCCTCCTTCTTTTCTTTCCCTCTTTCCCTCCTCATTTCCTCCTCAACCCCCTCAACTTCTCTCCATTCCAAATTCTTTCACCTCCTTCTCATATGGGGTCCATGAAATTGTGTTTGAGAGCCCACGCTAAATGTGTCTCCCGCTTATCAGTGCCCAAAGAACATAATCCCCCAAGATGAAATCTGTCTCGGGCCGGAATGATGGAGCACCCAGGAGGCCACCAAGCTGTAAGCCTGGCAGCCTGACTCGGAGCATCTCCCAAGTACACAGGTCTTTGTACAAAGAACAGGTTGGAGGGAGCCAGGGCAGGACCCACCTTGATCTTCATGGTACTGGGGGCCAGGGCTGTGATCTCCTTCTGCATTCTGTCGGCAATGCCGGGGTACATGGTTGTACCCCCGGAGAGGACGTTGTTGGCATATAAATCCTTGCGGATGTCAATGTCACACTTCATGATGGAATTGTAGGTTGTTTCATGAATTCCAGCTGACTCCATGCCTAGTAGAGATCACAGTAGCTAGTCAGCATCCACCACGCCACGCCTATAGCTCCTCAGGTGACCCTTCTGTTGATGCAGCTACCCTGGTTCGCCTCAGTCACCTCCCTAATGGATTATAAGATCAGACTCTCTAACTGGTCACCGCCCTGCCTTGACCTTCCCCCAGTTCTGACTGATCTTTCACACTGTTCCCTGATGAATATTTCTAAAGGAATACTTTCATTGTATCACTTTTTTCACGGCTTTATTGAGATATAATTCATGTACCGTAATATTCACCCCTTTAAAGTGTATAGTTCACTAGTTTTTAGTGTATTCACAGAGTTGTGCAACCATCACCACAATCTAATTTTAGAACATGTTTAATACCCCCCAAATAAACTCCATGCCCATTAGCAGACACTCCATTTTCCCCTGCACTCCTTCCCCAGCCTTAGGCAACCACTAATCTATTTTCTAATCTCTATAGATTTGCCTATTCTGGACATCTCATATAAATGGAACCATACAGTATTTGTTCTGTTGTGTCTGGCTCCTTTCATGTAGCATAATGTTTGCAAGGTTCATCCATGTTATAGTCTGTTATAGCCAAATAATATTCCATTGTATGGATATACCCATCATATCATCTTTGCCTGTTGGTTGACATCTAGCTACCTTAGTCTGGCACCAAGATCTTCCACAGTAAAAGGCCCTGCCTGCCATACCAGCTCATGCCCACTTACCTGGGGTCCCCCATCTCCTGTCTTTTTTCCATGTGATATAATTCCACACTGTAGATAGAGGAATCTTCCTAAAGTGAAATACTGACTTTGCTACTCTGCTGTCTAAAAACTTCCAGGGGCTCTACATTGCTGATATGATTAACCCCCATGCTCTTTGTGTGGTCCAGTGGCTCTCTTGTTTCCTCTGTGTGCACACACACACACACACACACACACACACACACACACACACACACACACACCTCACCCATCATGTCCCAAATAGAATATGACTTGTCACTCCTCCACACTTTGCACATACCTTTCCATTTGCCCTGCATGCCATTCCCTACTCTGCACTCCTTCCATTCCCAGATACCTTAAAATTATACTCATTCTTCAAGGTTCTATTCAAATATTCACCTTCTCTGAGAAGCCTTCCCTGATTTCTTAGGCCTATAGCACTTTGTCCAGTTTGCTATTTACCACTACACTATATGTCAACATTTGCTTACAGGCCTTTCTCTTATATACTTCTCAAGAAAGTAGTTATCCTTGTATTAAATATTATCTTATTTAATCCTTGTGGCAACCCTATCTAGTAGGTACTATCATAATTTCTACTTTATAGATAAGAAAACTGAGGTTTGAAGAAGGTAACATGTCCAAGGTACAGCACTTGAAGGAGCAGAATCAGGATTTAAAACCAGGTCTGACCCCCAAACCCACCCTGTTTACTGCTATAGGTTTAAGACCCCATGATTTAAATGTTGAGGGATCCAAGAAATATTTTATGTTTTAATCTCATTCTTAGTTTCATGTTTATATTCCCATCCCACTTTTCCTTTATTTTGATTTTCTTACCCTTATATTTAAAATTAGATTTTTATCTAGTTGTATTGCTTATGTATTTTTGGTCCTTCCTGGAAAAATATAGGCTAAGTATAAACAATACACAGTGTGCGTGACTCCTGGTGTTTCTCTTTTCATCCCTGCCCTCCTGATTGGCCAGGACTACAGGCCGAGCCTCACCAATGAAGGAGGGCTGGAAGAGGGTCTCGGGGCAGCGGAAGCGCTCATTGCCAATGGTGATGACCTGCCCGTCTGGCAGCTCGTAGCTCTTCTCCAGGGAGGAAGAGGAGGCTGCCGTGGCCATCTCATTCTCAAAGTCCAGGGCCACATAGCACAGCTTCTCCTTGATGTCTCGCACGATTTCTCGCTCGGCTAGAAAGAGTAGAAATGACAGAGAGTAGATACTGAGCTCTGTTAGTTTGGTTGTCCCATTTTGATCTCCATGAAAACTTCCTTCTTCCTTCTCTTTTGGGTTCAGTCTCAAGATGAATGTTAACGTTTTCATTCCTCTTTCTAAAGTGAAAGTTCAAAATCTCGATTCCCAAGCAAAACTTTGTATGTGCTTTTCGTCTTGCTCTCATCACTCAGCCCTGACAAAGCTGCAGGCCTTCCTGAGGGCCTTTCAGGACACATTTCCCATCTAGATGGAGGCTTATATGCTGGGATTGTACAGAATCTAGGAAGGCTCCTACCTAAAACCTCTTCCTGCCCAGGGAGCCACTTCCCCTTGGAAATTCAGACCTTACTTATTCCATTTGTCCTCAGACAAACCATAAAACCCCTAGGTAATGAAATGTGCCACCAGATTCTTACCACCATTCTGCCGAATAAAAACTAGCTCTGATCCTGGTGTGGACATGGACAGAGGTAGCAGGTGCCTGGGGAGGGAAGGAGTGCTGTGAAAGCACACTTAAAAGAGGGCAAAGCCAAGTGCTTCTTAGGATGAGTAGGTCTAAGCCTTGTCTCCCTCCCCAGGGTGTCTTGGTTGGGAACCTTCCTCCTTAAATAAGCCTGCCCTGACTATCTGGTCTGGTCTAGGGGCCCAGCCCCAGCCTAGGGCCTCCCTGTTTGCCCTAAGAGAGTTTGAGGACACAGGGCCACTGACTTCTCATTAGTCATGAGAATTTCTGGTCCTAGATCAGATTTGGTTCTGAGCTCAAGTCAAGTCCAGAAAGAGGCTGGGTACCTGTGGTCACAAAGGAATAGCCTCTCTCTGTGAGGATCTTCATGAGGTAGTCTGTGAGGTCGCGGCCAGCCAGATCAAGGCGCATGATGGCATGGGGCAGTGCGTAGCCCTCGTAGATCGGGACATTGTGGGTGACACCGTCCCCTGAATCCAGGACAATGCCTAAGGACAGAGAGGATAAGACCTATGAAAACCTTTAGTATTTTCTTTCATCTGTCTCTTTCTGGGACTGGTTACCGAAAGATCTTCAACTACCATATTTTTCTTTAGCAGCTAGAAAATTCACCCATGGTGAGAATTATCAATCATATTTTTTGTGTACATCAATTTTTGTGTATGTCGGTTTGTTTTCCCAAATGTGACTGTAGGCATCTGGAAGGCAAGTAAAATGTCTCCTCTTCTTATATTCCTTGAAACACTTTCACAAAAATGCACACGTCAATTGGCATCTAGGCTGCACGTTCTTTAGTGAGACTGGATAATTTGCATATCCTTCAGGCATCAAACTAACACATATGTAGTGCTAAAAGGACTATAAAAACCAGCTTGAAAAAAATAACATTCTTTACTGATGAAACTTTTAGTAAACCATGAAAGGAAATAAGTTTTCTCAATGTGATAAGAAATCTCTCCTGATCCAACAGCCACATAATTGATGGGGAAACACTACAATATTGTTACTGTATTATTATTATTTAATATTGTCCTGGATGTTCTAGCCAATGCAATATGACAGAAAATACAGATAAGAGGTACTATCATCAAAAGGGAACAGAATCATCATTACTTGCAGATAACGTGGTTGTATACTTAGAAGACCTAAGAGAACCAACTGAGAAACGATTAGAGTTAATCAGATGATTCAGTAAGAGCCAGATCCAAAATAAATATCCAGAGATCAGCAGCTTACTCTTATACAAGGATGTTGGTCACAGCATATTTTATAATAAAAAATAAAAATTGGAGACAACCTAAAGGTCCTGCAATAGAGAAATGGTAAAATAAATAAATCAATATCATGGAACCATCA
The DNA here is from genome assembly GCF_965194805.1 of Balaenoptera borealis. Classification (NCBI taxonomy): domain Eukaryota; kingdom Metazoa; phylum Chordata; class Mammalia; order Artiodactyla; family Balaenopteridae; genus Balaenoptera; species Balaenoptera borealis. Next base: position 27,406,303 of record NC_138871.1, read on the forward strand.
CACAATGACTCCCGTGTGGCCACTGAACATGACGTTCACAGCATAAAACCAAGCGCAAAGCATGGGATACAGAACTGCATATACCTATATTTCCCCATCACCGTCCTTATCACCTGCAGTGAAATTATCCTTTACTTTCATCTCTCCTCCACTAGACTGTTAGCTCCATAATGGCTGGTCTGTCTTGTTTGACAGTGTGTGCCCATGGCCTGTAGTGTTTGTCACATGGTAGGGAGTAACGGAAAATATTTGAATGAATGAATAAATGGACAAATCAATGAATACATGAATGAATGTTTGAAAGATGTTCATGCAAGCTGTGAAGCCCCTATTAAAAATCACTTTATTTTGAAGTTCCCTCTGTTTCCCTGAGCTCCTTTCTATACCAAGGCCACGTCATACTTACACACCCAACATCATAGGTTCTGCCATTGCTGCTTCATGAGCAGAAACATTCTAGCATTGTTGGAAAGTGTGTACAAGCTCCCAGACTAACTACTGTGAGGGAAATGGCCCTTGCAGGTTGTATTAGTCATGGTTTGTTCATGTAAATTCTTTCCAGCTACACTGGGTAGACTCGCATCTGCATTTTACATGGGCTTGCCTTCTGTTATCCCTAATCAAGGTTTTCCTTGGACTTTGACTGTCCCACTGATTCTTCTGAACAGGAATCTCCGCAAGAGCCCAGCTTTCCCTTCCTCCCTCTCAAGTCAGAAAGGGAACGGATTACAGGGCTACTCACCTGTCGTGCGGCCAGAAGCATAGAGGGAGAGCACAGCTTGAATGGCGACGTACATGGCAGGGACATTGAAGGTTTCAAACATGATCTGAAAGAACAATGCAGAATAGAAGACTATCTGGCAGAAATCACAGCACCTCTTGGTCCACAGAATGGTTTGTAATTTTATTAAGGGCAGGAACTGTGCTTATTTACCCCTCTCCCACCTCCCATACGTTCTGGCATGGACTACAAACACAGCAATTCTCAAAAAAATTCTGTTGCATTGATGCATGAATGGGAGAAAGAATCTGGCCAAGCATCCATGTTGTGTTCTTGTGCCAGTGCTCAAGTCTTCCTGGCCTCTTACCTGGGTCATCTTCTCCCTGTTGGCCTTGGGATTTAGGGGGGCCTCCGTGAGCAGGGTGGGGTGCTCCTCAGGTGCTACCCGCAGCTCATTGTAGAAGGAGTGGTGCCAGATCTGGTTGGGACAAAAGTCAGATGAGTCCAGCAGACTCCCAGTGGGCTGGAAACTTCCTATGGACATGCCCATGCTGGGGGAGTATGGTACGATGCTCTCAGAATGGACTGGATCTGGAGAGGAGGCCTGTCAGCCATGGGAATTTCTGATTGCTCTTTAGAGGTTATATTCCTTCTCAACAAGGCCCCAGACAGGACTCAGACCTGGGGCCAATATACTTAGTGTGTTGATTATTTCTGTCTGGCCTTGGCTCCTCTTTACACCTCTCCGTTGTCTCCCCTGCTTTGTGCCCTGAGGGACAAGGCCCTCTGCAGCTCTCTGGCTTCTGGCTGTGCTTGGCTGATAGAAGATACCAGCAAGAGGTTGGAGAGTGGGAGGGGGGAGAAGGGCATGGTGATCTCCCGGCAACACTGTGGCCTCCCTGAGCACAGCTCCTGTTGCGCAGCCCCTCCTCAGGCTCCAGCTCTCACTGAGCTCTAGTCACGCTGCCCTTGCCCTTCAGCCTTCCAGCTGTAAGAGCTTCCCTCTGTTGCTGGCACTTGAGTGCCTCTGCATCCCTTTCTGGTTCCCTAAACCTGCTCACACCTCTGTAAGTAGTCCTTCCTTAAATTAATTTCAGAACCCCAGCTGAGTGTATACTGTCTCCTGCTGAAGCCTGACAGATATGCATTAACTGTCACTGTGTTTCTCAACCTCAGCGCTTTGACATTTTAAGTTCAATAATTCTTCCTTGTGGGGGAGCTGAAGTGCATTACGGGATGTTTAGCAGCATCCCCGTGTTCCACCCACTAGATGCCAGTAGCATGTCTCCAGCTGTGAGGAGCAAAAATGTCTCCAGACATTGCCAAATGCCCCTGGGAGACAAAATCGCTGCTTTAGAGGAAGTTACTTCTTCCCGCTGTGTACTGTTCCCTCTTTAGTGATCCAGGACAACAAACAGGAGCCTTTATTTCAGAGGGATCTGGCAAAGAGTGGCAGGGACACAGGGCTTTGATTTCCTCAGAGGTGGGGCACAGGGTCCTCTGATTCCATTGTACCCATGTATTTAAGGACCCCTGGCTTTGTGCTAGGATGGTGCTAAATGTAATCTTAGTTTCAAAGTCTGGAGGGGAGAAAGGCAGTCAAAAAGACAAAATACAAGACATGTCTATATTTTAATGAAGGAAGAGGCAGGAGAAGTTCGTTTTCTGGGAGATTTGAGTAGGTCCTGAAGGCAAAGGAAGGTCTCCAGAGACTGAGGAGGGCATCTGAGGCAGAGCAAATGGCACAAGCAGAGGACCTGGGCTGTGGAGGTGTCACAGGAGACGCGAAGGAGATGGCAATTAGGCTTAATAATGTGATCTTAGTATTTCCTCAAATGTGGGCCCTGGATGCTTTGGGATAATTGTTATAGGTGCAGGTTCCTAGGCTGTATCCTAGGCCCACAAATCAGAATCTTTGGGTGGGAAGGGAAAGCTGGGAAGAAGTGAGAGAGTGGCATGGACATATATACACTACCAAATGTAAAATAGATAGCTAGTGGGAAGCAGCTGCATAGCACAGGGAGATCAGCTCGATGCTTTGTGACAACCTAGAGAGGTGGGATAGGGAGGGTGGGAGGGAGACTCAAAAGGGAGGGGATATGGGGCTATATGTATACTTATAGCTGCTTCAGTTTGGTGTAGAGCAGAAACTAGCACACCATTGTAAAGCAATTATACTCCAATAAGTATGTAAAAAAAAAAAAGAATCTTCGGGTGTTGGGCCCAAGCATCTGCACTTCATCTTACTTCATTTTCGGAAGCTTTTATAAAGTACTTTAAAAGTTAAAGATGTCGACAATTTTTAAATTAGGAAAATATTTTTAAGAGGACTAAAAATTTCTCATATTTCCATTACTTAATAATAAATAGTTAACACTTTGGCTTTTTTCTTCTCCCTAATCTTTCATCTTTATGTATTTTTAAATTTATTACTACTACCATTTATTTACTTCATATGCTTTCATTTATTTATTATTTACTACTCTTACACTTCTATGTTCAATTTTGTTTCCTGTCACTTTTCAGTTAATGTAACATAAATAACTTTCTTTTCCATAGTAAACATTTATTTTTAATAAATTGAACTAAAATTTTTTTAATGTTTACACAACATTTCATCATATACCATCATCATCATATATTTAATCACATTACTATTCATGGTATCTTTGATTTTTGTTTATAAATAATCTTGTGAAAACTATCTTTGTACATATTACATTTTGTTTTTTCTATTCAGGATGTTTTCCAAAGAAAAAAATTCTAAGAATGGAATTACTGAACTACAGAGCATGGCAATTGGAAAACTTTTTGATTTCTATCACCCACAAAGAGGCTAATTTTGTCTTTACTTCAGAATAGAAATTGCCTGTTTCACCCTTAAGTGCATTCAGTGTTCTCACTCTTAAAATATGAAATAATTTGACAGATAAAATTAATACCTAGTTGTTTTACTTTGAATTTTTAAATAAGTTTTTAAATAATTTTTCAAATAAGTTTAAACTTCTTCAGATTTTCAACCTTTGATAATTTCTATTTGGCCAATTATCTGGTCATGTCCCTTGATTATTTGTCTGGTGGAGACTTTGTGTTTTTAATTATCAATTTACATTAGTTGTTTATATTAATCCTCTTTTGCACTTGTGAATACTTTTTGCAATTTGTTGTTTGCCTTTTAAATTTGGTTTTGCTTTTCACATACTAGAAGTTATGATTTTTTTTTTATTGAAGTATAGCTGATTTTTTTTAAATTAATTAATTAATTTATTTATTTTTGGCTGTGTTGGGTCTTCGTTTCTGTGCAAGGGCTTTCTCTAGTTGTGGCGAGCAGGGGCCACTCTTCATCGCGGTGCGTGGGCCTCTCACTATCGCGGCCTCTCTTGTTGCGGAGCACAGGCTCCAGACGCGCAGGCTCAGTAGTTGTGGCTCACGGGCCTAGCTGCTCCGTGGCATGTGGGATCCTCCCAGACCAGGGCTCAAAGCCGTGTCCCCTGCATTGGCAGGCAGACTCTCAACCACTGCACCACCAGGGAAGCCCGAAGTTATGATTTTTAAGAAGTCACATTTGTCATTCTTTTTCTCTGACTTCTTTCACCAGAAATTTGATAAATACTCACACTTACTATATTGTATTTTTTATCATTTGAATTTCTATATTTAACTTTCATATTCAATTGATATGTGTTTGATGAAATTGTATGAAGTAAGGGCCATAAACAGATTCCCTACCCCCCAAATAATGAATCAGTTGTCACAGAATAATTCATTGAATTATTGAATCCTTCTCTCCCCTCTGGTCTTGGAAGTTTCATTTACCATGTATTTCTTTTTTACCTCTGTATTGGCACCAAATTGTTTTAATTTTTATAACTTTATATTATATTTTACTATTTGGATATAGCAAGTCTCCTCTCATAGTTTTTCTTATTCATTTTATTCTCATAAATTTTGTCTTATTTATTTTTCCACACTTTATGATTATCTTGCATGATTAAAACTCGTGGTATTTTTAGTCAAACTCATAGAAGCAGAGAGTAAAATGGTAGCTACTAGGAGCTGGGGGGAGGGAAAAGAGAGGCTATCTTAGTCAAGGCATACGAAGTGTCAGTTATGCGGGATGAGTAAATTCTGGAGATCTAACATAATATATTAGCATGGTGACTAAAGATAACAATGCTGTCCTGTATACTTGAAATTTACTAAGAGGGTAAATCCTAAGTGTTCTCACTGCAAGGGAAAAAACCAAACAAACTATGTGAGGTAGTAGATATGTTAATTAGCTTGAGTATGGTGACTATTACATAATGTATACACATATCAAATCATCAAGTTGTATACCTTAAATATATACAATTTTTAAAATTGTGAGATTTTTGTTAGAATGGCAATGAGCCTATAAATTAATTTGAGGAGATCTGACAGCTTCACCCTATTCAGTTTTTCTTTTAAGGCACATAATATATTTTAGGGGTTTCTTTAAAGAGTTCATATTACTACTGTGAATAAATTATTTTGTCTATTATGTTTTCAAATTAGATATCATTAGAAATATAATAATATGTGCCACGTATTGAGCATTAAGTATGTTCCATGCCTTGGGATTATACTAAATATTTGCCTAGTTCAACCTCCAAAGCAACCTAATGAAGAAAGTATTTTTATTTCCACAAATAAGGAAGCTGAGGCTTAGAGGGAAGGATTTGCTCCTAGATCTCCCTGCCACTGACTCCAGTGTCTGTGCTCTTAACCATCCCACAGAGTGAAGCAAGAGCTATTGTATTTTTATCTATTTATGTCACATTCAGAGTGACTGAATCTAGGGTTTAGAGAAAAGTATATGCGTAGTACAGATTTCAAATCAGCTTTCTTTATTCCCAGTTGCAGTCTGCTCAATAAGCCCTCTATTACATTTCAAAAGACAGTCATTGTAGAAACAAGAATTCTCAGACAACTGTCAGTGGAATTTATCAAAAGAATATTAGAAATATTGTACAGCAACTATACTTCAATTTAAAAAAAGGATATTAGAAAGGCTCTATTAGCATTTTGCACGTGATTTTGTGGAACACAAACTACCATTTAAAAAATTACCCCCCACGTCTTCTTTTTAAAAAATATTTTATTTTCATTTATCATTTACAGGTGGTTTGTTCCTGATGTTAATATTTCCTAGGTATCTAGTGAGAGTTTGATCTTTTTTTGGGGGGGGGGGCACGTGGTATGAGAGATCTTAGTTCCCAGACCAGGGATCAAACTCCTGCCCCCTGCGGCAGAAGCACGGAGTCCTAACCGCTGGGCTGCCAGGGAAGGCGCCCCCTCAACATCTTCTGACATGAAAAAAGCTTCTAGAAACCGGTAGAGATTCCTATTTAAATTTTTCACTAGAGAAGCATCATACTAATATAGCATTAATGCACCTATCTGAGGTCATGACAGGGAAAATAAAGGGGAGAAGCTATTTGCCTTTCTGGAAGCAGCAGAGCATTTTAAAGGATAAGCACTGCGCTGGAGTGAAAACTGGAAAGGATAAAGCTGGGACTTAGGCGGGACCAGGTCCTCAAATGCCAGACAGGGAGTCAGGAACCAACTGTGGGTTAGTGAAGAGTCTGAGGAGGTGAGTGACATGATCTGGTCTGTTTTTAGAAAGACAAGCTTTGCAGAAGTGCAGAGAATGAATTAGGTGAGTGAGGCAGGAGACAAAGAAATCAGTCAGGAAGGCATTGGAGTTGTCTAGTGAGAGATGTTGGCAGCTGAGGCTGGGGAATGCCCGGGGGATGGACAGGAAGGAAAGAAGGACGTGAGAAACGTTGCAGAGGAAGAGTTGGCAGGGCAGAGGGTGGGTGTTGATGATGTTAAAGTGAGCACCCTAAAGGGGGAGTCCACCAGTACCTTCTCCATGTCATCCCAGTTGGTGATGATGCCGTGTTCAATGGGGTATTTGAGAGTCAGGATCCCTCGCTTGCTCTGAGCCTCATCCCCCACGTAGCTGTCTTTCTGGCCCATTCCCACCATTACACCCTGCAATGCAAAAGAGAAGGAAGGAGAACGGAATTGGCCGAGAGCTCCGCTTAGAGGGATTCAGGTATTGGAGGGTCTCTGAAGAAGGTTAAAGATAGGGAAAATGTCCTTCTTCCCCTGGAAACCGGACTGAAGGAGACAGGGTGAGGCAGATACCGATGAATGTAGAGATGGCGGGAGGGAAGGCGGAGGATTTCTTGGGGGCTTGTCTCTTTTCTTTGTCCTAAAACAATGTCATTTTCTGAGAGAACAGGGCCCATCCATACACGTCTTCCTCTTACCTTACCTTACTTAGCACACACACACACACGCACGCATGCACACACGCACACAGGCGCGCAGCTCAGCATGGACTCCACAGTCCAGTGCGTCCTCCTAGTAACTCAAAGCCTTGGGTCCAGATGAATACATACCTGGTGGCGAGGGCGACCCACAATGGAAGGAAAGACAGCCCGGGGGGCGTCATCTCCTGCAAAGCCAGCCTTGCACAGGCCAGAGCCATTGTCACACACGAGTGCAGTGGTCTCCTCTTCACACATGGTGAGTGTGGCCGAGTGAACCAGGGGCTGGAGCACCTAGGGAACTGGGGAGAAGAGAGGTAATTGGCCACTTGTCAAAATCATGTTGGAGACCGTCTTCTTGGCTGTCTTGGGGCCTGACCCCATCGGCAACCAGGACCTAGTTCCAGGAGGGACAGGTGTGGACCTGGCCCCTTACTCTCTGGCATTTGGGCCTCTTCCCTCTACCTTACTGTTTTGGGCTGAATTGTTTACCCCCCAATTTCTATGTTGAAGTCCTAACCCTAGTACCTCAGAGTGTGACTGTATTTGGGGATAAGGCCTTTAAAGGGGTAATTAAAGTAAAATGAGGTCATTAATCCAATATGAGTGGTGTCAAATATGCCTAATTCAATGGAACAGGTATCTTTATAAGAGGAAATTGGAACACAGACACACACAGAGGGAAGATCATGTGAAGACACAGCAAGAAGACAATCATCTACAAGCCAAGTTGAGAAGCCTCAGGAGAAACCAGCCCTGCTGATACCTTGACTTCAGCCTTCTAACCTCCAGAACTGTGAAAAAATAAATTTCCCTTGTTTAAGCCAGTCTGTGGTACTTTATTATGGCAGCCCTAGCAAACAAATCCACCTGCTTCTCAAAGACCTGAAATGACTACAAAGCGTTAATCTAATGGAAAGAATCTCTAAAGACTTGAAGTTTAGAAAAGGAATTGAAAAAATTTGCAGTAAACATAATTAAGGGTTATTATTTGCTATATAAAAGAACTCCTACAAATCAATAAGAAAGAAGTAAATAGCCTAAAAGAAAAAAGTAAAAAGACTATGAATAGATAGTTGACAGAAAACGAAATGCAAATACCCAACAATTACATGAAAAGATGTTCCGCCTCACTAGCTATCAGGAAATGCAAATGAAATAAGACCATTTTCACCCATCGTATTGTTAAGATTCAAAGTTTTATTATAGGTGTTGGCAAAGTTGTGGGAACACTGGCACTCTTTTTTTTTTTTTTAAAGATATTTTATTTATTTATTTATTTGTTTTATTTATTTATTTTTGGCTGCTTTGGGTCTTCATTGCTGCGCGTGGGCTTTCTCTAGGTGCGGCGAGCGGGGGCTACTCTTCTTTGCGGTGCGCGGGCTTCTCATTGCAGGGTTAATCAGAGAAACACACCAACACACAATCTGGTACTACCCAAAAGTCCCTTGTGGGATACTGTACTGAGGTTAAGAGAAGGGCCAGGCAGATCGACATGGACTAATGTGGATAGATTTCTAAACCATTCTGCTGAGTGAACAAAGCAAGTTGCAGAATAGAATGTCCAGCATAAAACCATTTATGAGTTCTTTTTAGAGCACAAGACAATATTGTGCATTTTCCATAATTTTCTTTTTGTGTGGATGTGAACACAACAAAAAGTTCTGGAAAAAAAAAATCTAAGACTGATCATAGTGGTTACCTGGAAGTGGGAAGGGGACTGAGAGGAGAAGTGCCGTAATGTTTTAATTTTTAACAAGGAGACTGTATCCATGTATAGTTTATAATTAAAATCAATCATACATATCATTAAGGAAAATAAGATGCAGGTGAAAATGTACAATCCTAAGGGTAGGAGCCCCTTGAGGAGGACAAGGCAGCCTGAGAGGAGAGAGGAAAGTGAGAGAATTCGTGATGGGACTCACTGCCCCTGTTGCTTCAGATGGAGAAAAACAGAGAAGTCTTTCCTCCAGTGCTGATATCTGAATTGGGACGACTGCAAAGTGACGAGGGAATGAATTTTTCTAACGTCTGTTGCAGGTTTTCTTTCTTTGGGTGAGGGGCAGTGTAAAAAGACCACACCTGACAAATTCTTGGCACTTGATGACGAAAGAGAAGCAATGGCAGCTCAGGAGATGGTGTGCAGATTGCCTTCCAGCCTGAGAAGCCCCCCAGTGGGGCAGACTGGAAGTGGGGAGGGTCCCAGCTCGGGGTGGGGGTGGGGGTGGGAGTCCAGAGAAGAGAGGCACGAGGCATGGAGAGAGAAGGTGGCTGCAGAGGACAGCCCACCCAGCTTCATTCGGAACGTGTGGCAGGAGGGGAAGAAGAGAGCTGCCCTAGATGCCTGGGACGCTGGTCCTCCAACACCCTATGTGAAAGGAGGACAGCAAAGACCATGACCAAAGCAAAGAGGAGACAGAGTCCCAGGCCTGAGAACGGGAGGTCAGAAAGGCTACCTAGAGACTGAGCGGAAGCTTATTCACACAGTTTGCAGGCTAGAAGGAAGCCCTTGCCTGTTATGTTCAAAGCAGGGTGCACACTAGGGGAGAGGCCCACTGTGACTTCTTGAATCTAGCTCTCCTTGTCCTTGCTGACCCACATGATCACCCATGGTCACAGTGATCAAGTCCCAGTTCTCACACTTGGCCTACAAGGCCCAACAGGGTCTGGCCCCTGCCTGTGTCTCCAGGCTCATCTCCCCCCTGGCCCCCCTTGGCCTTCTCACTCCGGCTGTGTGGAGTTCCTTTCCATTCTCCAAATGTGTCATCTTGTCTCCCTTCTGGCCCTTTAGACATGGGGTCTGGAACACCCTTCCCCCAACATATTTGCTACTGACTCCCATCATCTGTCAGGCCTCTGCATCAGCACTGCATTTTCAGTCTCTCTGGCTTACCGGTCTCAGTTAGTGGCCCTTCTTCTTTGCCCCACAGCACCTTGAACTTGTCCCAGCAATGATCAACTCTGCACATCTGGGCTCATCTGTAGCTCTGTAAAGGCAGGAGCTATGCCTGTCCTGTTCTCCAGCGATTCTTCAGTAAGCCTCGCACAATGTCTGGCACAGGGTGGGCTCTTAAACCTTTTTTTTTATCCAGATGAATGAGTGAATGAATCAATGGATGTCAAGGAGAAGGATTTTCAGAATAACAAATGTAGAACAAACACTGGTGAGAGGACACTGGTCTGAGACGAGGTGGAGATTGAAGGAAAGTACCTAGTTGTTCAAAACAATGTTGTCTCTGGTCTGAACAGTTTCTGGACTGCAGGGAAGATCCCTAACCTTCTGCCATGTTAGACCAATGGAGAAATGGAGAGATGTCAGGAAATGGAGATGGCAAATATTGTTCCAATATTCAAAAAGGGAAAGAAGGCAGATATCTAAAACCTCAGATAATCTTGATATACAAATTATGCAGGTTTTCAGAAGGTGTTATTAAAGAAGCAGTGGGCTTCCCTAGTGGCGCAGTGGTTAAGAATCTGCCTGGGGCTTCCCTGGTGGTGCAGTGGTTAAGAATCCGCCTGCCAATGCAGGGGACACGGGTTCGAGCCCTGGTCCGGGAAGATCCCACATGCCGCGGAGCAACTAAGCCCGTGTGCCACAACTACTTAGCCTGCGCTCTAGAGCCCACGAGCCACAACTACTGAGCCCACATGCCACAACTATTGAAGCCCACGCGCCTAGAGCCCATGCTCCGCAACAAGGGAGGCCACCACAATGAGAAGCCCGCGCATCGCAATGAAGAGCAGACGCCCGCGGGCAGCAACAAAGACCCAACGCAGCCAAAAATAAATAAATAAATCTATTTTAAAAAGAATCTGCCTGCCCAGAAATAGAGACACAGATGTAGAGAACAAACATGTGGACACCAAGGGGGGAAAGCGGCAGGGCAGGGCAGGGCAGGGCGGGGCGGGGCGGGGCGGGGCGGGGCGGGGCGGGGCGGGGCGGGGCGGGGGGGTGGAGGTGTGTGATGAATTGGGCGATTGGGATTGATATGTATACACTGATGTGTATAAAATTGATGACTAATACGAACCTGCTGTATAAAAAAATAAATAAAATAAAATTCAAAAATTCAAAAAAAAAAAGTAAGCTTCTTCCAAGCAATTCAGAGGGAAATAGAATATAAAATTTTAGAATTTTAAAACGTTTTTTCCCCCTTCTGTTGTTTTCAAAGGCTTTGGGGGTGGCAGGGGGAGGTGGTGGTAGTGGGATATTGGAGTTAGAATAGCCATAACATAAAAACAGTGAATTTTACTAAGGAAAATGAATCCCAGGAATTCTGTTCAAATAGGATAGATTCTTTTGTTGTGCTAGAGGTGTCCTGTGTTGAAGATACTAGGCTACATGGGAGTATTTGTCTAGAAAAGAAAAAAATTTTTATTAATTAGTATTTTATTGTTGACAATAAAGTTGGAATATGATAATAAAAAAATAAGGACTTCCCTGGTGGCGCAGTGGTTAAGAATCTGCCTGCCAATGCAGGGGACACAGATTCGAGCCCTGGTCCGGGAAGATCCCACATGCCGCAGAGCAACTAAGCCCGTGCGCCACAACAACTGAGCCTGCGCTCTAGAGCCCGTGAGCCACAACTACTGAGCCTGCGTGCCACAACTACTGAAGCCCGTGTGCCTAGAGCCCGTGCTCCGCAACAAGAGAAGCCACAGCAATGAGAAGTCCGCGCACCGTAACAAAGAGTAGCCCCCGCTCGACGCAACCAGAGAAAACCCACACACAGCAATGAAGATCCAACGCAGCCAAAAATAAATAGATTTATAAAAAATAAATAAATAAATAAATAAATAAATAAATTAAAAAAAAGAAGAATCAGCCTGCCAATGCAGGGGACACAGGTTCAATCCCTGGTCCGGGAAGATCCCACATGCCGCGGAGCAACTAAGCCCGTGCGCCACAACTACTGAGCCTGCACTCTAGAGCCTGCGAACCACAACTACTGAGCTCACTCGCCACAACTACTGAAGCCCGTGCGACTAGAGCCCGTGCTCCGCAACAAGGGAAGCCATCACGATGAGAAGCCCGCGCACCGGAACAAAGACCCAATGCAGCCAAAACTAAATAAAATAAAAATAAATAAATTAAAAAAAAAAAGAAGCAGTGATTTCTTGTAATTGATTAGGGTTTACCAAGAACAAATGTTGGCAGACTAACAGCCTCCCTTTTTCCACAGGACCCCCTGGCTGGAAATGCAGGAGAAGGTGGGAGACATTGAGCTTAACTTGATCTTGGCATCTGACAAATTCTCCCGTGATATCCCTATGGATAAAGCCATGTGGGCTGAACAATAAATCAATTAGGCATATTTACAGCTGCCTGAGTTATTGTCACTGAAAGGTGTTAATTGACAGGTCACTGTCAACCTGGAGGCAACGATATGCCTTAGAGCTCCACTCTTGATCCTTTCTCATGTGACATGTTTATAAATGAGTTGGATGAAAATATGGAGTGCATGGTGATCAAATGTCCAGATAAAACACACATGTTGGCTGGAAGAATCGAAATCCAAAAGATCTCAAAAAGCAGAGAAAATGAACTGAATCCACTAAGATTAAATTTAATAGGATAAATATGAGGTTGCGGATGTGGGTCTGAATAACCAAACTGTGAAAGCTCTTGTTCAGCCTCTGTGAGCAGGACCTGGGGTCTTGTCGACAGTCTGCAGTGTGCTGGAGCCATGATAAAAGCTAACCCCACCTTCAGCCAGAGCGCTGTGTCCGGTTCTTAGGGCCACCGTTGCCAGCAGAGCTGTGGGAAGGTGGGCTCCCGTTCACGGCTGACATGGCAAATTGTACTACTTTTCTAAAGAGGAATTCAAAAATACTTATCAAAAGCCTTAAAAATGTACATATCTCTTAACTCCACAAAGACACTTCTAGGAATTTATCCTTGGGAAACACTCATGGGTGAGTGCAAAGATTTGGCCAACTTTAATGCAAAAAAAAGTTATTGAATAATAAATAAACTGGTTTCTAAACTAGACGCCAGAAACCTCCCTACAACAGAGAGAGCAGAATATTTAATGTCCTGGAAAAAGTGCAAGCTGCTTTGTTAGGTGAAACACAATATGTTCTGTGGTTCCATTTTTGGTAAAAATGTATTTTTAATTTTTAAAAATTGGGAGCCTTTCACATACATTATCTATTTAATCCTCACAAAAGCCCTGAGGGAAGATATTTTTAGTTCCATTTTACAGATAAGGAAACCAAGTCTCAGAGAAGTGAAAGGACTTAGCTCTCGGGCTCCTCACTGGGAGCAGCAGGGCTGGCCTCAGCCCAGGACAGGCTTCAAAGCTTGGGCTTGCACCTTCCCCACCACCTCAGTGAAACCCTCACAACTTCTCCATGTTTGGTGTTTTTGCTTCTGCCTCTCTGTCTCTCTAGCACTTTTGGCAGCAAAAGCCCTAAAACCAAAGGGTCTGTGTTCTTTTCTCTCTGTGAGCCTCTGAGCCCCTCCTATGCCATGCCTAGGTCTAGATTTATGTTTACAGCCCCTGCATCGGTGTTTAGCACATAGTAGGTGCTCAGGAAATGTTGGATGGCAATCCCACCACCTGCCTGGCCTTCCCCTGACAGTCTGCTCTGCCCCTGCCCCTGCAAATTGAGCTCGAGTCCCCACAGGCCAGTCTCAGGGCAGCTCGGTCATGTGGGCCTGATTTAGAACCACACAGGGACAGTCTTCTTCACAAGCTGGTCACAAAGAGTTGTGTTTCCTTGTTCTAGCAGGTGGTCCACCTTGAGGAGAAAACAACCCCAAAAGCTAGAAGGTGGCCAAGAGGCAAAGCTGCACCTCTGTGACTGTCTCCCTCTGGGGTCCCCTCTCTCTTGTGACTTATAGTTCAAGGCTGTCTGGCTTTTCAGTGAACCCTTTTGTCTCCCCTTGAAGTTCCCCACCCAAAGTAAGAAAGAACGCTGGACTTTGTTTCCCAGCAGCTGAGACAGCTGGCCTGGAGTGGAGCTTGGCGTGGCCCGTGCTGTGCTGCCCGGGGAGAAGGCTTGGACCCTGGAGCCAGGATCCCCTGGAATGTCTCTGCCAGGGGAAATTCTAAACTTCACTCAGCCACTTGCTGGTAATTTGTGGCTAGACTCGAGCGTGTCAACTGAACCAGAGCCAATGTCACTGTGGTTTCCTGGGTCACAACCACTTTGCACTCGCAGAAAGCAGAGTTCACTGTTCTGGCTCTTTCAGCACGTACTACATCTGGGCTTCATTGAGGGTTTCACAGAGTTAGAAACACAGCTCCCCGCTCCTCTCTGAAAAGTGGCCAAAATCCAAAGACATAATGAGCGCAAAGAATTTGCTCACCCATGCATCCCCCTGGCCACCCCCAAGCAAACATGAGGACAAGATGAGAGCCCCCTACACTCACTCTCTGAAGGAGAAGGGTTTGGCTTCAGAGTTCTCTCCTGCCCTTCCTTCTTTGCTCTCCTCCTTCTGGGCACCCCTTCCCATGGCCAAGTCCCACGGCTCCCTCTTTGGCCTCCAGTTTCCTCAACTGTAAAATGGAAATGGTGACATCTATCTCCCAGGATAATGGATCAAATGAAATAATGGAAATGAAGTGCTTTATAAATTGGAAATCAATTTAAATCAGGGTCAGCAAACTAACGCCTGTTTTTGTGAGGCCCGCGAACTAAGAATGGTTTTGACATTTTTTAATGGTTGCAAAAAAGCCAAAGAATAAGATTCTATGACCCAAGAAAATTATATGGAAATCAAATAATAAATAAAGTTCCATTGGAACGCAGCCACACCCATTCACTTACATACTGTCCATGGCTGCTCCGGTACAATGGCAGAGTTGAGTAGCTGTGACAGAGACCTTTAGACTCACAAAGTCTAAAATATTTACTATCTTGCCCTCTACAGAAAAAGTTTGCCAGCCCCTTTTGTAAAGGGCTGCTCAAATAATAATTCTTATTATCTCTCTTACTCTTCTCCATTAGAGCTTGCTCCCCGGATGAAGCCTGCCATACTGGAAGGAGATGAATTGATCCACTTCACCAATCAATGATTATTGAAGGGAAGGTTGAATTTATGCCAGTTCCCAAAGACGTTTTCATTTTAGGGGAAAGTTTGAGTCCTAAAAGGAGGGCCTCTCAGATAGTGAGATTTCAAATACTAGTTGGGGAAACATCTTGGAGTGAGGGCTTCAAATGACAAGTAAGCAGCTGCCTATTAAAATCTGCAAACACATATATCCATACAATGACTTCACAAGAAACACTCCTATGGTGGAAAATTCTAGCAGCACCTCTTATTAACTTCGGGGTATCTCGACTTGGTTAATATACACTAATTAAATTAAAAATGGCTTCTGGCTAGCAATATTTCTGATCCTCAGGAATCTGCCATTTGGACCTGCTCTTCTGGCTTTTACCTCGGCCACTCACTCTCTCCCCCTGCTCAGCTCTAGTCCCAACCCCTCTCCTGAGCTCCAGAGCCCATGGGGCATCTACACTCCATGCCCTGGCACCTCAACTCCACCTCTGAGACTGCTGTCCTCATCACCGTCCTCTGACTGGAATGGCCCCTCAGAGATTGGCACCACCCACCCAGGATGGAACCCAAGCCCAACACCCTGACTGCTTCCTCCTCCCTCCCAACCAATCCCCAGGCCCTCTTATTTCTGCCTCCATGTAGCTCCAGCCACCAACTTGGGACCACTGCACACTGTTGTAGCACTCTTGCCCTGTTCAGTCCACTCCCCTCACAGCTGCCTGAGCAGTCCCTTCAGAGGGCAGACCTCTTGCTATCATCCTTCTGTGGTGCCCCATTGCCCAATCCCTAGTAATCTGGCCCTGCCTGCCCCTCTGACCTTAGCTTTCCCTGCTTCCTGCCTTGAAATCTATATTCAGTGGAGTTGAGCCCCTTAAACAGTCCTAAAGAACATGCTCCCTCTGTCCTGGGACTACCCCTACTTCAGGGCCCAGCTCAGGTACCCCTTCCTCCAGGAAGCCTTCCCTGATAACTTCTGGGCTGGGTGAGGGGCTCCTCCTGTGCTTTACCCCTTTCATATATTTATCTTCTCCATGGTTCTCATCTGTCTCTCCCAGTGATTGCAGAAGCCCCTACACTGTCCCTAAGGAGCAGAGACAGTGCCTGGTACATAACAAGTGCTCAATAAATGTTGCCAGAATGAACAAAGGGAAGGAAGAAAGAAATCTAGCTTCAAGGTCATGATGTCATTCTGCCCATCTTGGTTTCCCAGGCATAACATGTAGAATCTCTGCTCATTAGAGTTTCTCTAGTGCCCATGTATCTCTGCCACAGGAATCTCTGTCTCGCTGCAGCCCAAGGGCTCACCTCAAGGTCTAAACCCATTCAAATAATAAAAGCAAGTGCTAGAGCCTCCCTATGCAAAGTGTGGTCCCAGACCAGCAGCCTCAGCATCACCTGGAAGTTTATTAGGCATGGAAATTATCAGGCCCACCCCAGTCTACTGAGTCAAAATCTGGGGTGGGGGGCGACAAAGCAATCTGTGTTTTAACAAGTTGTCCAGGTGATTTTTAAAGTTTGAGCACTCAGGGCCAGGCCCTGACAGTGTTGACCTGAGCACTTTATACATATATTATCTCATTTAATCCTCACAACAGCACTGCCAGATAGGTATTATTACCAGTGCTCCCATTTTACAGGTGAGGAAATTGAGGTCACTTAGTAATTCTGGTAGCTGGGGAGTCTGCCTCCAAGGCCTGCATCATAACCCCAGCCAGCCTCAGCTGTAAAGAGATGTTAGCAGACTCTGTTCACAAAAGTGGACACAGCCCCTTGATCTATTTTCCTCTTAATTATTTATGCTCTTGTGTCTGTGTGTGTGCCGTTGGGGGAAGATGATGGCATTGGTGGGTGGTTTCACAGCCAGGTGTGGGTCTTTTGTACAAGTTGCTTAACTTCTCTAAGGTCTCAGTGTCTTCATCAGAGAACGAATGAATTAGATGGTTCCACTTCCTTCCAGCCCTAAAACCACATGATGCCCCAGGACACTTACTCCACTCCACTCCACTTTTTGCATCCTCCAATGACCCTGGAGCCTTCAAGGGTGAGAAAACTCTTAGCCAAGCATGAATCAGAGAGACCCACGGGGGTCTGAAGAAAATACTCACCCATCCCCAGCAGACACAGACACAGGGGCCATAATTGGTTTGGATTTAAATGCCCCGAGAAGAAGTCATTTCTCTGAAAAGCATCTGTTCCCCTAAAACAGCCTCCCAGACATTCTGAGCCACGACCAAGCTCACCTCATGGGTGTAGATCTGCGCTGGCTCTGGTGAGCAGTGACAGCAGAGACCGCAGGTGACACATCCCACCCACCACCCAGTTAGGAGGGCAGGGAGTCCCGTTCCAGGCTGTTCCTGCCCCAGGATGCCCCATGGCCAGAAATACCTTTTCCTGGCAGGCAGCAGTGTGCTTGTAGGCAGAGTTGCACACCGAGGGTCTTGACGTGTGACCTGGGCCAGCGTCACAGAAGCCAGGCCAGTCTGGAGGTGCCTCCTGCACCCAGGGGTCCAGGCAACCCCAGAAAGACAGAGACGGCAGAAGCTGTACAGTACTCACCGAGTGTATGAGAGGTCCTTCTCCCAGTGACTGAGGGCTGGTGTGTCTTTGGCATAAATACCAGAGCAATATAAAACCCCAGAGGCGGATCTTCTTTAAACAGAGTCCCTAAAAAGGCCAGCTGACGGTGTGTTAGCAGTATTACCATATAAGGTGGTTTTTTCAATAAATCGGCCTTGGGGGGGTGGGAAGGGGGTTGGGTAGAGTGAATTATCATTTGAAAAATGTATGCAAAAGGACTCAAGAGGCAGCAGCCTGGGTGCTGGCAGATTTGTTCCTTTTATGCTGCACTTGCATAAACAAAACTCACACCAGGCCTTATAAGCTGCCCAGAGTGAGGCCAGATGGAGCTCTGTTCCTGGAGAGAGAACCATACCAAGAATGGCAGTGGGCCTCCTCCCTCCGCACCTCCCTACTCAGGCCCTGATGCCCGCCACCCCTGGGCAGTGTCCCCAAAATGGATACAATTGTGCCTGGTCTGGCGCAAGCCCAGGACAGCTAAAAGCCAAAGGGAAAAGCCATCCATACCTGGGAAAGCAATCCTGTGTGCCCTCCTCACCTGCTGCCCCCCACCCCCCACAAGCTCCTAACCCCTGGGCTGAGTCACCTGGGGGCCCAGGACAGCGTAAGCCTCCTCTGGAACCTCACTGTCTCCTTCCTTTCTCCTTTCCTTCCTGGATTCCCTCTACCAGTCCCTGAACATTGGGAATACAGCCCAAGGTAGCTGCTTCAGTGTGGAGGCACACCGAATAAGACTCGCAAGCTTGTAGGCTTGTCCACAGTCCTGAGGTTCCTATTCTTCTTCTTATGTCCTCTTCCTGAGTAGCTGCTTCATTTCCCAAGCTAGCCGCTACCAGCGCTATGGCAATTACTCTCACATCCACATTCCCACAGTCCCAATGCCTCATGCCTGATCCAGACTAAAATTACAGATTGCCTATTGGACATCCCCACCCAGATGACCCTCCAAAACAGAATCCTCGTCCCCTACCCTCGATGCTGCTGTGCCTCCTGGGTTCCCTACTTCAGAGTCCTTCCCCTCGGTCCTTCAAGCTAGAAACCTGAGTTGTCTAGACCCCTCACTCTCACCTCGTGCCCACACCCACCTGGACACCTTTCTGGTGCCTTTCCCCTCAGAAATGCTCTGCATCCTCCCTGCCATCCCTGCTGGCCCTGCTCTGCTTCTGGCTCTGGCTTGTCCAGCACAGCTTCCTGACTGGTCTTCCTGACTCCACCCCATCTTCAAACCCAGCAGTTCCCAAAGTACGGTCCCCAGGCCAACTGGAAGGCAGCGACTGTATGATCTGGAACGTGTTAGAAATGCAGATCCTCAGGTTTCACCCAGATGGATTGAATCAGAAACCCTGGGGGTAGGACTCAGCCATCTGTGTTTTACAAACCTCTCCCCTCCCACCCAGGTGTCCAGGATACCTACCCTTCACCAGAAGAATCGTGCATTGAATACCTGCTTATGCTGTCCTGGGCCCCCAGGGGACTCAGCCCAGGGGTTAGGAGCTTGTGTGAGGGGAAACAGGTGAGGAGGGCACATGGGATTGCTTTCCCAGGTATGGATGGCATTTCCCTTCGGCTTTTAGCTGTCCTGGGCTTGCACCAGACCAGGCGCAATTGCACCCACTTTGGAGATACTGCGTGGAGTTCTCAGTGGGCTTGGGTGTCAGGACACAATGGCTCGGTGTAGGTCTGTCTTGCCCATTAACTAAGGACTGAGTCAGGCAAAGGTATGGGTAAGGAGCGGCCGCTGCTTAGAGAACCCAGAGGAAAGAAGTAGGGAAGGCTTTTCATGGAGGTTTGGGATAGCCCCTGTAGAGAAGGGACACTGTAGCCATCATGAGGTATACTTACTAATCTTTTGACCACTGGCCTGAGTGCTTAGTACCAAGTCTAAATTCCAGGCCCCCTGGGAAGCTTCCCTGAGTCTTTCTGGTCCCTAAAAAAGCCCTCGCTGTGGATGGTGGGGGGCATGCAGGGCAGCAGATGAGGTGGGAAATGTCCAGCAGGGACACAGTGCTGTCAGTCCCAACTGGGCGGGGCAGCTGAGAGCCAGTGCCCAGGTCGTGTGCTACCCGCTAGTCCCCCTCCTTGGGAGACTCCATTCTCTTCTAATCATTCTGCACTGTGGCCAGGGTGAATGTTCACACCTTGGTTGGCACAGTCAGCTTATAAACAATAAAGAGCCTATAATCAAAGGGAACTGGCTGTGGTTCAGGGTCCAAACAGTCCAGAGATCACAGAGGAAGGCTATCTGAATAAACTGAAGCCCTTAGGAAATGCTTAGGGAGGTGGAGTCTGCCTTGACTTTGATAGAGAGAAAGAGGTGGAGGAGGCCGGAGGCTAAACCAGGTGCCAGAGGTACTCAGTTTTTTATAGTATGAGGAATCCCACCCTTAAACAGTTATTTCTTTGTTTTTTTTCCTGGTTTCAAAAATAATGCAAAAAATTCAAAGAATACAAAATTGTGTACTGTTTCTAACAATTTCATACAGACCTGAGTCAGAGATGGCTCAGATATGCTTTCAGTATGATGTGTATTCTTTCAGATTTTTCCCAGATTTTTTGAAGTAATTTGTATATTATTTCATAAAAACAGGATTATAACATATGTTTTTACAACTGTTCTGAAACTTCCCATGTTCTCTTAATAATACTCTTGGATGGCTGTCCAAATAAGTTCGTATAATTTTTTAAACCCTAACATTTTCCATAGTAGGGATATACCATAAAATTTTT
Source organism: Balaenoptera borealis (assembly GCF_965194805.1). Classification (NCBI taxonomy): domain Eukaryota; kingdom Metazoa; phylum Chordata; class Mammalia; order Artiodactyla; family Balaenopteridae; genus Balaenoptera; species Balaenoptera borealis. The sequence continues at coordinate 27,426,638 of NC_138871.1, forward strand.
AACCAATATTCTATTGATGGGCTCTTGAGTCATTTCCAATTTTTCACTTATGCAAACATTGCTGCAGTTAATAAAACTTTATATATTGTGCCTTTCTGTGTGTGTGTGAGTATATCTACATGGTAACTTTCCTAAAGTGTAATTGTCTGATCAAGCACGAACATTTGAAATATTGATGGAAATGGCCAAATTGTCCTCCAAAAAGGTTGTATTAGTTTATACTCTTGCCAATAGTGTATGAGACCACTTCCTTCTTCACACTCTTTCAGACCCTGAGCGTCAATGGTTTTTTTTTGGTCCATTACATTTGTTTATTACCTTTGGAAACATGCTAATTTTCGTGTGACTCACCACATAAGAATTGGTTTAGTTTTTTCCTCCCAATTATAAAAGAAATGCATTCAATGGTTTTGTTTTTTTTTAAAAGGAAAATGTGGAAACAGGTGTTTGCATCTTAAGATGTTTGTTTCGGTGGACAGTTGGTCAACTGAGCATCTTTGCTTCTCTGGCTCTCTTTGTGCCCAAAAGAACCATGTGGCAATTAGCCATCTTTTAAACATTTCCTAATCCAAAAGGAGAAACTTAGCATCTTCTTGTTTTAAAGTTAAAAATTTAAATTATTTGGTAACTCATGAGAATGAATATGTTTGGCATTTATTAAACTTTTTTGGGGTGGGGTCCTTCTCTGAGAATGGCTGGCTCATGTCTTTGTCTATTTTTCTATTGGATGGTTTGCCTTTATCTTCTTGAGTTTTAAGAGTTCTTGGTATATTTCATTAGTGATACCATTAACCTTTTGTTTATCACAAGGGTTGCAATTATTTTCCCACCAGTTTAACATTTATTTGACTTTTGGTTTTGTCTGGTAGCATTTGCCTTATTGGAGTTTAATCAAATATTTTCCCTTTTTGGTGTCTGTGTTTCATAACATCCTTAGTTCTTTTATTTTCTATTTTATTTTTAATTGTGGTAAAATACACATAACATAAAATTTACCATCTTAACAATTTTAAGTGTTCATTTCAGTGTTAATAAGTATATTCACTTTGTTGTGCAAACAATCTTCAGAATGATTTCATCTTGCAAAACTGAAACTCTGTACCCATTAAACTACAACTCCCTATGCCTCTTTACAGCCACCATTCTGCTTTCTGTCTGGATTTGACAATCCTGGGTACCTCATATAAGTGGAATCATACAGTATATGTCTTTTTGTGACTGGCTTATTTCACTTAGCATAATGTCCTCAAGGTTCATCCATGGTGTAGTAGCATGTGTCAGAATGTCCTTTCTTTCTAAGGCTGAGTAATATTCCATTGTATGTATGTACCACATTTTGTTTATCCAGTCATCCGTTGAAAGACAGTTGGGTTTTTTCCACTTCTTGGCTACTGTGAATAATGCTGCCATAAATATGCATGTACGAACACCTCTTCAAGACCCTGCTTTCAATTCTTTTGGGTATATACTCAGAAGTGAAATTGCTGGACCACATGGTAATTCTATTTTTAACTTTTTCAGGAACTGCCACACTGTTTTCCACAGCGGCTGCACCATTTTATATTCCCACCAACTGCTCACAAGTGTTCCAATTTCTCCACTTCCTTCACCAACACTTTTTGATAGTGGCCGTCCTAATGGATGTGAAGTGGCATATCACTGTGTGTGTGTTTTTTAAACTAAACAGACTTTATTTTTTAGAGTAATTAAGGTTTACAGAAAAATTGAGCAGAATGTACAGAGAGTTCCGTATATCCCCTACACCTACTCATGCATAGCCTTCCCCGCTAGCACACTCCCAACTAGAGTGGCACATGTGTTAAAACTGATGAACCTATTGATACAATGACATATCATTAACCCCCAAAGTCCATAGTTTACATTAGAGTTCACTTTTTGTGTTGTACGTTCTCTAAGTTTAGACAAATACATAATGTCGTGTATCCATCATTATAGTATCATACAGGACAGAATCACTGTCCTAAAAATCCTCTGTGCTCCACTTATTCATCCCTCCCCACCCTCCAATCCCTGGCAATCACTGATCTTTTTATTGCCCCCGTAGTTTTGCCTTTTCCAGAATGTCATATAGTTTGCATTGTATAGTATGTAACCTTTTAAGACTGGCTTCTTTCACTTAGTCACATGCATTTAAGGTTCCTTCATGTCTTTTTATGGTTTGATAGCTGATTTCTTCTTTTTTAAATTAATTAATTAATTAATTTTTGGCTGCATTGGGTCTTCGTTGCTGCACACGGGCTTTTCTCTAGTTGCGTCGAGCGGGGTCTACTCTTTGCTGCGGTGTGCAGGCTTCTCATTGCGGTGGCTTCTCTTGTTGTCAAGCACAGGCTCTAGGCACGTGGGCTTCAGCAGTTGTGGCACATGGACTCAGTAGTTGTGGCTTGCGGGCTCTAGAGTGTAGGCTTAGTAGTTGTGGCACAAGGGCTTAGTTGCTCCACGGCATGTGGGATCTTCCCGGACCAGGGCTCGAACCTGTGTCCCCTGCACTGGCAGGCGGATTCTTAACCACTGCGCCACCAGGGAAGCCCCTGCTTTCTTTTTAGTAGTGAATAATATTCCTGTGTCTGGATGTGCCACAGTTTATTTATCCATTCACCTACTGAAGGACATCTTGATGCTTCCAAGTTCTGTTAATTATGAATAAAGCTGCTCTAAATATCCTCGAGCAGGTTTTTGTGTGGACATAACATTTTCAACTCATTGGAGTAGATCCCAGGAGTGTGATTGCTGGATCATATGGTGAGAGTATGTTTAGTTTCGTAAGAAACTTCAACCTGCCTTCCAAAGTGGCTGTACCATTTTGCATTCTCACCAGCAATGAATGAGAGTTCCTATTGCTCCACATCATTGTGGTTTTGATTTACATTTGAGCACTTATTTTTAATGTCAAAAAATTTCTCCCATTTCACAGTTGTTGATGTTTCAATTTCTCTGAGGGAAGGAAACAGCAAATATCATTTATCCAGACACTCTTTAAAATAAAATTTTGTCATTTTATGTTTTGTCAAAATAGAAATTCATTGATGTCTTCTGATTTAAAAGGAATTCAAAACATTTCAAGAAAAAAAAAAAAAGAAAACGTATGAAATGGAAGATAAAAATCCCCACCATCCAACCATTATGAACAGATATTTTTCAATACAAATACACATTTATAGTACTGTACACACTTTATATGCTACATAATTTATTTCACGTTTTATTATCTTTCATTTGCCACTAGAATATCAGCTCTAGAAAGGCAACAATTTCTTTTCTTTTTTGCTCATTGCTGTATCCCCCATGACTACAGGAAGGCCTGACATATGTGGGCCCTCAAGAAACATCTGTTAAATGAAGAAATAAATAAATCCCGCTTTTAATCACTTAACAAAATGTCTTGGAATTTCTTTTTTTCTGTGTCCATAGACATAGATTTTCATCATTATCTATTTTATTGGCTGCATATATTTCAATGTATTTATCAAACTAGTCCTTTACTGATTGACTGTAATAAGTAGTTTCCACTTTGTCACTATTATAAACAATACTGTGATGAATATGCTTTTACTTATGTGTGTGTACCTATGGGATTATCTCCTTAGATCATTCCAAAAGGAGAAATTTCTTGGTTAAGTAGAATACACATTTAAAAAAAAAAATTATTTATTTGGTTGTGCCGGGTCTTAGTTGCAGCATGCAGGCTCTTTTAGTTGCGGCATGCAGGATTTAGTTCCCTGACCAGAGATTGAACCCGGGCCCCCTGCATTGGGAGTGGAGTCTTAACCACTGGACCACCAGGGAAGTCCCTAGAATACATATTTTAATTAGAAATCATTTTGCTAAGCCAGACCTCCAGAAAGTCATTGCAATTTATTCTCCCACTAAGGTATGAGAGTGCTCATTTTCCTGGAATCTAACTGGAGAGCATCAAACCTTTTTTTTTTTTTTTAAATGCTTTACCCAGTTTAAATTATGTCAGAGATTGCATCTTCTGCTTGTTTACAACTAAGAGCTTCTATGAGCCAAACCACCAAGGGGAGCCAGCTTTTACTCCTATTCTTAGCGCATACTCTTTACTGTAATTATTATCCAATGTATTTCTTTTTTTTAAATTAATTAATTAATTAATTTATTTATTTTTGGCTGTGTTGGGTCTTCATCACTGAGCGCTGGCTTTCTCTAGTTGTGGCGAGCGGGGGCTACTCTTTGTTGTGGTGTGCGGGCTTCTCATTGCGGTAGCTTCTCTTGTTGCAGAGCACGGGCTCTAGGCGTGCAGGCTTCAGTAGTTGTGGCACATAGGCTTAGTAGTTGTGGCTCGCAGGCACTAGAGCACAGGCTCAGTAGCTGTGGCGCACAGGCCTAGTTGCTCCATGGCATGTGGGATCTTCCTGGACCAGGGCTCGAACCCATGTCCCCTGCAGGCGGAATCTTAACCACCGCACCACGAGGGAAGTCCAGCCAATGTACTCCTTTAAGTTTAATTTTTAAAAAACCCCATTTTTACTTTTGTTTTTACATACAAACATTCATTTTTAAATACTGAGCCTCAAATCCAAGCATTTTTTAGCACCCTAATTACATGCTCCTACCATATCTAGTTCACATCCTGGAAGTATTATTTTCTGTTAATTATTCACTTTGTACAGTTAGAAAGAGGAAGGACAAGTAAAGAGATGGTCTAGAAAGGCCAGTCAATCCAGTTGCTATTTTCCCTGGTCTTTAAATTTATAGTAGAGGCTCAGAGAAGTCCTAGAGTACAGTAAACACTCAGAATTTCCCAACTGATTTGCCCATAGAACATTTTGCAGAATAGAGTTCTACAGATGATCTGCTGGAAAACACAATTAGTTGTAGAGTCCTGGTCTGGGTTTGAATTACAGCTCTGCCCCCTACTATTAACTTTAGGCAAGTTAACCTCTCTAAGCTTTAATTTTCTCATCCATAAATAATATTTCTTCATATGACTATTGGGAGGAATAAATGAAATCATGTGTGTAAAGCTTCTGGCATGTAGTAAGTGTTCTGTAGCAAGTAAATGGAAGCTGCACTCTTACCATATCAGGGCTCTCACCTAATCAGGTCATTTTATCAGTCTCTACAATTGATTTCATCAAGAACTATGTCCTACACCCTGAGAAAACCGTAACTCAAAAAGAATCATGTACCACAATGTTCATTGCAGCTCTATTTACAATAGCCAGGACATGGGAGCAACCTAAGTGTCCATTGACAGATGAATAAATAAAGAAGATGTGGCACATATATACAATGGAATATTACTCAGCCATAAAAAGAAACGAAATTGAGTTATTTCCAGTGAGGTGGATGGACCTAGAGTCTGTCATACAGAGTGAAGTAAGTCAGAAAGAGAAAAACAAATACCGTATGCTAACACATATATATGGAATCTAAAGTAAATAAATAAATAAAAATGTTCTGAAGAACCTAGAGGCAGGACAGGAATAAAGACGCAGATGTAGAAAATGGACTTGAGGACACGGGGAGGGGGAAGGGTAAGCTGAGACGAAGTGAGAGAGTGGCATGGACTTATATATACTACCAAATGTAAAATAGATAGCTGGTGGGAAGCAGCCAAATAGCACAGGGAGAGCAGCTTGGTGCTTTGTGACCACCTAGAGGAGTGGGAGGGAGACGCAGGAGGGAGGAGATATGGTGATATATGTATATGTATAGCTGATTCACTTTGTTATGAAGCAGAAACTAACACACCATTGTAAAGCAATTATACTCCAATAAAGATGTTTAAAAAAAAAAAAAAAAGAGCTAAAAGAGCTATGTCCCACTCACTGTCTAGATCACCTAGGTTAGATTTGGATTATTCCTAAAACTGATACCATACATTTCTTGGTTTGTATCATTTCTGCAGATGGCTGATCTAATTAATGTTATGATTCTTAACTGCACTTTGGGAGTTAGCTTGCAGTTATCCTTTTGTGACTATCAATACCTTCCATACCTTTCATTAAACTGAGGGACAAATTATACTAATGCCCTCACGTTTTGTTTCACCATTTTATTTTAATCATTAGTTTCTAGAATTAGTATTAAGGCCCCTTTGGGGACCAGAATTTGGTTTGCCACTTCTTATACTTGATATCTTTCTTCTCCAAACATGTTATTGAATTTTTGTCACCACCCATTAGAGGATTTTACTGATTGTTGGGATGATTTTGTACTGACTGACATTCTCTCAAGTTTTATTCCAAACTCTGCCATTTTTTTAGTGGTGCCAATATGGTGACTTCTGGGTTCTGAGAGCTCATTCTTACATCTACTCAGTTGTAGCCATAGGATCTCATAGATACGGTGGTATACTGGCTGCCCACCTTGGGCCTCTTGTAGGTGCTGTGAGGATCAAAATCCAGAATTCTGTCTACTCACACTGAATTGACTGGTTTGCTGATCACATTAGCAGTTGGGTGATTGATGTTCTGTTCCATGTATTACTTGGCAATAAGTATAAACTACTGCTGATATTGTTGATAAACCCAAATTCTCTTTAAAACAAAAGTAATATTGTTCCCTATCTAGACCAGAGGTTGGCAAACTGCAGCCCTCAGGCTGGCCACCTGTTTTTGCAAATAACATCTTCTTGGAATTCTGCCATTCCCATGTTTATGCACTGTCTCTGGCTGTTTTGTGCTACAACAGCAGAGTTGATTGGCTGTGACAGAGACCAAGTGGCCTGCAAGCCTAGAATATTTACTATCTGGCCCTTTAAGAAACAGTTTGCCAACCAACCCTTGATCCAGACTATCAGAAGTTGCCAGATAATCATTGTTTCACAGCAAGGGGAGTTGGATGTGTTTAAGGGATAGTTTAATCAGACTATGCCTGAAACCTCCTTCACCACTCCAGAATTATACCTGAATCCATTAGAATTCTTGAGTCCTGTTAGATCTTGGTTTGGAGCTCTCTCTTTTTTTAAAATTTATTTATTTATTTTTAGCTGTGTTGGGTCCTCGTTTCTGTGCGAGGGCTTTCTCTAGTTGTGGCGAGCGGGAGCCACTCTTCATCGTGGTGCGTAGGCCTCTCACTATCGCGGCCTCTCTTGTTGCGGAGCACAGGTTCCAGACGCGCAGGCTCAGTAGTTGTGGCTCACGGGCCCAGTTGCTCCGCGGCATGTGGGATCGTCCCAGACCAGGGCTCAAACCCGTGTCCCCTGCATTGGCAGGCAGATTCTCAACCACTGCGCCACCAGGGAAGCCCTGGAGCTCTCTTTTTTTAAAATCTTTTTATGGCCTTTGTTTTAAAGTCTGTTTTGTCTGATATGAGTATTGTGACCTCTGCTTCCTTGTCATTTCCACTTGCATGAAATATCTTTTTCCATCCCCTCACTTTCAATCTATGTGTGTCCTTTGCCCTAAAGTGGGTTTCTTGTAGGCAGCATATTGTAGGCTCTTGTTTTTTAATCCAATCTGCCACTCTGTGTCTTTTGATTGGAGTATTTAGTCCATTGACATTTAGGGTAATTATTGATAGATATGTATTTATTGTCATTTTAAACCTTGTTTTCCAGTTGATTTTTAATTTCTTCTTTGCTCCTTTCGTTATCTTTTTGTTTTTCCCTTTGGTTTGGTTTGATTTGGTTTTGGTTTGATGATTTTCTTTTGTATTATGCTTGTGTTCTCTTCTTTTTGTTTTTTTGTGAATCTATTGTGTGTTTTTGATTTGTGGTTACCCTATTTTTCAAGTATGTTAACCCACTACTATATCTACTTGCTTTAGACTGATAGTCATATAGGCTCAAACACATTCTAAAAAAAAAAATCATCTACATTTTCTCACTCTCATCCCTTACATTTTATGATTTTGATGTCCTCTTTTACATTTTCATGTTTATCCTTTTGCTATTCATTTTGGTTATTGCTTTCACAAAAATTTATTTTATTTTATTTTTTTAATCTGTATACTGGCTTATTTAAGTGACTTACTTTCCAGTTGTGATTTTCTCTATCCTATAGATTCTTGCTTCTTTTATATTTTTTTTAATAGATCTTTATTGGAGTATAATTGCTTCACAATACTGTGTTAGTTTCTGTTGCACAACAAAGCGAATCAGCCATGTGCATACATGTCCCCATATCCCCTCCCCCTTGAGCCTCCCTCCCATCCTCCCTATCCCACCACTCTAGAAGACTTTTCATTATTTCTTTTATGATAGGTTTAGTATTGCTGTATTCTTTTAGTTTTTGCTTGTCTTAGAAATTCTTTATCTCTCCTTCTATTCTAAATGATAATCTTGCTGGGTAGAGTATCCTAGGTTGTAGATTTTTCCCTTTCAGGACTTTGAATATATCTTGCCACTCCCTTCTGGTCTGCCACATTTCTGTAGAGAAATCAGCTGATAGCCTTATGGGGGTTCCCCTGTAATTAACTCTTTGTTTTTCTCTTGCAGCCTTTAGAATCCTCTCTTTAACTTTGGCCATTTTAATTATAATATATCTTGGTGTAGGTCTGTTTAGGTTCATTTTGTTTGGTACCCTCTGTGCTTCCTGTACCTGAATATCTGTTTCCTTCTTTAGGTTTGGGAAGTTTTCAGCCATAATTTCTTCAAATACATTTTTGATCCCTTTTCTCTTTGTTCTCCTTTTGGGATCCCTATTATGCATAGATTGTCACACTTTATATTATCCCATAGGTCTCTTAGACTGTTTTCATTTTTTTCTTTTGTCTTTGTTTGTGTTCTGATTGGTTGATTTCCATAGTTCTGTCTTCCAGATCACTTACTCATTCTTCTGCATTATTCAATCTGCTATTTATTGCCTTTAGCTCAGGTTTTGTCTTGGCAAATGAGTTTTCTACTTTTTTTGGCTCCTCTTTACAGTTTCTAGTTCCTTTTTTTACAGCAATCTGCATTTCTGTCAATAGTTTTTCTTAATTCCTTCAGTATTTTTATTATCTCCTTTTTGAACTCATGTCTGTTAGACTGAAGAGGTCTGTTTCATTTTTTATTCTTTCAGGGGAATTCTCTTGATTTTTTTTTTTTTAATGACTTTATTTATTTATTTATTTATTTATTTATTTATTTACGGCTGTGTTGGGTCTTCGTTTCTGTGCGAGGGCTTTCTCTAGTTGCGGCAGGCGGGGGCCACTCTTCATCGCGGTGCGCGGGCCTCTCACTATCGCAGGCTCTCCTGTTGCAGAGCACAGGCTCCAGACGCGCAGGCTCAGCAATTGTGGCTCACGGGCCCAGCCGCTCTGCGGCATGTGGGATCTTCCCAGACCAGGGCTCGAACCCGTGTGCCCTGCATTGGCAGGCAGATTCTCAACCACTGCGCCACCAGGGAAGCCCCTCTCTTGATTTTTTAATTGAGAGTGGTTCCTCTGCTTCTTCATTTTGCTTATATTTCTCTTATTCTATGAGTTTAGGAGAAACAATTATCTCCTGTGGTCTTGGAGGGCTATTTGTATGTGGGAGCATCCCTGTGTAGCCTGCATGGGTTTAACATTTTTGGTGAGAGGGCTGTTTTTAGTATGGATGGCTGCTACCTCTTTCTTCAGTGTGGAGCATCAAACCTTTTAATCTTCACAATCTAATAGGTGAAAAATAGTGCTGTACTGGGTTTAAATTTGCATTTATTTGGTTATTAGTGAGTTATACATATTTTCTTGTTTATTGTCAATTTGTATTTCTTCTTTCGTAAATTGCCTGTTGGAGATTTTTTGCATTTTTATTAGCGTGCCTAATCCTTTCTTATTGATTTATAATAATTCTTTATATATTTGAGATATTAATTAACATTTTGTATGCTGTGAATGTTGCAAATAGTTATTCCTAGTTTGTCATTTCTTTTAAAATTATTTTCATGGTATCTTTTTAAAAAAGGAAGTTTTACTTAAAGTTTTTTTAAATTGAAGGATAACATACATTTAGAAAAGCACACAAATTTTAAGTGCTCAATGAGTCTTTATACTCGTATAATCATTACCCACATCAGGTTTCCGTGTAACCTCTCCCAGTTGATAATCCTCCCAAGGTAGACACTACTCTGATAAAGCTTTAACTTTTGATGTAATAATATCTGTTTATCCTTCATGGTATGTATCTTGGGGCCATCTCCAAAAAAAAAATTCCTCTACTCATAATTATATAAATATTCACCTACATTTTATTCTGGCACTTTCATTATTTCATTATTATATTGAAATCTTTATTTAATCCAGCTGAAATCTATTCTAATGTAAACAAGAGATAGGGATCAAACTCCCCTGTCTTCTCTCTTCCTTCAAGGCTATTACCAGCATTATTTGTTAACTAGGCAACATCATTTATAAACTAGTCAACACTATCTCCATGATTTAAAATTTTCTCTCTTTCTATATTCTACTGTCTTCCTTTATTTGCCCATTTCTGCACAGTATCTCAGCATTTTAAATATAGCTCTAGGTTTTAACATCTGCTGAGGTAAATATTGCACTGTTATTCTCTTTCAAATACTTCTATTATTGCTCATTTATTCTCCAGAAAAACTTTAGAATCATTTTGTGAAATTCTCTCACCACATCCCCTGAAAGAGTTGAGATCCTAATTGGTTATATTGAATTTACATATTAATTAATCAATTAATTAATTAATTAATTAATGTATTTATGTATTTTTGGCTGCACAGCATGTGGGATCTTAATTCCCCGACAAGGGATTGGATTGAACCCATGCCCCCTGCTGTGGAAGCGTGAAGCCTGAAGCCCTAACCAATGGACCGCCAGAGAATTCCCTACATATTAATTTAGAAAACATCTATACCTTTACATAACTGTATGCCTTTCCATTTATTCAAAACTTTCTTTATGTCCCTTAATAACATCTCAAGGTTTTCCTGATATAGACCTTGCACAGTTCTGTTTTTCAAACTAGGTTTTTACGTTTTTTGATGCTACTATATTAACATTTTTGTTATATTTTCTATCTGATTACTGACATATAGGAAACATGCATTTTATTATATACATATATATTATTATACACATATATCTAGTCATCTTGCTAAACTATCTCATTAGTTTGACAGGTTTTTTTTGAGCAGATAGCATATCATCTGAAACTCATATTTATTTAAACCAATATTTCTACATTTTATTTAGTTTCTTATTTTTATTACACTATTTAGAACTTTCAGAACAATGTTTAATGTTTTGCTCTTACAACTGGCATCCTTGTCTTTAATGAGAATGCCTCTAGTTCATTGTTCTTAACCATCCCTACAACCCTCACAAGTTCTAATTCATTAAATCTGAGGTGGCACCCAGGCAACTGTGTTCGGTTAATTACACAGATAATACTGAAGCATGTTCCCAGTATGTCATTGAGGATCATGATCTAGCATTTCCCCATTAAATATAATTCAATATAATATGCATTATTTTACATATTATGGAAGTATTGTTCCACCAAACGTTTATTAAGAGTTATTAATTGGGAGTTGGATTTAGTAAAATGTCTTCTCAGCATCTCAATGATCCTCCCTCTAGATAAAACCTGAAAACACCTGTTTGAAGGCACCAGCGAACTACCAAAATAGGACATAAGAGGCCAGGTTTCTGGAGAGAGAAAACTCATTCTGGTGAACTTGATATTCTATGCCATTTTCCTCTTGAGACATCTTTCAGTGTTTAAGCAGCATAGAGCAGAGACCAAGAAGTTGAGCAAGAAGCAGTAACTGAGAGAATGGGAAGCTTATCAGTACTTTTGGCAGACTTATGAGGCTAGGGAGAAAAACACTGGAGTTCAGAGCCCACTGTGGAGGAGGGGTACTGTCAAAAAACTCCAGGCTTTCCACTGGGACCTGTGATGGTTAACTTTATGTATTAACTAGGCTAGGCCACAGTACCCAGATAATTGGTCAAATATTAATTGAGGTATTTCCGTGAAGGTATTTTTTTAGATGAGATTAACACTTAAATCAGTAGACTTTGGGTAATGCAGATTATCCTCCACAATGTGGGTGGGTCTCTTCCAATCAGTAGATGACCTTAATAGAAGAAGACTGATCTTCCTGGAAGAAGAAATTCTGCCAGCAGACCACCTTTGGACTCAAACTGCAATTCTTCCCTGGATCTGCAGTCGCTCTCTCTCTCTCTCTCTTTTTGGTTCTATTTCTTTGGACAACCCTAACTAATCCTGGTCCCATAAAAAACTATGCTCTAGAGAATAAGGGCAAGCCAGAAATAGACCAGGCCTTACAAAGACTGAACCCAGCTTAAAATAAGTTCAATTACAGATTGGAATAAGGTGATTTCTAACTACCTGTGAAAATTTAGACTAAATTCTCTCTAGAGGAAGATAATACTATTAAGAGCCTGTACAAATATTTGTCCACAGTATCTGGCATTCAATTGAAAAATTATTAGGAATACCAGGAAGTAGGACTGAAACAGGAAAAGCAAACAACAGAAACAGATCACAGATGATCCATATTTTGGAAAAAAAGGAAAAATACAAAAAAGAGAAATTTGGAATATGGTGAAAGGGTTTAACATGTGTAATTGCAGTCCTAGAAGGAGAAGAGAGAAAGAATGAGACAAAAAGAATATTTGAAAAATAATGGACAAGAAATTTCCAACACAGGTGAAATACATTAAGCTACAGATTCAAGAAGTACTGTGTATCCCAAGTAGGATAAATACAAAGAAAATAATTCCTAGACACATCATAGTGGAACCATGGTATGCGGGGGGGCGGGGTGTGGAATATTAAGATAAAGAGAACAATTTAAAAGCAATTGGGTGGGGACTTCCCTGGTGGCGCAGTGGTTAAGAATCCGCCTGCCAATGCAGGGGACACAGGTTCGAGCCCTGGTTGGGGGAGATCCCACATGCTGGGGAGCAACTAAGCCTGCGAGCCACAACTACTGAAGCCCGGGTGCCTAGAGCCCGAGCTCCGCAGTGCCTAGAGCCCGAGCTCCGCAACGAGAAGCCACTGCAATTAGAAGGCTGTGCACTGCAATGAAGAGTAGCCCCCCTTTGCTGCCACCAGAGAAAGCCCACATGCAGCAACAAAGACCCAATGCAGCCAAAAATAAATAAATAAAATAAAGATAAAAAAATTTTGACTGCATATTTGATGATATTAAATCAACAACAATCAACACTGCTTATAAGAGATACGCCTTAAATGCAAGGATTCAGTAAAACTGAAAGAAGCACTAATCAAAAGAAAGTTGTACTAACATCAAAGGTTTTAAGGCAAGGAACAGTCCTAAAGATAAAGAAATGTTTTATAATAAAAAAGAGTCAGTCCACCAGAGGATATAGCAATTCCACATTTATATGCACCTAACACACACACACACACACACACACACACAGGGCAAGGGCAAAAACTGACCAAACAAAAAAGAGAAAGACACAAATTTGCAATCACGTTGATAGATTTTTAGCACAGAAAATTCTCAGTAACTGATAGGACAAGGAGGCAAAAAAATCAGGAAGGATTTAGAGGATCTGAACAACAGGATTAACTCCTATCTGTGTACAGAACGTTGAGTGAACATTTTTGTTTCCCTGAATCATCACTATGGTCCCAACTGCAAACAACAAGCTACAGGAGATGGCCAAAAAAAGGAGCGTAATGCCTCCCCCAAGGCTTACTGAGAGGCGGCTCAACCACCCTACTTTCTGGGAGCAGCGTCCCTGCCCCCCACTCGGAGTCCCCAGACACCCATGTGAGAAAGCTAGAGAGAGAAGGAGACTGAGTCTTCCCAGTTGGAGCCCTCAGCCTTGGAAGGAGAGCAGTGCTATGGTGAGAGGGAATTTTCTCCTTTCTCTGCGGGGAGGGGAGGGCTGCTAATAAGTAACCCCTGCCGAGTGAGTGGGGATTCCAAGAGGACCTTTGGAAGATCCAGGTGCAATAGTCCTCATTCTCCTTTTGGGTGTCTGACAGTGCAGAGGCTGTATTGATCTGCCCTGAGCCCACCTGAGGGGGTTTGGAGGAAGGCAATGAGACAGGGCAGACAGTGGGGAAGTCTGTGGAGCAGACTGGACACCCCCCATTTGGGATGTCCTCACAGGTCCAATGGGCACAGGGAAGGTGGTTGGGCTTCAGCCTTCTTGCCAATATCTAAGCCAAGAGAAAGTCTGTGGGTGCACCCATGGAGGGTGTATCCCTAGAGTGGGGCTAAGGGAGGGTAAAAGCATTTGAACTAGACCAGATTTCCCATATCAAGGAAGTGTGCAGTTTAGGTGGGGCACTGTTTGCACAGAATATACCAAAAACTCCACGTGTGATCGCTATGAGATAGCCAGCACTTGGACAGTCAGTGCTAAATGGAGAAGTGACAGCCAAAGGAAGAACTCTGAAACCTATCAGCCAGCTAAGTAAAAAGACACATGCCCTTTTCCTGCCTGCCCTCAGGGATGACCCCAACTCTGGAGGAGCTAGAAATGGACCTCACACCCCTCTCCACTTTCTAGGAGTCCTGAGCCTTGGGCTGACCTGGAAGGTGTCATGGATCCCCGTTCCTTCCCTTACTTATTATCAGGCAGTTCCCTCCCGCATTCCTGCCTGCATCCTTCCTGGCAAGCCTTTGTGGTGTGGTGCCCCAGGTGGCTATTTTCAGCCTGGGAGACAGGAGAAGCTAGAGGGGAAGGATGGGGGAAGGGGGACTGGAGGGCTTTAAAAGTAGAGTTGGTAGCCTCCCTGCTGGATGGTTCTTTTTTTTTTTTATAAATTATATTTTTATGTATTATTTTTGGCTGTGTTGGGTCTTCGTTGCTGTGCGCAGTCTTTCTCTAGTTGCAGTGAGCAGGGGCTACTCTTCTTCGCTGGGGTGTGCGGGTTTCTCATTGCGGTGGCTTCTCTTGTTGCAGAGCTCGGGCTCTAGGCGTGCAGGCTTCAGTAGTTGTGGCGCACGGGCTTAGTTGCTCCGCGGTTATGTGGGATCTTCCCGGACCAGGGCTCGAACCCGTGTCCCCTGCATTGGCAGGCAGATTCTTAACCACTGCACCACCAGGGAAGCCCTGCTGGATGGTTATTTAAAAATAAAGCTTTATCTGACACTTCAGGCCTACCCACACAGAAGGGTGGCTTTTAAATGAAAGACACGCCCCCCCCCCCCCCCTTCATTTTGTGATTAAGGGCTCTGGTTTCCCTGGGAAAGGCCTCAGCATATAGGGACTCAGCTGAGCCTGGACTGTTAGGATCCTCTGTCCATCTCTCTAGAAAGGCAAGGATGTTCCTCTGAAAGACGAGAGCCCGCAAAGGGTTATTTGGAGCAAACTGCTGGCTTTGGGCCTTATTATTATTATTATTACTATTATTGATAGCTGCTACTTAGTGAGTTGGGTCTATGTGCTACAAACTGTATGCATTCCCTTATCTAAACGTGGTATTTTCCACATTTTAGAGAGTTGAGGACTTTGAAGCTGGGGAGGGTAAGGCACTTATTGAAGTGACATAGTCAGCAAGTGAGGGAGCCAGGAATCCACCCCAGGTCAGTTTAGCTTTGGAGCCGGCTCTTAACCTCAGCGTTACGTCCTCCCCTAGTGCTGAGGGAAAAAATATATTTGCAATTTGGTATTAGCTGAGAACTAGTAGTGTTCTGAAAGTGAGGTTCTCCCATAACAACATAATGCAAATAATTTAGAATCAGCCTTAATTTTCAAAATGTTCTTGGGTAGCCAAAATAACCTTTAACAAGTCAAATGAAAAAGTTGTGAAAAACCAAAATAGTAAGAGACCACTCAGGACTTCACAAAAGTTAAGGTTTAGGATACATTTTTTCACTGTCTTAAAAATATTTTACTTTGAAGGGGAGGAGAAAAATAGACGAGGGAAAGTAGAGGTACAAACTTTCAGTTACAAAATAAATGAGTCAAGGTATGAAATGTACAATGTGGGAAATATAGTCAATAATTATTTAATATCCTTGTATGGTGCCAGATGACAACTAGACTTATCATGGTGATAATTTTGAAATGTATAGAAATATCGAATCACTATGTTGTATACCAGGAACTAACACAGTGTTGTAGGTCGCTTATTCTTCAAAAGTAAACAAATGAACAAACTCATAGAAAAAGAGATTAGATTTGAGGTTACCAGAGGGTGGGGAGGGGGAGAATCGAATGAGAGTGATCAAAAGGTACAGACTTCCAGTTATAAGATAAATAAGTACTGCAGAAGTAATGTACAACATAATAAAGATAATTAACACTGTTCTATGTTATAAATGAAAGCTGTTAAGAGTAACACTTCTCCAAAGTAACTCCTAAGAATTCTCATGACAAGGAAAAGAATTTTTTTCTATTTCTTCAGTCTAACACTCTCCCAAGTGAGTTATTTCATCTGCCTATATGAGATGATGGATGTTCACTAAACCTACTGTGGTCATCTTTTCACGTACATAAGTCAAACCATTATGTTATACACCTTAAACTTATATTGTGCCATACGTCAATTATATCTCAATAAAGCGAAAACATATATTTTACTTCAATAATATCTTGTGGTGAGAATGGAATCTGGCAAGAAGGGCAGACTCCAGAAGAGTTTTTGAGTGGTTACCCTGGAAAGCGAGTTCGTGTGGGACGAAACGCTGAATAACACCTAGGAAGTTCATGGGCCAGAATGGGGGGAGTTTCCTGAGGGCTGATCCAGGCTGAGTTCTGACACCAGTACTTTTCCACTCATTAAAAACAAAAACAAAAACTGATAGTATCTTTGGACGAGTTAGTTGCATAGCCCCTTGCTATAAAAAAAGAAACGGAGATACCCTTTTTTATTCTGATGATACAGCTTTATATTTTTTTTGGAAAAGGAATGGTCTGTATACACAACAGTCTTTATTAGTAAACTATGGACAGAAAAGGGCTACAGATCAAAAGTATTACCTAGGTATAGTCCCATGTTATTCCCAAGTTCATAAATGAGGAGACAACCATATTGTTCAAAATTTGATTCCCCAAATTTGCTGTACAAAATCCCTTTGTGGTTACTGCAAGTCCCTTTTCTGCTGTAAAGTGGGAATCAATGTACTAAGTGGGCCATGGGCTCTCTTACTCCACCTTGGTGAGCTGTGTTAAAAAAAGAGTTTGAAAGTCAACAGCCTCGGATCTTACTTAGCCGCCAATAAAGAATGGCAGCTAAACTCCAGGTACTTGCCAAAGATTACAATTCCAAGTTCACTGTCACTAAATATTTATTAAAATGTCACCAAAGAGAAACTTGGAGTTGTTTAAAATCCATGCAGTCCACCTGAGCTCTCAGATATGACAAAATATATCCCTAGGTTAAACCAGATTTACAGACAGCTAGGTATCTGAGCTGAACTATACTGCCTGCCCCCACTCCCTGCATTCCAGTAGAATTACTTTTACTACATATTGTGCTTTAGTGAGATGCCATCTTTTATATGGAAAAATGTAACCCTCTATGTGCTGTTTGGCTTTATTATACAAATGTTTATATTATTTATGACACCACATATCATGTGGCCTATCCATGGTGGGAATGTAAGTGATCATGGTTTACTTTTTTGCTCTATTACTGAATCTGCTTTGTTATATCCTTGTATTCTATATTCCTTTGCCTCTACATTCAATTTATTTTCTCTTTGTAGTATTTTACATATCCTGGAAAACGTTTCTACTAGGTATCCAGAGTCTAGCATGGGGCTTGGCACCTAGTAGGTATACAGTTAATATTTGTTGAGAGAATTAAAAGTGGAATACAAAAAAATTACAGAGTATAGATTAAATTACCTAAGTAGAGTATAAATAAATTAAGATGAAAACATTCATTTCTCCTTAACTTGGGTTCCCTCAGTACTCACGCACAGAGTTGGTGTTCATTCTGTGTACACTCGTCAATATGAAGAAATTGCTCTTGTGCTAATTCATGGGAGTATAGTTTCTTTATCTTACACCATTATTTTCTCCCTGAAGACAGAGAGTATAACATTTACTTCCTGTGTATTTTAAAGAGTGCTCTGCGCACAGTAGGTGTTCAATAAATGCAAATTAAATAAAGGACCCATGGTCTGGATGTGTGACCCACCTTTTGGGAAGTGAAAGGGTTACTACCCCATAGTCCAGCTGCTGTTATCTAAAGCCAATAGCACTTGGTGTTTTCATTTGCGTTTTATTAGCTTGCTCACTTTGGGTCATTGTGCCCACAGTGGGATGGTGCCCTAGCTTTTTCTTCTAGGCACTTATTGTAGGCATCTGTTGCTTTTGCCTGCCCAACATCCATTCCTCCCTTAATGCCATCAAGATTTTTCTTTAGAGAATGAATGTTTCCCCACTCCTAGTGCATACAGTTCAGATGGGGTATAAATATACCACACAGGCCTGGCCAATCAGAGCATTCTATCCCCTTGGCCACAGTGATTGGTCCAAGGATGAAGTCATGACCAAAGTCATGACCCAACGACTCAATGCCAGGACTTGTTGGAACTGTTGGACATAGAAATTCTCTTTTTCCTGCTGGATTTACCAAGACAATAGGATATAAACCTATAGCTGTCAAAACTACCATATTGGAAAAATGTAATTAAATGAACAAATATTGAGTATGTAAGAGCTAAGAGAAGAACACAAAATGAGCCTTGATGACAATGGGCACTGGATTCAGCTGTGCCTGAACACCAGTTTGAATTGAGTTTTCTGTAGGCACAATGAAAAGAATTCAAACCAACACAGGATTCTGTTCTCATTATATGGTCTCTTCCTAGGCCACGTTGAAGCTCCTAGGGCCATATCAGAGGCCTTGTGCTTGCACAGCAACACTGGGACTGGGAAGTAAAATATTTGTGTGAACTTATCCTGAGTCTACTATGGTTCAATTAAAAATAATTTAGAACTCCTAAGCCAACGGAAAGGTATAGAAGACTAAGCTGGGTGAAAGAAGTTCTAGACACAGATGTTTAAGCATGGCAGGCAGGGGTGTTAAGAGCTGTTCAAGGTGGCAAAGGGGTCAATGCTATAGATGGCATGAACCATATCTTAATGGAATTGTGCTTTGGTATGATGCTATTGGCTTTTTTTAAGGCAAAGGGAGATGAAGAGAGGAGACAGAGGGGTAGAGAAGCTAACCACAGGGAATGACTGAGGAATATCTAAGAATAGTCTTACTTCCTTTAGTTTAGGTGAGGTTTCCATTTCTTTCACCCATCAATAACCCATTCCTATTTGTCCAGCACAAGTAACATCTTATATTCTCACTCAGGCCCAGGAAAAAAAAAAAACAGAAATAACCCTTGGGCCACTGTGGGAGATCTTTTTTGGAGGAGGGCGAGGTGGGGTAAAGTAATCCTTCCTTAGGAACTGAGCACAGAGGAGATCTGCCAGTAAGCCCAGATGGATGCACAGGAGTTCTTCAGGACAAAGCCCAGAGGTTGTCTTCTTTAGGTCTATTCTTTCTTAGCTTTCCATCCTCCAGGTTTTGTCCAAAGATCTCTGCTGCTAGCCCTTGCAGCAAGGTTTATTTTGAATGGGTTCCAGTGGTGAGGTCACCCTCATGGAAGGTTTCCATATATGACATGCCTCTGCTGCTGTGCCCAAGAGCATTCCTAAGGCCCTTTCACTGATGCCGTCCAAGAATAAGGTCTTGGCTTGATTCCCACATTGAAGGGGCAGTGGAGCTTTGGTTTCTGAAAATAGTAGGCATTGTCCTTTCTGTCCAATATAAAAACGATTCATGTTCTCTGTAGAATATTTGGAAAACTCAAAAAAGTATAGAGGGAAAAAAAGAGAGCAATCATGCCATAATTCTATCACCTACAAAAAACTACTATTAATATTTCGGTGTATTTCTTTCCCATAGTTTTAATGAATGCATATATCTATACATATTTTAGGAAGGCAGTATTGCACCGTGGTTGAGTGTGGGTTGGGAAGTCTGACACCACTCATTTGCAGTTCTGTGGCCTTCGGCAACTCCAAAAAAAACCTCCCCCAGTGGCCCACGGGTTATTTCTGTTCTTTTTCCTAGGCCTGAGTGAGAATATAGGATGTTACTTGTGTTGGACAAATAGTAATGGGTTATTACTGGGTGAAAGAAGTGAAAACATCACCTAGACTAAAGAAAGTAAGACTATTCTTAGATATTTCTCATTCATTCCCTGTAGTTAGCTTCTCTACCCCTCTGTCTCCTCTCTTCACCTCACTTTGCCTTGAAAAAAGCCACTGGCATCATACCAACACCAAATTCCATCAAGATACGGTCCATGCTATCTACAGCATTGTCTTACCTCCTTGAACAATAAAGTTTGCTAATTCTTAACCTATTCTTCCACCAGTATGCTATCATTTTAACTTATAAGTTTATAATAAGAATTACCTGGTAATAAAATTTCCCCCAACACTCTTCATCTTTCAATTTTGAAAAATGGTTATTTCACTTATTCCAGATTAATTTTTTTTTTTTAATTTTTAAAATCATTTATTTTTATTTATTTATTTTGGTTGCCCTAGATCTTAGTTGCAGCAGCTGGGCTCCTTAGTTGCGGCTCACAGACTCCTTAATTGTGGCTTGTTGGCTCCTTAGTTGTGGCATGCAAACTCTTAGTTGTGGCATGCACATGGGATCTAGTTCCCTGACCAGGGATCAATCCCACATCCCTTGCATTGGAAGGTGGATTCTTAACCACTGCGCCACCAGGGAAGTCCCAGTTCCAGATTAATTTTAGAATAATCTTTTCAAGTTAAAAAATAAAATTTTTGTAGACTTGCATTTAAATTTATGGTTTAATTAAAGAAGAATTAACATCTTTAAAGCATTAAATCTTCCCTTCATGGAATATAGAATATCTGTCTTTCCATTTATTTTCTTCATGTCCCTCTGTACAGCTTAGTTTTCTTTATGTAAGTCCTGAACATTTCCTTTTAATTTTGTTCCAAGTTATTTCATAGTTTTGGTTGCTAGGGTGAATGAGAATTTTTTTTTCCCAATCACAACTGGCTATTGGCTGTACTAGAAAGCTACAAAGAAGTTTTATTGATATATATATATATCTTTTAGTGGACAACTTTGCTGCTCTTATTAGGTCTAACCATTTTTAATGATTGATTATCCTTAGGTTTTTAGGTACTTAGTTTGCAGCCAAAAACTGTGTCTCTTTTCCAGTAGTATACTCTTTATTCTGCTTCAGTACATTGGCTAGATTATCCTTTCAGAACACTGTTAGATAACAGTAGTTAGAAAGGGTCTGTCTTGTCCCTAACAACATTATTTCTTTATTAAGAATGATGCAGGGTGTTGTTTCAGAAGATATATTTTATCATGTTAACAAAGCTTCTTTCTTTCCTAATTTATTAGGGGAGTTTGAAAAATAAAGAATAAATGTTGATTCTCATTGTCAAATACTTTATTATTATCTATGAAAGAGTCTTGGGTCTTTATTTTCTTTTGACCTTCTTCTGTGAGGTATTATATTAGTGGATTTCTTTTGTGGGGCCAACGTTACCTTCTCAACAAACTCATCAAATGCATCATGGGCTGCAAGGTTGGGCAGACCTGGGCTGCCATCCTAGCCCACCACTTACTAGCTGGGGTGTCATGTACAAGTTCTAAATGGGGATGCACAACAAATGCTGGCAGTTATGATACGTTATTCCTTCACTATATTGATGAATTTATTAATGCTTTTATTTAGGAAATTTGCATCTATATTGTTGAGGTTGATGTGAAATATATGTGTATACGATTGATTAGGTTGTGTTCACGAAAATGAAATATGCTCGTTTTTTTATTTTCCTATGCTCTGCAGCAGTTAAAAACAGCAAGAGATATTTATATACCCATGTTCACAGAAGCACTGTTCACATTAGCTAAGAAGTAGAGGCAACCCAAGTGTCAACTGACAGATGAGTGGATAAACAAAATGTGGTATATACATACAATGGAATATTATTCAGCCTTAAAAAGGAAGGAAATTTTGACACATGCTACAACATGGATGAGCCTTGAGGACATTACGCTGAGTAAAATAAGCCAGTCACAAAAAGACAAATACTGTATGATTCCACTTACATAAGGTATCTAAAGAAGGCAAATTCATTGAGACAGAAAACAGAAGGGTGGTTGCCAGGGGCTGGGGGGAGGGGAAAAAGGAAAGTTGTGGTTTAATGGGTACAGAGTTCCAGCTTTGCAAGATGAAAAAGTTCTGGAGATCTGTTTCTTAACAATTTCATTGAGATGCAAATTCATTAGCCTAGTTATACATAGGACTTTCTTTTTTTTTTTTTTTTTAGGACTTTCTTAAAATGTACATTCGTTGTATCCCTTTGTTCACTTCTAATTTTGTATATATATTTTTTTCCTCTTCGTCTACTTTATTTTTTCAAAGAATAACATCGTGAATTTATCTACCAAGATTCCTATTTATAAATTCAGCAATATCTGCTATAATACTCCTTTCCTTCTTCCTGGCTTTCTTAGCATATTTTGTTATTCTTTTTCCTAATTTGAGTCAAATGCTTATTTCATACCTTTTGATTCTTTCTTATTAAATATTAAAGCATTTAAGGTTCTAAATTTCCTTCTCTGTATAATTTGTAGAAAGTGCAGAAGTTTCAATTTGTGATACTGCATTATCACTCATCTCTAAATAAAGACAAATGGCTACATATGTAGTTTTTATTTTCTCATATGCTTTTCTTCTTTTACCTTCTAAGAGGTAACCTTCTATAATCATAAAAGGTTAATTAAACAAATTAACTTTAATTTATTTAAAATAAATTAAATTTGTTAATTTTAAAATTAAATTTTAAATCTTTAAAATCATTATTCAAACTGTGTGCATATTTATTGCTCTGTTCCTTAAAAAACCAAAGCTTTCCCACTTATTAGCTGGGTGACTTTGGATACGTCTGTGCATTTATTCCTATCTTATTGATTGTCAGGCACTGTCCTGGGAGCTGAGAATACAAGAGTGAACAGGACAAAAGTTGCTGTTTTCACAGAGTATACTCTCTCTCTCTCTCTCTCTTTCTCTCTCTCTCTCTCTCTCTCTCTATATATATATATGCTAGAAATAAACAGGATGATTTTAGCTAATGACAGTATGCAGACAGTAAAGAAGATGTGGTAGAGTGATGGGGTGGAGACGGTTTTTTTGTTTTTGTTTTTAGATAGTCTTTTTTTTTTTAATTTGGCTGCATCAGGTCTTAGTTGTGGCATGCGGGATCTTCATTGAGGCATGTGGGATCTTTTGTTGTGGCACGCGGCCTTCTCTCTAGTTGCGGTCCGTGGGCTCCAGGGCATGTGGGCTGAGTAGTTACGGTGCACGGGCTTAGCTGCCCCGCGGCATGTGGGATATTAGTTCCCCGACCAGGGATCGAACCCGCGTCCCCTGCATTGGAAGGTGGATTCTTAACCACTGGACAACCAGGGAAGTCCCGGGGTGGAAGTGTTTTAGATGGGGTTGTCAGGGAAGACCTCTGCTAAGTGCTAGATCCCATGGACTCATCTTGGTCCTTAGCCCAGAAAACCTCTCCTGAGCCATTTTGTACCACTCACCTCCCCCCTTTTTAAACTGCTGCTTTCCTTGGTTTCTGTGACGAGATAGTAGTGACTTTGTCACCACTGTCTCTTGGTTTCCTCCTACGTCTCTGACCTCCGCCTTTCAGACTTTAGTGCAGGCACATCTTCCCCCGCCCACCCTGTTGGGCAGCACAATCATCTGTCCTGGCAGCTGGAAGAAGAGCTCAAATGCTGGCTCCCTCTTCTGAGAGCTCTTGCTTGTATTCAGACCTTTGGCACAAGGTGACACTGGGGTGGCGGCACAGGCTCAGTGTACAACGTCTGAGTCAAGGCAGTAAGATGGCTTCCCACAGGCAGAGGTTAGAGCACAAGTCCACCTGGCTTTCTAACACACGACTCAACACCAAGGACATTATTTCAAGGAAGGGCTCAGCAAAAGAAAGTAAGGAAGTACTGTGCTGACTGAAAGGCACTCAACACAGCGCTAGAGAGCAAACATGGTCCTATCCTTACATGACATGAGGTTACATGACAGTTCAGTGACCTGACTCACATAAAACAATAAGAAAACACTGCAAAACAGAAAAAAAAAAACCACATAACAAATTGTGGGAAACAAGCTATAAGTGCCACTGGAGCTCAAAGAAGGAAGCCCTCAGAGTGAATTTATCAGTTCAAGAAGACACTGATGGTAGAACTTGAACCAAGCCCTCAGGAAAGCAGGTTTAATCACCAAAGGACACAAGAGCCCATGGTTATTCAGTGCGACAGGGCTGGATTCTGGATCCAACAGGCACAATGAATGATGCTGGGCTTATCCTGTAAGAGTAAGGCCCACTTCTAACCCCAGGTAGGCAAAGGTTAACAAAAAATTCAACCCTGGACTAAGGAATAAAGACTTCTGTGAAGAGGATCAAAGTTCTCTTCCTCTTCTTTCACCTCAAGAAATAGTTGGAACAACAGAAGTGGGAGGTTCAAACAAGAGTGGGATGGAACCAAGGGTTAAAAGATACGGTGCAATCTCTTTAGGTCCTGGCTCTGCTCTGGGTCTTAGGGGAAATGAGTAGAAATTTGGAATGTTTCTTCTGATTCTTGAGGTTCTCAGTTTTCCAGTTCAGAACATCAGGGCAGACCAAAAAGGTATTTGGAGCTGAGGCTCAGTTAGTGATAAAGAATGTGATCTATCTGAGGAGTCCTCTAGCTGGAAGTTTGAGGGGGTAGAGGTCTCGCAGGTGGAAGTAATGGCACCTCAACTCTAACACTTCCAGAGATACAAATAACATGTAGCTTAAATCTTTATATTGAATAGCATTTTTACAACTCTCATAGTTGCATATGGAGTTCATTCTGTCCTCATTCGAGGTAGGTATATTAGACTGATCCCACTTTACAGAATTTTAAAGAAGTTTGGGAAGTTAAGTGACTTCCTGGTGAATGAACAGTTGGGCCTAGAAGCAAAGTCTTTAATGTTCAGTCTGGCACTTCCTCTCAAGAGGATAATGTTCCAGTGTTCCAAACAGGCCTTCTCAGTGCCTCAAGCAAAGCTCCTCACAAAAAGAAATGAGCCTTGCCTCTGAAGTTCCACTCTGGGCTCACAGGCTTGAAAGATCCTTGGACAAACTGGTCTCCAAACACAGGTGGGGTTAATATACTGAGATATAGTGGGGAGCGGTTGGGAGGCACAATACAAACTGGACTGTTTTCTAGGGAACAACATCTGGTCTGATCCAAAAACTGTTCTCAAAGTCCACTTGAAGCAGACCAAAGTCACAGGATTCACTGGGCCCTCGTGTCATTAACGCTTTGCTCCTAGCAGCCTCCACTCCTGTCAACCCCCACATGAAAAACTCCTTCCTCTGGGGTAACTGAAACCCAGAGGTGACCAAAGTCCAAGGGGATAGGCATTATGATTTCAAACTCTGGGGTGCCAAATGGAAGTGGAAACCCTTGCCTCTCAAACAACAAGTATCCACCATGACACTAGGGAATGCTTCCCCCCACTAGTGAATGCTCCCCACCATGCCTTTTAAGGTATCTGGTACCCAAGAGAGCATTATAAGGCTTAAGTGGTTTTTTTCTTCCTCTTTGGTGGTATTTAATTAGGAGTACGTGGAAGTAATCAGCTGAAAAAACCCAGGCCTGCCCTGACCCCCAGCAGAGTCTTCACCAGCGTCTCTGCACCTGGCCCATGGCACTTTGGAGGGTCTGTGCCTCTGAGGCCAGCTGGGATGCAATCAGATACTGCTTCTTTTTCCCCACTCAGTTCAGACCAGTAAGTATGGCACTTGTGTGGCTTGGGAGAGTGGAAAGGTTTTCAGGAGCCCAGAAGTCAGTCTCTTTACCGAGTAGTTGTTACCCTTTCAATACAAGCTTCTTTCCTCAGGTTTTGTGGTCTGACTCCCTTTTATTCACAATATTCCTTTCCTCCTTTCCCTACAGTTCTGGCTCCTTTTCTCTCACTGCCCTACCCAGTCTCCCTGCTTCCTTGTGAGCTGGCTTGATAGCATGTCTCTTCCACAGATGTAGGGTGAAGTGAGACACTAAAGCTGGCCTGTGCAAAGTACCGCTTTCGTGGCTAGACTGTAGCAGGTCTGAAGAGGACAACTGCAGACTGATTTCCCACACCCATCCATTTACTGAGATTTCTTGTGCACAGGTGCAGAGGCAAGAAAACGTGACGATCTGGTAAACAGTAAATGATCAATGTGGTTGCAATCTATGATACAGTTCACTTTGGTTCAACAAACATTTGCTGAATGTCTATGATGTGCAGAGATTGACGAATCAGTTCAAAACTCCCCGGTATAAATGACTAGTACAGTGGTTTTCAACCCTGGCTGCACTTGAGAATCTTAGCAGCTTAAAAGACAAAAACAGAAACAAACAATGTCTGGGGTCCCTCTCCAGAGATCTGGATTTCACTGGTTGGGGGTGGTGGAGTGTGAGTATCAGTACTTTTTAAAAAGCTCCCCAGGTGTTTGAATGTGCAGTCAGGGCTAAGAGCTTTATGTGACCATATGTAGAAAGTTTGGAATAAGGGCTAAATTTAGATTTTAAGCAGTGGAAAGCTATTGTAGGTTTTTGAGCAAGAGAGGAAACATGAGGATGGCTGTAATGTGGGAAACTTCTCCTGACTGTACTGGGCAGAAAAGACTGGAGTCAAGAAACACTAAAAACAAAGAGACCTGGTAAAAAGCCTATTGCAATATTTCAAGTAAGGGGTAATAAGATCCTAAACTAAGCAGTAGCCTTGAGAACGGAAAGAAGGGGTGAATTTCCCGGAAAGTGCAGGGCCAGGCAGGCAATTGTAGGACTGTTAAGGGCAAGGGAGAGCAGTCCAGGCTGCCTCTGGGGCTACGGCAGGAAAGGAGGGCAGTGACCAGAGAGGTTCTCTTTCCCTTGCCCAGACCCACCTACCTCCACATTCCCACCGACTCTGAAACTACAGAAGAAAGAATTTCTAGTATCTTTGGAGTTAAGAACTCATGAGAAGAACAAGAATATAGACACTTGGCTTTCAGGGGAAAAGTTCAAGGGCTGCTAACCTAAGCAATAAAGACTGAATATATTCGGGACACAAAATTTAAAAATGAAGCAAAACTTCATACATTTGCAAATTTTCTTTACCACAGAATTTTGATACAAAAAGAAATCATTCTCCTATCCAAGGCATTTACTCTCCTGCCCTGACCAGAGAGGACACAAACAATACCACTAATTTCTGGGCAGCCTTATAACACTAGGCTCAGCTCATAGAAAAATTACAGAATCAACTGCAGCTTCAAACATCTTCCTAGATGTTGCCTAAGTCAGAAAGGAAGAGCCAACACAATAAAACTAGTAGGGTGGGGTGGCATGGGAATATAATCATTTATTTGGAGTGTAACCTGGTACTCCAAACAAAGGCTCTATTATCCTCAGCTGAAAGCTTTTAGGGCATAAGGAGGAAGTGAATGGGATGACCGACTTGAGACAGCACCAAAAGAATAGAGATGACTTCACAGTCCTGGAAGATGGCAAAAGGCAGAGAGAAAAGACTGAACAATTAAAAGTGAACTGGGACATACCTTCGATGTTGGTACATC
This sequence comes from Balaenoptera borealis, assembly GCF_965194805.1. Taxonomy (NCBI): domain Eukaryota; kingdom Metazoa; phylum Chordata; class Mammalia; order Artiodactyla; family Balaenopteridae; genus Balaenoptera; species Balaenoptera borealis. Next base: position 27,454,169 of record NC_138871.1, read on the forward strand.
TCAAATTCCATTTTCCCCTCACCTTTCCCCAAATAACCAGACCATTTAGTTAACCTCTCTAGACAATGCTTGATCCAACAGATCATTCTAGAGCACAAAAAATATATATAGTTGTTATTTTATTGTAGAAGAAAAAATATCCCGAAATATTTGTTAAATAACAGTAACTCCTGACAAAATCATTTTTCAGGGTTCTTGGGCCTCGCCATCTGGTCAAATGCAGCGAGCTCTCCCTCAGCCTTATGATAAGCTTCATTAATATTGCCATAAACCACAGAAAAACTCAAAGATTTTCTAAATGGCTTCCAAATTTCTGCATAGATGCCCTTAATTAGTCCAAAGGTAAACAATAAACAAGTTGGCAGAGAAGTTAGAAGGATCTCTGAGAGGGAAAAAATGTTAACAATTGGTGAATCTAGAACAAAGGGTATATAGGTGTTCATTACAACATTTTTTCAACTTAATTTTTTAGTTACAGGCAGACTGAAAAGTTGCTTTAGCATGATCATGCTATTTTCCAGATGTGCCTAAAAAACATTCAATTATTTCTTTTCAAACCAGAAATAGAAAATCAGTTCTCCCCCAGGTGATACGTTCTATTCTGTTTTAAAAAGCTTCCAGAGCTTTCTGGAAAGTTTAAATTAAGGGGCTACAGTACACTGATATGGTTTTATAGTTCTTGGGAAGTGTCTGGGTCAGACTCTCATCGAAGGTCTGTGATGGTCACTGCTCTGTCCACAACAGTCACGTGGTTGCAGCTCTGCAATAGGGAAAAAGAAAGAAAGGGGAAGTCCTGGAAAATTCTGAAAAGTCATCTTTAAAACTCCTTACTTGTTGAAGTCATGGAAGATATCTTTTACTTAACTTCCTGTATGTTTTCTTATCTTTGAAAAGCAAGTTTAAAAGCTATGTACAATAAGCAATTCACTGCCTAACTTCTTATATCTTTTGTATATTGTCATGATACATAAATATATATGTTTAAAAAAAACCCAAACAAACAAACAAAACTCCTATTTACAATGCTTATTCTGGCTAGTGGTTCCCAGGCTGGCAGCCAGACTGCTACTTAAATGGCTGTTATGGTAAGGGGTCTGGGAATTATTACTTCCACCAACCCAGCATCAATAGGCTGTAGCCTGAATCAATGTGGGCACATATACCTTCATTTATTTTTCAAATGTATGTATATTCTAGAGTCATTCATAAAATATACACTTATTTAAATAACTGCTGAATTCATTGCAGTTTTTTGGGTTATTATGTCAACCGGATAATAAAGTACACCTACTCTCACATAGGGAATACTCCCTCTTGGCATGCATAAGGGGTCATCCTAACTGAAAGCCCAGGCATTTCTGGGGGATTGTGTAGCCTCTGTTTCAACATCCTGGTACCTAGACATTTATTACATTCCAAGGCAGGCTGACCTATTTGTGAACAAGTCTGTCAGAAAGTTCTTTCCCATACTCAGCTGAAAACTGTCATCCCACAGGGTCTTAAGTTTTAGTTCTGGGAGTCACACCCAATACCTTTTTATACAACAATTCTTCTAACACTTGCAGTCAGTTCTCAGATTCTCCCTGGGGTTCTCTCCTGAACATCCCCAGTTTCTTTTATGTGACAAGGGTCTGAGTCCCTTTTCCATGCTGGTCACTTTTCAGGGAACCCAGAAGAAATAGTAATACTCCATGGCCAGCATGGAGTGAAGCAATACTATCCCATTAGATTTGAGGGGAAAAACTGAAACATACTTATCAGCAACTGAAACTTTTTACTCACAGAATACCACCTGGGGAAAAAAACTTTCTAAGAAGGTCATAAAAATCCCTGTTATCTAAAATCAAATTAAAAGCAAAATTCCAAAATTAAATATACTTTACTTAAGTGGCTTTTTCTTTTGAATTCAAATCTCTTATTGAAGTGCAGGCTTAGCAACTGATGATGATGAAGGAAAAAACCTAACACGTAATAAACAAGCTACTGCACTTGGTACTTCCTGTGCATCACTTCATTTAATCCTGTCAATAACCCTATTCAAGTAAGTATTATTATTATTATCATCTCCATTTACAGATGAGAAAGCTGAGGCCCAGGAAGGTTAAGTAACTTGATCAAAGACACACAGTCCTTAAGTAGCAGAGCTGAGACTCAAACTCCTTCCTATCCCACACCGCTTCCCATGTATGTTTTTATTAGGAAGATTTGGAAAAATAAGTGACAAGGCTGATCTTCTATGTGTGTCACAAAGGACAATGTGCCTCATCAGCTCTGACTGCCTCCCCTGGTTAAAGCACAGCTCCGATTTCTTCTCCATAGATACATACACAGAAGAGAGGTGGATCCTTGCTGTGTGGATGAAATCCTTTCTGGCGACAGGAAGAAATCTCCTCTAGTCCGTGGTCAGTTAGTCTAAAGAATCCAGTTCTGAAATAAGAAAAAGCAGGTCTAGAATCAAGCAAAGGTGTCCCCTCAATCACACACACACACACACACACACACACACACACACACACACACACACACAGAGAGAGCAGTGAAGAGCTCACTTTGAGACAGCTTCAAAAGTATGCTGGCTCATAGGTCTCTTCTCTGGTGAATGAATCAGAGTTAGAGAATGACTCATCACCACCACCACGCTAGTTTTACTGGGAGAATTCATAGTAAATAACAGGATTTAAAATGAAAAAGAAGTTAATTTTTGGAGATAATCTGTTGGATTTTGAAATTTTCTAATCTGATATCAATCTCTTGAAATTCCTACTGCTTCAAGTCAAACACTTCAAATTTTTTATGTCCTTTTCTTATAAAAGCACCTAGGTTGTTGCTTGGATACTTTTGTAAACCAGTCGAGTAGGTTTATCAGGATATAGGGCTTAAAAGGAAGCCTTTTAAAAAAGCCAATCAATACCACAATCTATATATGTTATAGAGAACAAGGTCTTAAGAATGGAGAACGTTTCCTCTGAGGCTTTTCCCCAGTTATCTCCTTGCAAAACCCTGAACCACACCCTAGGTACTTACTCCTGGAACTTGGGGGAACAAACAATGGCTATCGACTCTGGCAACATCATCTGGTAGGAGCAGTGAGTGTGTAGGTCAACACTGGAGAGGAAGGCGGTCTGCGTGGGATGAGTCTGAGAAGAGAAAAAAAGGCAGGGACCCCTTCAGCGAGAATACACAGTCAAGCCTGGCCCATGAGGGAAGGTAGAGCCAAGTAATTCTCAATAACTTGCCATGATCTCCTTACGTACAAAGCCATTAGCAGCCATGAGGAATATGCCTGAAGTTCATAATAAGTAATGAACTTCCTTCCCAGCACTGTAAACGAGTATCGTGTAACATGAGTATGTGAAGAGACTCAATTTCTAATTGACCATCAAGACTTATCTGGCTCCTCACAAGCTCTCTCGACACAATGGAGTCTCCCATACTGGAACAGACAGTACCTGCTGCCCAATACAACAACCTAGTAGAAGTCAAGGACTTAACAAAGCACAGTTAGATGAATGATTCTTCTTCCTGACGGAGGGGTTAAAAGGTCAAGCATGAGTCTGGGGCTCTATAGGCAAAAGTGGCCAAAGCTGTCCTGTGGTTAAAGCATATCTTTCAAGGATATGAGAGGCAGAGGGTTACTGGGATTTCAGAAGGGTAGTTAAATCACACAAAGGACCCTGTCTTATTTGAGAAAAAGACCAAGATATTGAATTTTGAGGGTAATCAGTTAAAGCACCATCTAAATTACATTCAGTTTATCTCATTTGTTTCCAGTTATTTAATGGTTTTTGTTGTTTTTTTTTTGGCCGTGCCTCGTGGCCTGCGGGGTCTTAGTTCACCAACCAGGTATTGAACCTGGGCCACAGCAGTGAAAGCACTGAGTCCTAACCACTGGAATCCCCCAGTTATTTAATGTTTTATTGTGCATACTCTTTGTACACAAATGGACCATATAATGACTTAACGTTCATCTCAGAGGGGGTGTGAGATAACAAGGATGGAAAAAGAAAGACCCAATATGACTCAAAAAGACCACCAATCTTTACTGACAGAAAAGCACGGAAAATAAATATGTGCCCTTGACCAGTGTTTTCAACCCTGTTGTGCAAAAAATGAAGCTTCTGAGGAACTTGTCAAAAGCACAGGCTCCTGCACCCCACCCTGGAAATATCCATCCTGAGAAGGAAATTTTTTTCTTTAAAGCTCATTAAATGATTCTTAGGTGCAGCCTCATCTGAGAAGCACAACTGCATAGACTGCTGTGACCAGCTCATTGTGGAAGAGGTCTGCAATACAGGAACATGTTAGCTGAGTGCTGACAGTAAATCTACACACAGGTCTGCATGGGGAAGGAAAGAACTTTCATGACCACAAGGGAGAAACAGTTTCTACCTAATAAGAATATGATGCTATAGACTGTTAGGGACAAACGGCCTGTGCCAACACCCTACATCCCATGGTTACAGCCTGAAATTTTGACTGAGAACAAATAAGACCTACACAAGCTGATGAAGGCCTCCAATCTAAAGTTGGGTTAGTTAGAAAGATGATATACAGACACATAGCAGGGGCTCAATAAATAATTGTTAAACTAAACCAAAAAATCTTGTTTGAGCCTCTGCTCCCCACTAACTACTGCACCTTCTCTCCTTCCCTCTACAGTCAAGTTTCTTGAAAAACCAGTTATGCTCACTGTGCCCACCATGCTGGAGACAGAGGCAGGCATTTTTATGAAGAGAAAACAATACACCAAAGGAGCAGAAATAAGTGAGGAGAGTGAATGCTCAGGGCAGCCTGGGTGCCTGGATGAGTAGAGCAGCCACAGGAGAGCAATGCCAGCTAAGCCAAGGTGAAGGAGTGCCTTGAATACTGAGTTGGGGGTTACACAATAGTTGGTGATAAACATGACCAGGGAACCTGATTGATAGCTGGCAAGGTAGAGAAGGAAGAATTGACCTTTTGCCTTCTCCTCTTGCCAATTTTAAGATCTGAGCAAACGTTATGGTCTGCTTTTGTTTGCTTTTAATCCCAAGTTAGGAAGGAATGCTACAGAAATATCATGGGGAAAAAAAGCTGGAATACTATCAATTTAGGCTCTAAATTCCTTCCTAGCTAGGCCCTCACTGATATTAAAAATCCTTTTACTCATTTGTGGCTAAGATCTACCTGAAGTCTAAACAGAAATTATTCCAAACTTTCCCCCATCTTCTCCAGTTTTTAAACTTACCTGTCTCCTCCTGCTGGGCAGTGGATCTAGACTTCAACCTTGTTGATAGCAACATCACCTAAAATGAGTTCCCTCAACCCCTCCAATTATAACCTCAAAAATCTCTCTGTATCTTTCTTTCTTCCTTCAATTCTGTCTCAGAGGAGTGAGTGTTTTCTCCCCCATATGAAGATGATTCCCTTTTTGTTCTTTTTTTTTTTTTTTTAAAATAAATTTATTTATTTATTTATTTATGGCTGTGTTGGGTCTTCGTTTCTGTGCGAGGGCTTTCTCTAGTTGCGGCAAGCGGGGGCCACTCTTCATCGCGGTGCGCGGGCCTCTAACTATCCCGGCCTCTCTTGTTGCCGAGCACAGGCTCCAGACACGCAGGCTCAGTAGTTGTGACGCACGGGCTTAGTTGCTCCGCGGCATGTGGGATCTTCCCAGACCAGGGCTCGAACCCGTGTCCCCTGCATTGGCAGGCAGATTCTCAACCACTGCGCCACCAGGGAAGCCCCCTTTTTGTACTTTTGATTTAATACTTTCCTATCTTCACATTACCTTGTCTCTCCTGACCTCTGACATCTCCTGCACAGGTTCCACTATACTCCACCAGCTCACTGGGCTTAAAAACATGTTCAGGGACTTCCCTGGTGGCGCAGTGGTTAAGAATCTGCCTGCCAATGCAGACGACACGGGTTTGAGCCCTGGTCCAGGAAGATCCCACATGCCACGGAGCAACTAGGCCCATGCACCACAACTACTGAGCCTGCGCATCTAGAGCCCGTGCTCCGCAACAAGAGAAGCCACTGCAATAAGACCATGAACCGCAACGAAGAGTAGCCCCCGCTCGCCGCAACTAGAGAAAGCCTGCTCTCAGCAATGAAGACCCAACGCAGCCAAAAATAAATAAATAAATAAATATATTAAAAACAAAACAAAACATGTTCAGACAACTATACACAAGAATGCAGATGAACCTTAAAAACTGAGCAAAAGAAGCCAAGCACAAAAGAATACATATTATATAATTCTATTTACATAAAGTTCAAAACCAGGCAAAACTAAACTATCGAGTTTAGGGATACACACTTAGGTGGTAAAGCTATAAAGAAAAGCAAAGAATTTCCAGAAATGTCAAGTGAGGGACTATCTATACCAGAGAGGAAGGGTGACTGGGCAGGACACGGAGGTGGGAGTGTGCTTCTGGCGACGCTCTATTTCTTGACCTAGGTAATGTGTGCACACAGATGTTTGTTTAATGATTCATTAAAGTGCACATTTATTTTATGTACTTTCTTATATATATTTCAAATATAAAGGCTTAAAAAAAAACCAAAATAAAAACAGAACACATTTTCACACTAAACCATAAATCAAGCAAACTCTCTCAACCTGGCTATTCCTTAAGCCACCATTCCATCTCTTTCCTATCCTTTAGTCAGTGCTAAGCTCTTCAAAAAATCAGTATATATTTCACTATCACCACAACCTCAATACCCATTACTTCTTAAACCTTTTTAATCTGCCTAAAACCCACTAAATTGAGGTCATCAATGACCTCATCAAATCCAAAGGGCTCACAGAAGTCTTCATCTCTCTGCAGCATGTGACATAGTTAACATCCTGAAGCTTCTTCTTAAGACGTTCCTCCTCCTTTGGCATCTGTGCCCTAACACTCCCCTCACCTTTCTCTGACAACTCCTCGCTTCATGACTGACTACTCCCTATGCTCCCCTAAGTGGCCTGTCCTTCAAGCTGCCAGTGAATCTCTTCTTGCTCTCCACCCTCCTCCAGTTCCAAGGCTTCCAAGGTCAGCTCTACGCCGAGGTCTCCCAGTTCTCTTTCCCACCTAGACCTTGTTCCCAAGTTCCAACTGCCTGATAATTACCTCCACCAATATAATGTCAAATACTCAGAACTGAAGACACCATTTGCCCCACTTCCAAGTAAGTTCTCCTGTTGGAGCCTGTTTCTGCTTATGAGATGATTAATCATTGCCACCCCCATGAGTCAGGCCTGAAATCTCTAAGTCATCACTTTTACTCATCATCCTCTCTTACTCATTCCCCACATCCTCTGAAATCCTACATTTATCTCTTCCTTCCCAAATGCACTGCCGTCACCGTAGCTCTCATCATTATTAGATTTTATCATCACGTTAACCTCTTAAATGATCTCCCTGCCTCAACTTCCTCACTGAAAAGCAGAACTATCCTGCCTGTCCACCCAAAACCCTCCAGAACACTGCTCCTAATGTATCATGTGAAAGCTTACCTACCGCTGTTTCCTGATATGAACCATAAGCCCCAGAAAACTGGACCACTCAATGCTCCAGGATCACAGTCTGCCTATTCCAATGTTGTCCCCTCCGTATGGAACTCTCCCTTGGCTCACCTTGTCAAAATTCTAGAAAATCACCCCAGGTGTGATCCTTCCCTCTGAATTCCACAGGGCTGTTTGCACCTCTTTAGGCACTTGGCACATTCTGCCTCACATGAAGAGTTATGACTTGTCTATATGTCAGTCTCCATTATGAGACTAAAATCATATCTTACTCAAATTTGTATCGTCTGGCGGATAAGGTACAAGTTTTCTACTCCCCATGTACTATAACGGGGGATACACAATAAAAGGCAAATATTTATGAAAGGACAGAGGCACACTGACTGCCTCACAGGTCAGTATTTCCCAAATTCTAACATACAAGTGTGTGCAATCTTCCCAAATCCAGAAATAAGCTGCCTAGTTTGTATGTAACCCTGTCACACAACATGGAAAACAGCTTGGTCTATGAGAATGAGGGGTTGAAAAGGAATAGAAAGAAAAATTAAGAAGAAATCTTTAGGGATGGAATTATATTTTACCTGAATATTACCAGAAGACTGTTAAGACATGCAGACAGTTGAAAATCTCCTATATTGGTGGCCCTTCTGATTTACGTAAAAGTGTAGGCTGCTTTAAGAAAGACCAAATGGAGGCATCTGAATTAACTTCCTTGGCTCATTTAAAATATTTTGATTTATATACCTTTCAGGAACATCATTTGTACGAAGTAAGGCATAGCCTCTACCGTCAAGGTCCACATATACTCTAGACTAGCATCCTATCACTGTTCATGCTCACAGGGGAATTGGGACTTTAGGGAAACAAGTTCATTTCCATTAAAAAATTTTAAGTTAAAAAGCCCTAAGTAATGCCCAGAAATCAATACTGTGGTGCAAGCAGTTAAGTATGCTAGGGAAGTCAAGTCTGCATCCAACAGAGGGAAATACAACCATCTAAATAGTCTGGATACAATTCACTCTGCTCCAAGAAAAAAAATAAGCAGTGTGTTTATAACATCATGTGAGAAGAGGAGACGAACCCCTGGAGAGCTCGGAATTGCTTACGTGAATCCAGCCCAGTGTGATGAGACCCTGCTGATCCTGTATGAGGAAAAGCTCTTCTTCGTTCTCAGTGTTGCAATAATCAGACCCAGCACTTTGCTTGGGGATGAGGACGTGGGTAATGGTAAACTCATTCCTCATCTGTCAAATGAGAAAACAGCCTGTCACAATTCCCTGGCACTTAGGCAACCCCACTCTGTCACGGCAGTGGAAAGTTAAACATCTGTACAAGCGAAGGCCCTTCCTCCCAGCATGAGCCTTCTTCGTGAGGTGAGTCCCTTATGTCAGTCATGTTCACAACCCTGACTGCCCAAGTACATTGCTTGGGGCCCTCTGCAAAGCCACAGATGCCCACAGCCCTGTGGGAATTCCCTGCTGCAGCCAAACAGGTCTACTCATGCCTCTTAAGAAGCTCTGGGTATAGTACCATTTCTCTTCCTTTGTTCATGTCTAGAGTAGCTTCCTTTTACTATTTCTCTAAGCCCTTCCCATCCTTTAAAGCTCAGTTTAAGTCTATTCCACCTTATGTGTTTATTTATTCAGCAGTTAGTAATGGGTTCTTTAAGCACCTCCATTTAATGATCCTTCTTTCCTCATAATTCCTAGTGCTTTTATTGTACATAGTAGTCAGCATACTATCTATCTTTTGGTGTATATCTCCCATCTCTCCAAAGTGCTTGGGTACTTTTTGCGGACACATGCTCTGTGCCTTACATATTTCATATTCCCAGGTCCTGCCATAAAGTCGGTGTTCAAAAGCTGATATACAGGATCTTCCTACCAAGTTTAGAATTAGGTATTTCTTACCACTGGCATTAAAATAATCAGTTCAGTTCAAGGGACTTTGAAAATCAATCAAATACAGGGTCACTAAAATCAAGGTGACATTGCATTATGCTGCCCATGGCTCTTTGGCAGAAGGATTGGCACAAAGAGTAACTGACCCTGGATATCTTCTCTGAGAGTCACAGGAGGCCAAGGGGGAAGAAACAGTCTCAGCTCAGGAAAGCATTTGTCTTTTACCAGTTTTCCACAGAGAATTCCACATGTCTCTACTCCCCGGGCAGTGTTGGCAATGGCCAACTGGAGAAACTGTGGGCAGAGCTTCCCAGGCACCACCACGTGGCGCAGTCCATCGATTGTAGGAGCTGTAATGGAGAAAGAAGAAACGTCTGAGATCATGGGGCACAGCCTCCCCAAGCAGACTTCAGAGTTGGCAGACCTGGGAGAGCAATGCTAAATCACTGGGGTCCTGCAACTGTAGGCAGTGCGTGGGGATCTCATCCTTATGGCAGAAGAAAAAGGGCTATAAAGTCTCTTCTCCAACCTCTTGCCACAGCCATTGGGAGTATGTTATTTCAAGGAAAGAAAAGAGGCTTTAATCATTCAAGTTAACACAAGGGTAAACTACTGCTTAAAAGAAGTTTCTGAGCTATTCAGGAATAATAGTGAGAGACAATCCTGCCGAGTACATGGGGAGAAACCCTGAAGGCCAGGCTTCAAGAGTCCAGCACCCCTTGCCCACTCTTACCTTGTCTTTTTAAGTGGATCTTCTGCGAAGCTGAATTCCTTACATGACTACTTGAAAGACAACTCCTAACAAAAAGATCTATTCTAATAATCAAGGCATACTCATCATTTTGCCGCTATTGTTATTTTCTCAGATAGCCATACATTGGTGAGAGGAGGAAAGACTCAATAGTTTTTATGGCTAGACTGAATTATCACTGACTACATACAATATTTACCTTGACTAAACTCCTTACCAATTAGGAACATTTGCAGGGCAAGCACAATTCAGCAGCTCTTTTTTATTATTTAAAGGTCAGTGGTTGAATTGTAAGGTGGTACTATAAGTCTCAAATTTCCTTTACAAAAGGTCAACAGTGGTCTCTAGTTCACTGAACATTTCAAATCTCTGTATAACCCTTAAAAGCTGAGGGTCTGACTTTCAAGGATGTTATTAGCTCTTCAGAAAATCGACCTGGCCCAGGTAAACTATATGTCTTAAGCAAAGTCCACTTTATAATATAGCTGTGATAGAACACAGTATAGTAATACTAATCAAATGGATTTCTGTGACCAGAGCCTAATGAGTGGGATCATGGAGGGAGTCGTAGTTGAATTTCCTGGAATGACACCCTGTTTGGCTGCAGCTGAGATAGAAGAGGACGCAAGCAAATGAATTCACTACCTTCCGAGTTGCTCAATGCTCCAGGTTTCAAGGATCTATCCACTACAGGTGGCTTGGCAGGCCTTACAGTTGTATTACAGTCCGAAGGCTGTGTGTATGTAACAGGTGCCGTGGGGAACACATCTAGGGAGGGCTTCTCTAAGTCAGGTACCAGTGGGCCGTCCAGGCCAGGGTCCACTTTCCCAAACTCCTGTACAATTTTCAGTCGTTCTTTTTCTAGTTCCTGGTTCCGGATCATCTCCTCAAAGGCATGGAACTGTTCCTGCTCCAACTGCTGCTGCTTCTGTTGTGCCACCCTCTGTCTTTCCTTTTCCAGCTCTTGCTGGATGGCTACGTTTCGGGCAAATTCTTCCTCTTCCTTCTTCTACAAAGAATGAATAGGAGTTAGGCTAACACTTTACACTCAAGTGACTTCACATCTTAGGAGGACAAGGTTTTTCAGCAGGAAGATTGCCCCAAATGTACTTCTGCTCTAGCGTGAGTTCCCAACACAGAATTCGTGCTTCCCTTAGTACCTCTACACCCGTGGAACAGCTGCTGCTCCTGTCTATCTAACCACCATACACCTATTCTTCAAAAACAGTTAAAGTCCTGATCCTCTCGGTACCCTTCCCAATGACTTTAACTAATGCATTCTCTTTTTTACCAAAATCTCAAGGCAACTTATTGTCTGCACCTCATAATCTGTATCATACAATTTTAGCCTCTGGTGTGCCATGTATACATTCTGTATTCCAAGTAAGGCTGTGAAACAGAACCAAATCCAAACTTACAACTGCCATGTTGTGGGTCTCTACTGAATTTTAACCCTGAATGAAGCCTCTGAAATTTTTCTGGTGATTGGTCCAATATAGAGTGACATTTTAAACTGCTAAGAAACATCAAGTAACAATCTCCTTCATGAAGGTTTTCACTCACTGCGTACCTTAGAAATACATAGCTGTTCACCTCTCCTCTGATTTTCAACATCAGAGTCCAGAACAGAATTCAGTAGAGTGTACAAAAGAATGTGGAAGTGCTTGCAGTGCGTGTTCTCACCTGACACAGACCAATGACACTGTTGCAGAGCTTCTCATGTGTTTTAACTGACTCTTCCTAACAAGAATCATTTGAAAATAGCTTGAAAAAAAACCCCAATTATTTTAAACAGGTATATCCTATGTTGGATATAATCAAATGTGTATCAAATACCCCAAATTCTCTGATCTAAAAACCCTATACTTTAGTGCGATTTTCATTGTTCTTAGGTTCTAGCTCTAGACATAGCAGACAAGCAATAGATATTCTGTCCCTCAAGTCATCCTCTTAGATAAGCAGGGTAACTCTGTATTAGAATCCTCAGCCTAAACACCTTTTTTGAGTTTCTGGTCTTTGCCAATAAAGTAAAATATCACATTAAAATCACAAGATCTGCTGAAATATCTATTAGAATCCTAGGTCACAGCCTAAGAAACCAAAATAATTTCCCTTTTTGTTTTTTTTTTTTTTTTTGCTATTACATACTCACTTTTTCTTCATTATAGTCTATATATTCTTTGGTATATCGTTTTAACAGTTCTGCTTTCAGCTCTTCTGCTTTGGGAAATGCAACCTCCTTTAATTTCTGAGACACAAAATCAAAAACTGGGAGTTAGAACAATTGCCAGCTAATTAAGGTGAGAAGTAAAAAGACTGAAGTCAAGTTGGCAATGGCAACAATGTTTCTAAAAACATTTAAATAATAATTTAAATTTAAATAATTTAATTTAAAATACCCCCTACCATACCATACCTGATATTTCATAACTGATCTAGTGAAATGGCCTTATCTCCTATTTGCAGGATATGATGCTCAGATGCAGACACTGCTACTTATATTTTGGAGTTAGTCTGTGCTTCTCTGAAGCTTTTAGATGGGCAACAGTTAAAGTGAAGACCCACCTTTACTGTGTCTTTCTTTTCAGGAATGACAGCCGATTTGTAATCTCGATGCTTTGGTAGTTTCTCAATAAAGAGCCTAAGGGAACAGATCAGATTGACTGTGATGCAAAGAAGATGTCCAAATGTCCAAAAGACTCTGAAGCAATGCAACTCCCTTACCCTGCAGAGACTACCTGATGGGTTCGCAGGCATGCAGGGGTAACAGGCACACCCTGACAGGCCATGTTCCCCACTCATCTCTAGCCCTGTAAAGAGCAACAGAGTGCTTCCCTCTTCTCCCAAGTCAGATGTGCAGCAGCACCAGACTCCTACAACAAAAACGATGGGGAGGAAAAAGCCTATCCTGTGCCCCAAAATACACCTCCAAAGAGATTCTCTTCTTGTTGTGACAGTAACAGGCTTCCAAAGGGAAAGGCCTCTCACAAATCATTCTTCAGGGAACAGTTTGGCAGCCAAGGGCAGGAGGCTAAGAGAAAACCCACATTCTATTACTACTTCTAATTCTGTGTGACCTTTAATGCTGGCTTTTCTTCTTTGGGATTCATGTTCCTTCAAAGAAGAATATTCCTTGCACCAGATTAAGCTCTGAGATGCTTAGACAGTTCATGTGTTATATGCGTGTAATATGTGCACGTTACATGTGTAACGTGCATTATGATCTCTGATGAAAAGTGCTTAGAGAAACATAAGTGCTAGATTTCCTTTTTCAGTTCTTGTCCTTGGCTGTAAAGCTCAGTGGGAAAAATAAACTGAATCAATTCATAGACCTCTAACACTTATGATGTCTACTTGGGGACGGTGAAAATAAATAGAAGTTCAGTAACTTGTCATAGCCAAAATGGAGGGTTCCGAATTCAATGCCAGCAGGCCGGTTCCAGAGTCTACTCTTTCAACCACTATATCGTACTGCCTCCTCATGGCTCCTGGAATGTCCAGAACTGTTGGAGCGGTTCTGAACAAAGATGTCTTTCAATAGAATTAGGTTGTAATAAACACAAGCTGAGACCCAAAACAAATAAATTGAGGGTAGCTTGCCCACAGCCACAAAACACTGTTACGTAGTTGGGATTAACTGACTCTTTTTCACTTTCTGCCCATGGGTAGGAGGAAACAAAGGAGGAAGACTCAGTAAAGGGAAAAGAAGAAGATCCCCACCAAAACACACCCTCTATAGATGAGTCGTCCTCCTTCTGTTCTAATTAGGCACATGAAAATTTCATTTCAATCCAATTTCACAAGACCCCTCAGGCAGGGATGAATTCCAAAATCAAAACAATTCTAAAAATTGTCCTTTGGGTTCATGAAAAATGAATTAAAAGTTTCCTTGAAGTCTATACTTAAAACAAGCACAGATTCATTTTTCAACCATAAAGTCCTGAAGAGGATATTAGGATAAATAAGGCATAGATCTTGTGCTCAAGAGACCTATTATTCAGTAACTCGAAAGACCAAGGTACATGTTCACTACCTTCAGCAGGCTGAGTGTGCTTTGTATTGAGGCCTCAATCAGTCAAGAAAGTAACATGTCATATAAACACCACACTTTATTTTCATTTATGCTCTCAGCCTGAAGGACTGTAAAGTCCCTGAGGCCAGAGATTTCTGTGTTTCATGCTTCTTTGTATATTCCTCTAAAGCCAGCACAGTGCCTTGTATAAAGAGGCACTGAAAAAATATCTGATGAATAAAATTGTCTTAAAACCTTTGGATGAGCTGAGTGAAAAAACAAAGTGCAAAAAAGTATATATAACATGCTACCTTATATGTAAGAAAGGGGAAAATTATATATAGGCACACCTCAGAGATATTGTGGGTTCGGTTCCAGACTACCGCAATAAAGCAAATGTTGCAATAAAGCGAATCAAATAAGTTTTTTCATTTCTCAGTGTATAAAAAAGTTATGTTTACACTACAGTGTACTCTATTAAGTGTGCAATAGCATTCGGTCTAAAAACATATACACTTTAATTTAAAATACTTTATTGCTAAAAAATGCTAAGAATCATCTGAGAATGCAGGGTTGCCACAAACCTTCAATTTATAAAAAATGCAGTATCTGCAAAGTGTAATAAAACAAGGTATGCCTGTGTGCATGTATATATATTCATTTATTTTGTTTATAAGTATATAAAGTAACACAGGAAGTATATACAGAAACTAGCAAAAATAGAGGACAGGGGAAATAGAGTGGATGAGACAAGAGTGGGAGTGAAAATTTTCACTATATACCTTTTGTTTTATTATTTCGATTTTGAACCATGTAATAAAAACTAGCTTATAAGATAAAACTCCCAGACCTGAACATGAATACCTTTCTCTTGTTTCAGTAACTGTAGTCAGTTTTCTGAATGGGGACATATGGGCAGAAGCATCTCCTGAAAACAGAATGGGCAGCATAACCCACTGCCCACACTGGAGGCAACAGAGCTTGGTGGTTAGGAGGGCAGGCTCTGGAGCCACCCTGCTTAGGTTCAAATCCTGGCTTTAAGCACTTACTAGCTGTGTGACCTCCAGCACCATCCCTCAGTTTCTATATAAATTATATATACAGAGACAAACAGTACTACCTGATAGGGCTGCTATGACATTAAAATAGATTTTTAAAAATAAATAAAATGCTGAGCACAGTGCCTAGCACATAGCCAACATCTGCTATATGTTTATATGCTTGTTTTTACTAATAAATAAAAATGTGAGCAAGAAGAAGAGATGAAGATGTTAACACCAGGGTTAGAAATTTTCTAGGCAAAGAATAGCTGTGGCCCAGATGTATACTGTTCTCCGGGTTATATCTGGTTGCAGCCTACAGACAGGAAATGTACCAAAGCAAACAAAGATGCATTGGCAAAACACAAGCAAAACAGCCTAATGGAACAACAGAAAAAAAGAGATACACAGAAAAGTAAATAAAAAGGTAAATAATTATATAAAATGGTACTCAACTTTACTTATATATGAAAGAAATTCAAATTAAGATGAGATATCATTTTCATCTATCAGATTGGCAAAGGCTTAAAAGTTGATTACAATCAGTGTAGGCAAGGGCATAGAGAAATGGGTATCCTTACCCACTCTTAGCAGGACTGTAATTTGATAATACCTTTTTCCTTAGGGGAGGAAGGGGAGTGGGAGACAAGTATTCAAAATTTAGAATGTGTATATCCTTTAAACTCACAGTTCCACCTCTATGAATTTATCCTATAAAAATACAAAAATATATGTATAAGACTGTTCAATACAGCATTGTTCATAAAAGTAGGGCAACCTGAAAACCTAAATGACCATCAGTAGGGGATTATTTAATAAATTATGGTGTACCCAAATGTGGAAAAACAACATAACCATTCACTCTTTCCTTCAACAAATATTTACTGAGCATCTACTATGGGGTCAGGAATTATTATAAAGGCTGGCTATTTGGCAGTGAATGTCGCAGTCACAAATTCCTCCCCACCATAGAGTGTACATTACAGTGGGGGAACAGACAATAGACAAAATATAAAGTATTACAGATAATCAGTGCTAGGAAAAAGTCATTAATAGGGAAGGGGAATAGAAGTGACAGGGAAGGGATTGAGCTTTTAGATAGGGCAGCTAAGGAAGGCATCACTGAGAAAGTAGCAGTTAAGTAAGGACTGGAAGAGTAAGCCATGACGATATCTGGGATAAGACTGTTCCAGGCAGAAGAAACAGCCCTAAGGCAGAATGAGATGCTGGATCAATGTGTCCTGATACGGAAAGATATGACTGTTAAGAAAGCAAATTGTAGAAAAGAAAATATTGTATGATCTCATTCAGGCTTTAAGAAAAAAGGATAAAGACATGAGCCCATGTGTTTGCATGGGCATATTTTCTTAACAAACACATAAACACACAAGAAACATAACAGTGATTACCTCTGGCGAATGGGAATTTTCTTTTCACTTTAATATTTCCCTTGCTGTATGGCTTGAAAAAAATTTGCTTTAATCATGAACAAATATTACTTTTGTGTAAAAATAATTTAAAAAGTCAAGCAGAAATTCTATAACATGGATGTATTAAGGGCTCTAATTTCTTCCAATCTTAAAAGTTAGTCAGCAAAGTGAGCATGAGCACAAATGAAAACCCTCTTCAGTCCATAAGCCCCAATCCTGGTGGTAAACATTTTCAACACAGGTGACAGGCCATTTTCAGAAAGCAGGTCTGTGTTGTAGGGGCTCACACAGCAGACAGGAATTGCCTAAGTCCTCTGTAACTCTCTTCTAAGCAGCCTAGTCGATGACCATAAAAAGCTGCGAAAGAATCCACCGCCTGGACTACTGTCTGTGCTCACCATGAAAATATGTACTGATTTAATATGTTGAAGATCCTTCTTCTATACTGGGGTCTGCAAAAGGCAAAGCATTCCTACAGTAGGGGAAACCTCTGAGGGGGGAGAAATGTGCTTGAGATCATTAAGACGCCTGAACTGCTCAAGAGAAAAGAACAAACATGCCCTTTAAAATCCTGAGTTAAAGTATGCAAAAAGGTCTAGAACAATGACTCAATATTGGGGGGGAGGCAGAAGAGTGGTGAGGTAGAGGCCTACCCTCTTCCCTCCTCTCTCCTCAGTGTAAGAACTGCCAAAGTGAGCCGTTGTTAACTGACAGGAATATACCAAGTAAACTGCGGTAGAAAAACTGACCAAGAATACTGAGCTAGAAGTTTTTTTGCAACTCCTGGGGCTTGTCAGTTCACAGAATCAGAGTTAGGGCCTTGAAGATATCTGCAGGAAAAATGAAGGTAGCTACATTTATTGATCCAGGTCTAGCCAATCCAACAAAGTTCCAAATTAAACCCCAAATCTAACAAGTTAAGTAATACATTCTACCCTCCTCTCACTCACCTCTCCTCTAGGCCTCGTTCCTCATGTTAAATGGTCCTATAAGCAGAACACCACATACAGGAACAGACTCCCCGAATCGGTCTTGCTGTTAACACTGATATTCATATCACTCAAAGTAACACCAAATCACAGAAAAAAAATCAACTTCTTAAGCATCCGTGTACCGTTAATCCTACTCCCTCTTGCTTATATAAGAGTTTATTTCTACACTGAAACTCTCTTTTCTGTACCGTTAGCCTCTCCTTCTCCACAGTATCCTTTCCATCAGCAAAAAATAAGCTCTAGAATCTCCCATCTTAAAACACATGCGGGGCTTCCCTGGTGGCACAGTGGTTAAGAATCCACCTGCCAATGCATGGGACACGGGTTCGAGCCCTGGTCCGGTAAGATCCCACATGCCGCGGAGCAACTAAGCCCGTGTGCCACAACTACTGAGCCTGCGCTCTAGAGCCTGCGAGCCACAACTACTGAGCCCACGTGCCACAACTACTGAAGCCCGCACGCCTAGAGCCCGTGCTCCACAACAAGAGAAGCCACTGCAATGAGAAGCCAGAGCACCGCAACAAAGAGTAGCCCCCGCTCAGTGCAACTAGAGAAAGCCCGCGCACAGCAATGAAGACCCAATGCAGCCAATAAATAAACAAATTAATTAATTAAAAAACAAACAAAAAAATAAATAAATAAAATTGCCTTAAAAAAAAAAACACACACACGCACATTCATGTACTCCTTGTCCCCTTCAATTACTTCCTCAGTTTTCCACTTTACTTCCTATCCAACTTCTCCAAAGAGCTGTCTATGCCAGGGCTTGGCAAACTACGGCTAGCGGGTCAAATCTAGCTCGCCATCTGTTTTTATAAACAAAGTTTCATTGGAGCACAGCCTCACCCATTCATTCGTGTATTATCTATGGCTTGCTTTCACACTACAAAGCAGAGGCTGCAACAGAGATCAAATTGCCTGCAAAGCCAAAAATATTTACTGGTGTTGGGTGCAGCCACTTTGCCCTAGGAACTCTGGTCTGAAGTGCTGGGGGCAAGACCTCTACACGGGGCACCCTGTGAGCAAATGAAACTAGATTAAGCACGAAGGAAAAGAAAAAAAAGGATCGCTGACTGCAAAACTACTGACAGGGAGGACCTTCAAGATGGCAGAGGAGTAAGACGTGGAGATCACCTTCCTCCCCACAAATACATCAAAAATACATCTACATGTGGACCAACTCCTACAGAACACCTACTGAATGCTGGCAGAAGACCGCAGACCTCCCAAAAGGCAAGAAACTCCCCATGTACCTGGTTAGGGCAAAAGAAAAAAGAAAAAACAGAGACAAGAATAGGGACGGGACCTGCACCTCTGGGAGGGAGCTGTGAAGGAGGAAAGGTTTCCACACACTAGGAAGCCCCTTCGCGGGTGGAGACTGCGGGTGGTGGAGGGGGAAGCTTCGGAGCCACGGAGGAGAGCGCAGCAACAGGGGTGCGAAGGGCAAAGCAGAGAGATTCCCGCACAGAGGATCGGTGCCGACCAGCACTCACCAGCCTGAGAGGCTTGTCTGCTCACCCGCCGGGGCGGGCAGGGGCTGGGAGCTGAGGCTCGGGCTTCGGTCGGATCGCAGGGAGAGGACTGGGGTTGGCGGCGTGAACACAGCCTGAAGGGGGCTAGTGCACCACAGGTAGCCGGGAGGGAGCCCAGGAAAAAGTCTGGAACTGCCTAAGAGTCAAGAGACCATTGTTTCGGGGTGTGCGAGGAGAGGGGATTCAGAGCACCGCCTAAACAAGCTCCAGAGATGGGCGCGAGCCGCCGCTATCAGTGCGGACCCCAGAGACGGGCATGAAACGCTAAGGCTGCTACTGGCGGCACCAAGAAGCCTGTGTGCGAGCACAGGTCACTCTCCACACCTCCCCTCCCGGGAGCCTGTGCAGCCCGCCACTGCCAGGGTGCCGTGATCCAGGGACAACTTCCCTGGGAGAACACACGGCGCACCTCAGGCTGGTGCAACGTCACGCTGGCCTCTGCCACCACAGGCTCGCCCTGCATTCTGTACCCCTCCCTCCCCCTAGTCTGAGTGAGCCAGAACCCCCTAATCAGCCGCTCCTTTAACCCCCTCCTGTCTGGGTGAAGAACAGACGCCAGAGGGCGACCTACACACAGAGGCGGGGCCAAATCCAAAGCTGAACCCTGGGAGGGACCTGTGCGAACAAAGAAGAGAAAGGGAAATCACTCCATGTAGCCTCAGGAGCAGCAGACTAAAATCTCCACAATCAACCTGATGTACCCTGCATCTGTGGAATACCTGAATAGACAACAAATCATCCTAAAACTGAGGCCGTGGACTTTGGGAGCAACTGTAGACTTTGGGGTTTGCTGTGTGCGACAGACTAGTTTCTGATTTTTATGTTTATCTTAGTATAGTTTTTAGCCCTTGTTATCATTGGTGGATTTGTTTATTGGTTTGGTTGCTCTCTTTTATTACTTATTATATTTTTTTATTTTAATAATATTTTTAAAAATTATTTTTTATTTTATTTTTTTTCTCCCTTTTCTTCTGAGTCGTGTGGCTGACAGGGTCTTGGTGGTCCAGCCGGGTGTCAGACCTGAGCCTCTGAGGTGGGAGAGCTGAGTTCAGGACATTGGACTACCAGAGACCTCCCTGCCCCATGTAATATCAATCAGCGAGAGTTCTCCCAGAGATCTCCATCTCAACGCTAAGACCCAGCTCCACTCAATGACCAGCAAGCTCCAGTTCTGGACACCCCATGCCAAACAACTAGCAAGACAGCAACACAACCCCACCCATTAGCAGAGAGGCTGCCTAAAATCATAATAAGTTCACAGACACCCCAAAACACACCACCGGACACAGTCCTGCCCACCAGAAAGACAAGATCCAGCCCTATCCACCAGAACACAGGCACTAGTCCCCTCCACCAGGAAGCCTACACAACCCACTGAACCAACCTTACCCACTGGGGGCAGATACCAAAAACAGTGGGAACTACGAATCTGCACCCTGTGAAAAGGAGACCCCAAACACAGTAAGTTAGGCAAAATGAAAAGACAGAGAAACACACAGCAGATGAAGGAGCAAGGCAAAAACCCACCAGACCAAACAAATGAAGAGGAAATAGGCAGTCTACCTGAAAAAGAATTCAGAATAATGATAGTAAAGATGATCCAAAATCTTGGTAATAGAATGGAGAAAATACAAGAAACGTTTAACAAGGACCTAGAAGAACTAAAGAGCAAACAAACAGAGATGAACAAGACAATAAATGAAATTTAAAATTCTCTAGAAGGAATCAATAGCAGAATAACTGAGGCAGAAGAACGGATAAGTGCCCTGGAAGATAAAATAGTGGAAATAACTACTGCAGAGCAGAATAAAGAAAAAAGAATGAAAAGAATTGAGGACAGTCTCAGAGACCTCTGGGACAACATTAAACACACCAACATTCGAATTATAGGGGTCCCAGAAGAAGAAGAGAAAAAGAAAGGGACTGAGAAAATATTTGAAGAGATTATACTTGAAAACTTCCCTAATATGGGAAAGGAAATAGTCAATCAAGTCTAGGAAGCACAGAGAGTCCCATTCAGGATAAATCCAAGGAGAAACATGCCAAGACACATATTAATCAAACTATCAAAAATTAAATACAAAGAAAAAATATTAAAAGCAGCAAGGGAAAAGCAACAAATAACATACAAGGAAATCCCCATAACGTTAACAGCTGATCTTTCAGCAGAATCTCTGCAAACCAGAAGGGAGCGGCAGGACATATTTAAAGTGATGAAAGGGAAAAACCTACAACCAAGATTACTCTACCCAGCAAGAATCTCATTCAGATTTGAAGGAGAAATTAAAACCTTTACAGACAAGCAAAAGTCAAGAGAATTCAGCACCACCAAACCAGCTTTACAACAAACGCTAAAGGAACTTCTCTAGGCAGGAAACACAAGAGAAGGAAAAGACCTACAATAACAAACCCAAAACAATTAAGAAAATGGTAATAGGAACATACATATCGATAACTACCTTAAATGTAAATGGACTAAATTCTCCAACCAAAGGCCAGGTAATGTTAACAAAGATCCTGGGAGTCTCTGCTTCTGACAGGATCACTGTATTCCCGTGTAGGGAGCACCAGAAGCCTGGGAGCCACCAGGGCCTGCACTGCTCAGTGCACCTCTCAGGGCAGCAATGCCAGGCTCCCACCTCACTGCTCCATTCAGCTGCAACCCTCCCCACTGGGTCCCATCATGCCTTTTTAAAAAGATTCTGTATAATGAGTGGAGAGCAGAGAGGTATATTTAGTGGCCTCACTCAGCGCTCCAGAATCATCAATATGGAGCCTCTGGATCTCTCCCAGATGCCAGCTCCCCCCAACACCTGCACTCGTTCTTCTGTTACAGTTAGAATTAGGGTCAGGATGGGGGGGGTGTTAGGAGGGAGAGCATTCTGACAGAGCGTGGGTAAGGTCCCATAGTGAGATGCAATATGTATAGAACTGAAGGAAGGCCCAAGTGGCTAGAGCACAGAAAGCAAAGAGCTGAGTGCACAAGCTGAGGCTAAAGAGCCTGGTAGGGGCTACCCTACAGAGAACGCTATGCACCAGAAAAAAAGAGGTTCACATTCTTAATCTAAAATCAGTAGGAAGATCTGCAAAGATTTTTCAGCTGACTGTTGACATGATTGCATTTGAAAAAGACCTCTGGCTACTTGGTGAAGAAAAGATTGTAGGGTTTCTCAACCTCAGCACTATTGACACTTTGCGATGGGTAATTCTTTGTTGTGGGGGGCTGTCCTATAGGATGCTGCTAATTATAGGATGCATCCATTATAGGATGTTTAGCAGCATCCTTGGCATCTCCATGCTAGATGTATCCACACATGGAGTTGAGACAACCAAAGTCTCCAGACATTGCCAAATGTCCCCAAGGGGCAAAATCAACCCTCATTGAGAATCACTGAATTAAGGAAGAGCAAGAGAGAATGACGGAGACAACTGGTAGTTTCACCGTAGCCCAGGTAGCAATTATGGTAGCTTAGAATTGAGGAGGTGGAAAAGGAAGGAAGTGAACTGATTAGGGTTAGGATTAGGGATTAGGGAGACATTTAGGAAGTAAAGTCAATGATATAGGTTGCTTGGTTGAAATGGAAGGAGAAAGTGAGAGGAATTAAGGAGAATGAGTGGTTCTGGCCTAAGCATACAGGGAGGTGCTTAGTACCATGAGCTAAGATTCCAGGTAGATCCTAGATTTTGAGCCAATGTAAAAGTGGAACAAGACTTTTGGAAGTATTAGGATATGTGAGTATAATTGTACATGAAGGAGGAACATAAATCATTAGAGACCAAAGGGCAAACTGTAGTATTCAATTACATTGGTAGCCCCCAGTGAACCATGCCTCCTGGCATTCATGACCCTGATTCATAGTCCCTCCTCTTGAATCTAGGCTGGCTCTGTGACCTTTAACTAATGGAATATGGCAAGAAAAACATTCTGAGACTTCTGAGCCCAGGTATTAAGAAGGCCTGGCAGCTCCCACATTTGTGCCCTAGGTTGGCCATTTAAGAAGTTAGTGGCCATTTAAGAAGTCTAAGTACACTGAGACCACCATGCTGTGAGAGGCCCAACCTTGCTATTTGGAGAGGCCACATGGAAGATAAGTGAAGCCCCTTGCCAGTGGTCCCAGCTAAGCTTCCAGTTTACAGCACCAACTTGCCAACCATATTTATGAGGCCACCTTGGAAGTGCATCCTTCAGCTCCAGTCAAGCCATCCATGTGAGCCGATGTGCTGGCCCCATCAAGCCCTGACCAAATTTCAGAATTATGAGCAAATAAGTTGTTGTTTTAGGTCGGTAACTTTGAGATGCTTTGTTACACAGCAATAGATAACTGAAACAGCCTCTCTAAGGCTCACTTTTGCCTACTGTAAATTAGAAATAATAATAATACCTACCTCAGATTTGTTGTAAGGGTAAGTTAAATAATGTCTGGCACTAGAAGTACTCAAATATTGCTATTTTTATTCTTGTAGGCACCAAAAAGAGTGCTTAATAGTTGATAATTTTATTGCACAATATTGATTAATACTGTTAATATTAACAGAGCAATTGTCACCTTCTCTGACTGCCCTATATTGAACAGAACCTCTCAGTCACTCTGCTCCCTTCTTTGCTTCACAGCACTTATCACCACTTGAAAAATATATTTTTATTATCTGTCTTCAACACTAGAATAAAAACTCCATGAGAGTTAAGACTTCGTTTTGTTCACTGTGATATCCCAAGTGACCTGTCGCATATATGGTCAAAAAATATTTGTTGAATGAGTAAAAAAAAAAATCTCCAACCAAAAGACATAGACTGGTTGAATGGATACAAAAACAAGACCTGTATATATGCTGTCTACAAGAGACCCACTTCAGACCTAGGGACACATACAGACTGAAAGTGAGGAAAAAGATATTCCATGCAAATGTAAATCAAAAGAAAGCTGGAGTAGCAATTCTCATATCAGACAAAATAGACTTTAAAATAAAGACTACTACAAGAAACAAAGAAGGACACTACATAATGATCAAGGGATCAATCCAAGAAGAAGATATAACAATTGTAAATATTTATGAACCCAACATAGGAGCACCTCAGTACATAAGGCAAAGGCCATAAAAGGGGAAAATCGACAGTAACACCATAATAGTAGGGGACTTTAACACCACACTTTCACCAATGGACAGATCATCCAAAATGAAAATAAATAAGGAAACACAAGCTTTAAATGATATATCAAACAAGATGGACTTAATTGATATTTATAGGATATTCCATCCAAAAACAATAGAATACACTTTCTTCTCAAGTGCTAATGGAACATTCTCCAGGATACATCATATATTGGGTCACAAATCAAGCCTTGGTAAATTTAAGAAAATTGAAATCGTATCAAGTATCTTTTCTGACCACAATGCTATGAGACTAGATATCAATTACAGGAAAAACACTGTAAAAAATACAAACATATGGAGGCTAAACAATACACTACTAAAAACCAAGAGATCACTGAAGAAATCAAAGAGGAAATTAAAAAATACCTAGAAACAAATGACAATGATAACACGATGACCCAAAACCTATGGTATGTAGCAAAAGCAGTTCTAAGAGGGAAGTTTATAGCAATACAATCTTACCTCAAGAAACAAGAAAAATCTCAAATGAACAACCTAAACTTACACCTAGAGCAATTAGAGAAAGAAGAACAAAAAAAACCCAAAGTTAGCAGAAGGAAAGAAATAATAAAGATCAGATCAGAAATAAATGAAAAAGAAATGAAGGAAACAACAGCAAAGATCAATAAAACTAAAAGCTGGCTCTTGGAGAAGATAAACAAAATTGATAAACCATTAGCCAGACTCATCAAGAGAAAAAGGGAGAAGACTCAAATCAATAGAATTAGAAATGAAAAAGGAGAAGTAACAACTGACACTGCAGAAATACAAAGGATCATGAGAGATTATTACAAGCAACTATATATGCCAATAAAATGGACAACCTGGAAGAAATGGACAAATTCTTAGAAAAGAACAACCTTCTGAGACTGAACCAGGAAGAAATAGAAAATATGAACAGACCAATCACAAGCACTGAAATTGAAACTGTGATTAACAATCTTCCAACACACAAAAGCCCAGGACCAGATGGCTTCACAGGAGAATTCTATCAAACATTTAGAGAAGAGCTAACACCTATCCTTCTCAAACTCTTGCAAAATATTGCAGAGGAAGGACCACTCCCCAAATCATTCTACGAGGCCACCATCACCCTGATACCAAAACCAGACAAAGATGTCACAAAGAAAGAAAACTACAGGCCAATATCACTGATGAACGTAAATGCAAAAACCCTCAACAGAATACTAGCAAACAGAATCCAACAGCACATTAAAAGGATCATACACCATGATCAAGTGGGGTTTATCCCAGGAATGCAAGGATTCTTCAATATATGCAAATCAATCAATGTGATACACCATATTAACAAACTGAAGGAGAAAAACCGTATGATCATCTCAATAGGTGCAGAAAAAACTTTTGACAAAATTCAACACCCATTTATGATAAAAACTCTCCAGAAAGTAGGCATAGAGGGAACTTACCACAACATAATAAAGGCCATATGTGACAAACCCACAGCCAACATCGTTCTCAATTGTGAAAAAAGTGAAACCATTTCCACTAAGATCAGGAACAAGACAAGGTTGCCCACTCTCACCACTATTATTCAACATAGTTTTGGAAGTTTTAGCGACAGCAATTAGAGAAGAAAAAGAAATAAAAGGAATCCAAATAGGAAAAGAAGAAGTAAAACTGTCACTGTTGGCAAGATGACATGATACTATACATAGAGAATCCTAAAGATGCTACCAGAAAACTACTAGAGCTAATCAATGAATTTGGTAAAGTAGCAGGATACAAAATTAATGTACAGAAATCTCTTGCATTCCTATACACTAGTGATGAAACATCTGAAAGAGAAATTAAGGAAACACTCCCATTTACCATTGCAACAAAAAGAATAAAATACCTAGGAATAAACCTACCTAAGGAGACAAAAGACCTGTATGCAGAAAACTATAAGACACTGATGAAAGAAATTAAAGATGATACAAACAGATGGAGAGATATTCTATGTTCTTGGATTGGAAGAATCAACACTGTGAAAATGACTCTACTACCCAAAGCAATCTACAGATTCAGTGCAATCCCTATCAAACTACCAATGGCATTTTTCACAGAACTAGAACAAAAAATTTCACAATTTGTATGGAAACACAAAAGACCCCGAATAGCCAAAGCAATCTTGAGAAAGAAAAACGGAGCTGGAGGAATCAGGCTCCTTGACTTCAGACTATAATAGAAAGCTACAGTAATCAAGACAGTATGGTACTGGCACAAAAACAGAAATATAGATCAATGGAACAGGATAGAAAACCCAGAGATAAACCCACGCACATATGGTCACCTTATTTTTGATAAAGGAGGCAAGCATATACAGTGGAGAAAAGACAGCCTCTTCAATAAGTGGTGCTGGGAAAACTGGACAGCTACAGGTAAAAGAATGAAATCAGAACACTCTCTAACACCATACACAAAAATAAACTCAAAATGGATTAAAGACATAAATGTAAGGCCAGACACCATCAAACTCTTAGAGGAAAACATAGGCAGAACACTATTTGACATAAATCACAGCAAGATCCTTTTTGACCCAACTCCTAGAGAAATGGAAATAAAAACAAAAATAAACAAATGGGACCTAATGAAACTTCAAAGCTTTTGCACAGCAAAGGAAACCATAAACAAGACAAAAAGACAATCCTCAGAATGGGAGAAAATATTTGCAAACGAAACAACTGACAAAGGATTAATCTCAAAAATATACAAGCAGCTCATGCAGCTCAATATCAAAAAAACAAACAACCCAATCCAAAAATGGGCAGAAGACCTAAATAGACATTTCTCCAAAGAAGATATACAGATTGCCAACAAACACATGAAAGGATGCTCAACATCACTAATCATTAGAGAAATGCAAATCAAAACTACAGTGAGGTACCACCTCACACCAGTCAGAATGGCCATCATCAAAAAACCTACAAACAATAAATGCTGGAGAAGGTGTGCAGAAAAGGGAACCCTCTTGCACTGTTGGTGGGAATGTAAATTGATACAGCCACTATGGAGAACAGTATGGAGGTTCCTTAAAAAACTAAAAATAGAATTACCATATGACCCAGCAATCCCACTACAGGGCATATACCCTGAGAAAACCATAATTCAAAGAGTCATGTACCACAATGTTCATTGCAGCTCTATTTACAATAGCCAGGACATGGAAGCAACCTAAGTGTACACCAACAGATGAATGGATAAAGAAGATGTGGCACATGTATACAATGGAATATTACTCAGCCATAAAAAGAAACGAAATGGAGTTATTTGTAGTGAGGTGGATGGACCTAGAGTCTGTCATACAGAGTGAAGTAAGTCAGAAAGAGAAAAACAAATACAGTATGCTAACACATATATATGGAATCTTAAAAAAAAAAATGGTCCTGAAGAACTAGGGGCAGGACATGAATAAAAAAGTTTGAACTTTTTTTTTATTGATAAACATTTTTATTCTAATATTATAGTAATAATTCAAGTGCAATTCTCTTTGAAAAGTCAACTCTGTTAAAACAAAACTTGTTAAATACCTTTCATCAAACATAAGCATATTCTTTTCAATCCCCCACAGCAGTCAGAGCCATGTAGCAGAGGTAAGATTTTTTTTTTAAAGCCTACTACATTTTGTTATTGCTAAAAAATCTGAATCAGTTGTCAAGGTCTCAGAAGCAGTGATTAATTGACTTTTGAAAGCTCTACCAGATATTCTGACATAAAATCATGAATCCAGACATCTGTGTCTGGCAGCTATGTGTCCACTAAATAGACCACTACTTTCCGGTCCCAAGGGTTAGTCTCTACGTAGACGTAAAGAATGGACTTGAGGACACGGGGAGGGGGAAGGGTAAGCTGGGACGAAGTGAGAGAGTGGCATGGACATATATACACTACCAAATGTAAAATAGATAGCTAGTGGGAAGCAGTTGGAGATCAGCTCGGTGCTTTGTGACCACCTAGAGGGGTGGGATAAGGAGAGTGGGAGGGAGACGCAAGAGGGAGGCTATATGGGGATATATGTATATGTATAGCTGATTCACCTTGTTATACAGCAGAAACTAACACAATATTGTAAAGCAATTATACTACAATAAAGATGATAAAAAAAAAATTTAGTATCTGGCCCTTTTACAGAAAAAGTTCTCCGATCTCTGGACTATACTCACAGTCTCTACTCTCTTACTGTCCATTCACCTTTCAACCCACTCCAATCTTTAATCCTTCCAGTGAATTGCTTACCAAGATTACTGATCACGTCATGACATCAAACCCAAATCCTTGCCCATCTGACACAGCTGGCCACTGTCCTGCAAATACTGACCTCTTTTGGCTCCCATGACAAAGTGATGGATTTCCTAGATTTTCTCCTACCTCTCGAACCTTCCTTCAAGGAAAGGTTTCCTGATACTTTAATACGCCATGGATCCTTCTGGCATCTCATAAATCCTATGGACCCTTCTCAGAATAATTTTTTAAAGATATAATATAAATTATGAAACATTACAAAAAGCCCAATTCTACTGTAATGCAGTTTTCAAAATATTAAAAATTTGTGATATGTGCTTACTTAATGTAAGCACATTAATGTATTGTTAATACATTAAAAAACAGGATGTAGTTGTGGGTTTAATAACTCTGTACTGTAATTCTGAAGTAGTGATAAGTATCAATGTTATTTTGAGATATCAGCAACAATCATAATTTAATACGAAAATATCTTGATTTCTACTGGTGACAAAACTACAAATATTAATAATACTGTGGTTTGACGCCTATATTCAAAATTAAAGGAAGTGCTAAATTTTAGTTAGAGATTCGTAAAAACAAGAAAAGTTTTTCCCAACCAAGTTCATGGACCCTGAATTTTATCAATGAATCCCTGTGGGTTCCTGGACCCCAGATTAATAACCACTGCACTACAAGGTCTCAGCAGTTTTCATGGCTTCAGAACCAACTATATGTTGAGTACTCCTGGGCTTGAATCTGCAACCCAGACCTCTTCTCTGAGTTCAGACTGCTACATCCAACCTACTACTGGACATCTCTACTTGGATATCTCACAGATAACTTAAACTTTACACCTTAACACGTCAAAAAACCAGGCCTGAACTCTTGAATCTTCCCACTACCCAACCCCTTTTCATCACCACTCTCCCCATCTCAATAAATGGACAAGCAAATCCTAAATTACTCAAGGCAGAAACTGAGGTCAGTCTTGATACCATCTTCTTTCCCAAATTATCAGTAAGTTCCATGGACTCTATCTCCAGAACACCACATCCATCTGCTCCTTTCCAGTCCACCATGTTCCTTCAACCTACCAGCTTCTCTCTTGACACTCCCTCCACCAGTTACCACATAGCAGCCAAAATTTATATTTTTAAAATATAAGTAAGATTAGGTCACAACCTCACTTAAAACTTTTCAATGGCTTTCTATTGCTCTCAAGATAAAATGTAAACTCCTCACTGTGGCCTATAAGATCCTGCGTGATTTGGCCCCGCCTGCCTCTCCAACTTCATCTGCAGTCATTCTCCCTCTTCACTTGCTACACTCCAAACACAATGATCTTTCAATCCTCAGAACACACTAAGGTCTTTCTTACCTGAGAGCTTCTGAATACACAGCTGTATCTGTTTTAAATGCTCTGCTTTATGCTTTTGGAATGACCAACTCTATGGCATCCTTCAAGTCTCAAGTTTAAATCTTACGTTCTCAGATAGATGTTACTCTATTTAATTAGATACCCTTGGTTATTCCCTGTCCCAGCACTCTCTGTTGCTTCCACAGCATTTTCCCTATTTTGTGAACTGTATATTTATTTGCTTACCTGTATACTGTCTTCTTCCATAAGTAGAATAAGGACAGGGGCCATTTTACTTACTACGTATTCAGGACCTACTGCACTGTCAAGTAGACAGTAGGTATATGCAATATATATTTGTTGAATGAATATGGTCCTCACCCTCAAAGCACTTTCTACGTGGGACAAGAAGACCCAGAGGGCCCTTCAGAAAATACCTGGTAGAGTGATTCCATGATTCTACTGAACTTTCTCAACTATGATTTCCCAAAAGAATTGTGCCCCTCGGGGATTAACCAAGATGGCAGAGTAGAAGGACGTGCTCTCACTCCCTCTTGCGAGAGCACCAGAATCACAACTGGCTGCTGGACAATCATTGACAGGAAGACCCTGGACTTCACCAAGGAGGATACCCCACGTCCAAGGACAGAGGAGAAGCCACAGTGAGACGGTAGGAGGGGCGCAATCAGAGTAAAATCTAATCCCATAACTGCTGGGTGGGTGACTCACAGACTGTCGAACACTTATACCACAGAAGTCCACCCACTGGAGTGAAGGTTCTGAGCCCCACGTCAGGCTTCCCAACCTGGGGGTCCGGCAACAGGAGGAGGAATTCCTAGAGAATCAGACTTTGAAGCCTAGTGGGAATTGATTGCAGGACTTCGACAGGACTGGGGGAAACTGAGACCCCACTCTTGGAGGGCACACACAAAGTAGTGTGCGCATCGGGACCCAGGGGAAGGAGCAGTGACCCTGGGGGAGACTGAACCAGACCTACCTGCTGGTGTTGGGGGGTCTCCTGCAGAGGCAGGGGGTGGCTCTGTTTCACTGTGGGGACAAGGACACTGGCAGCGGAGGTTCTGGGAAGTGCTCCTTGGCGTAAGCCCTCCCAGAGTCTGCCATTAACCCCACCAAAGAGCCCAGGTAGGCTCCAGTGTTGGGTTGCCTCAGGCAAAACAACCAACAGGGAGGGAACCCAGCCCCACCCATCAACAGTCAAGTGGATTAAAGTTTTACTGAGCTCTGACCGCCACAGCAACAGTCAGCTCTACCCACCACCAGAGCCTCCCATCAAGCCTCTTAGATAGCCTCAACCACCAGAGGGCAGACAGCAGAAGCAAGAAAAACTACAATCCTGCAGCCTGTGGAACAAAAACCACAGTTACAGAAAGATAGACAAGATGAAAAGGCAGAGGGCTATGTACCAGATGAAGGAACAAGAAAAAACCCCAGAAAAACAACTAAATGAAGTGGAGATAGGCAACCTTCCAGAAAAAGAATTCAGAATAATGATAGTGAAGATGATCCAGGACCTCGGAATAAGAATGGAGGCAAAGATTGAGAAGATGCAAGAAATGATTAACAAAGACCTAGAAGAATTAAAGAACAAACAAACAGAGATGACCAATACAATAACTGAAATGAAAACTACACTAGAAGGAATCAATAGCAGAATAACTGAGGCAGAAGAACGGATAAGTGACCTGGAAGACAAAATGGTGGAATTCACTGCTGCGGAACAGACTAAAGAAAAAAGAATGAAAAGAAATGAAGACAGCCTAAGAGACCTCTGGAACAACATTAAACACAACAACATTCGCATTATAGGGGTCCCAGAAGGTGAAGAGACAGAGAAAGGACCAGAGAAAATATTTGAAGAGATTATAGTCGAAAACTTCCCTAACATGGGAAAGGAAATAGCCACCCAAGTCCAGGAAGTGCAGAGAGTCCCATACAGGATAAACCCAAGGAGAAACACGCCGAGACACATAGTAATCAAAGTGGCAAAAATTAAAGACAAAGAAAAATTATTGAAAGCAGCAAGGGAAAAACGACAAATAACATACAAGGGAACTCCCATAAGGTTAACAGCTGATTTCTCAGCAGAAACTCTGCAAGCCAGAAGGGAGTGGCATGATATACTTAAAGTGATTAAAGGGAAGAACCTACAACCAAGATTACTCTACCCAGCAAGGATCTCATTTAGATTTGATGGAGAAATCAAAAGCTTTACAGACAAGCAAAAGCTAAGAGAATTCAGCACCACCAAACCAGCTCTACAACAAATGCTAAAGGAACTTCTCTAAGTGGGAAACACAAGAGAAGAAAAGGACCTACAAAAACAAACCCAAAACAATTAAGAAAATGGTCATAGGAACATACATATCGATAATTACCTTAAACGTGAATGGATTAAATGCCCCAACCAAAAGACATAGACTGGCTGAATGGATACGAAAACAAGACCCATATATATGCTGTCTACAAGAGACCCACTTCAGACCTAGGGACACATACAGACTGAAAGTGAGGGGATGGAAAAAGATATTCCATGCAAATGGAAATCAAAAGAAAGTTGGAGTAGCTATACTCATATCAGATAAAATAGACTTTAAAATAAAGAATGTTACAAGAGACAAGGAAGGACACTACATAATGATCAAGGGATCAATCCAAGAAGAAGATATAACAATTATAAATATATATGCACCCAACATAGGAGCACCTCAATACATAAGGCAACTGCTAACAGCTATAAAAGAGGAAATTGACAGTAACACAATCATAGTGGGGGACGTTAACACCTCACTTACACCAATGGACAGATCATCCAAAATGAAAATAAATAAGGAAACAGAAGCTTTAAATGACACAATAGACCAGATAGATTTAATTGATATATATAGGACATTCCATCCAAAAACAGCAGATTACACGTTCTTCTCAAGTGCGCACGGAACATTCTCCAGGATAGATCACATCTTGGGTCACAAATCAAGCCTCAGTAAATTTAAGAAAATTGAAATCATATCAAGCATCTTTTCTGACCACAATGCTATGAGATTAGAAATGAATTACAGGGAAAAAAACGTAAAAAAGACAAACACGTGGAGGCTAAACAATACGTTACTAAATAACCAAGAGATCACTGAAGAAATCAAAGAGGAAATAAAAAAATACCTAGAGACAAATGACAATGAAAACACGACGACCCAAAACCTATGGGATGCAGCGAAAGCAGTTCTAAGAGGGAAGTTTATAGCTATACAAGCCTACCTAAAGAAACAAGAAAAACCTCAAGTAAACAATCTAACCTTACACCTAAAGAAACTAGAGAAAGAAGAACAAACAAAACCCAAAGTTAGCAGAAGGAAAGAAATCATAAAGATCAGAGCAGAAATAAATGAAATAGAAACAAAACAATAGCAAAGATCAATAAAACTAAAAGTTGGTTCTTTGAGAAGATAAACAAAATTGATAAGCCATTAGCCAGACTCATCAAGAAAAAGAGGGAGAGGACTCAAATCAATAAAATCAGAAATGAAAAAGGAGAAGTTACAACAGACACCGCAGAAATACAAAGCATCCTAAGAGACTACTACAAGCAACTCTATGTCAATAAAATGGACAACCTGGAAGAAATGGACAAATTTTTAGAAAGGTATAACCTTCCAAGACTGAACCAGGAAGAAACAGAAAATATGAACAGACCAATCACAAGTAATGAAATTGAAACTGTGATTAAAAATCTTCCAACAAACAAAAGTCCAGGACCAGATGGCTTCACAGGTGAATTCTATCAAACATTTAGAGAAGAGCTAACACCTATCCTTCTCAAACTCTTCCAAAAAATTGCAGAGGAAGGAACACTCCCCAACTCATTCTATGAGGCCACCATCACCCTGATACCAAAACCAGACAAAGACACTACAAAAAAAGAAAATTACAGACCAGTATCACTGATGAATATAGATGCAAAAATCCTCAACAAAATACTAGCAAACAGAATCCAACAACACATTAAGAGGATCATACACCACGATCAAGTGGGATTTATCCCAGGGATGCAAGGATTCTTCAATATACGCAAATCAATCAATGTGATACACCATATTAACAAATTGAAGAATAAAAACCATATGATCATCTCAATAGATGCAGAAAAAGCTTTTGACAAAATTCAACACCCATTTATGATAAAAACTCTCCAGAAAGTAGGCATAGAGGGAACTTACCACAACATAATAAAGGCCATATGTGACAAACCCACAGCAAACATCATTCTCAATGGTGAAAAACTGAAAGCATTTCCTCTAAGATCAGGAACGAGACAAGGATGTCCACTCTCACCACTATTATTCAACATAGTTCTGGAAGTCCTAGCCACGGCAATCAGAGAAGAAAAAGAAATAAAAGGAATACAAATTGGAAAAGAAGAAGTAAAACTGTCACTATTTGCGGATGACATGATACTATACATAGAGAATCCTAAAACTGCCACCAGAAAACTGCTAGAGCTAATTAATGAATATGGTAAAGTTGCAGGATACAAAATTAATGCACAGAAATCTCTTGCATTCCTATACACTAATGATGAAAAATCTGAAAGAGAAATTATGGAAACACTCCCATTTACCATTGCAACAAAAAGAATAAAATACCTAGGAATAAACCTACCTAGGGAGACAAAAGACCTGTATGCAGAAAACTATAAGACACTGATGAAAGAAATTAAAGAAGATACCAACAGATGGAGAGATATGCCATGTTCTTGGATTGGAAGAATCAACATTGTGAAAATGAGTATACTACCCAAAGCAATCTACAGATTCAATGCAATCCCTATCAAATTACCAATGGCATTTTTTATGGAGCTAGAACAAATCATCTTAAAATTTGTATGGAGACACAAAAGACCCCGAATAGCCAAAGCAGTTTTGAGGCAAAAAAATGGAGCTGGAGGAATCAGACTCCCTGACTTCAGACTATACTACAAAGCTACAGTAATCAAGACAATATGGTACTGGCACAAAAACAGAAACAGAGATCAATGGAACAAGATAGAAAGCCCAGAGATTAACCCACGCACCTATGGTCAACTAATCTATGACAAAGGAGGCAAAGATATACAATGGAGAAAACACAGTCTCTTCAATAAGTGGTGCTGGGAAAACTGGACAGCTACATGTAAAAGAATGAAATTAGAATACTCCCTAACACCATACACAAAAATAAACTCAAAATGGATTCGAGACCTAAATATAAGACTGGACACTATAAAACTCTTAGAGGAAAACATAGGAAGAACACTCTTTGACATAAATCACAGCAAGATCTTTTTTGATCCACCTCCTAGAGTAATGGAAATAAAAACAAAAATAAACAAATGGGACCTAATGAAACTTCAAAGCTTTTGCACAGCAAAGGAAACCATAAACAAGACGAAAAGACAACCCTCAGAATGGGAGAAAATATTTGCAAACGAATCAACGGACAAAGGATTAATCTCCGAAATATATAAACAGCTCATTCAGCTCAATATTAAAGAAACAAACACCCCAATCCAAAAATGGGCAGAAGACCTATATAGACATTTCTCCAAAGAAGACATACAGACGGCCACGAAGCACATGAAAAGATGCTCAACATCACTAATTATTAGAGAAATGCAAATCAAAACTACAATGAGGTATCACCTCACTCCTGTTAGAATGGGCATCATCAGAAAATCTACAAACAACAAATGCTGGAGAGGGTGTGGAGAAAAGGGAACCCTCTTGCACTCTTGGTGGGAATGTAAATTGATACAGCCACTATGGAGAACAATATGGAGGTTCCTTAAAAAACTAAAAATAGAATTACCATATGACCCAGCAATCCCACTACTGGGCATATACCCAGAGAAAACCGTAATTCAAAAAGACACATGCACCCGAATGTTCATTGCAGCACTATTTACAATAGCCAGGTCATGGAAGCAACCTAAATGCCCATCAACAGACGAATGGATAAAGAAGATGTGGTACATATATACAATGGAATATTACTCAGCCATAAAAAGGAACGAAATTGAGTCATTTGTTGAGAAGTGGATGGATCTAGAGACTGTCATACAGAGTGAAGTAAGTCAGAAAGAGAAAAACAAATATTGTATATTAATGCATATATGTGGAATCTAGAAAAGTGGTACAGAAGAACCGGTTTGCAAGGCAGAAATAGAGACACAGATGTAGAGAATGGACATATGGACACCAAGGGGGGAAAACTGCGGTGGGGTGGGGATGGTGGTGTGCTGAATTGGGCGATTGGGATTGACATGTATACACTGATGTGTATAAAATTGATGCCTAATAAGAACCTGCAGTAAAAACAAACAAACAAACAAAACAACTAATACTAAACTTTCATTGGGTTATTTGTATGGAAATATGTTAATATAAATGTTTCAGACATTACATGAAATTTCTAAAAATCTTATATTTGTATTTGTGTGGAAATATGTATGGAAATATGTTAAT
The DNA here is from genome assembly GCF_965194805.1 of Balaenoptera borealis. Taxonomy (NCBI): domain Eukaryota; kingdom Metazoa; phylum Chordata; class Mammalia; order Artiodactyla; family Balaenopteridae; genus Balaenoptera; species Balaenoptera borealis. The sequence goes on from NC_138871.1 coordinate 27,490,569, forward strand.
ATAAATGTTTCAGACATTATATGAAATTTCTAAAAATCTTATATTTGTATTTGTATGGAAATATGTATGGAAATATGTTAATATAAATGTTTCAGACATTACATGAAATTTCTAAAAATCTTATATGTTCTGGTATAATGTTATAAGTAATAATTTTAGTTATTACTTTAAAATGTATATCTCAGAAATAACTAATTTTCTTGTCAACTGCATTATTATGAACTTTCATCAAATCTTTAACAGTGGTCATTTTTAAGTCTTTTGTCATTTACAGACAGTTCTGGGTGTACTCTGATGATTTTGCAAATATGTTCCCATAAAAGGGTTTCATCTTCAAGAAATTCATGGAAAAGACTCTGACAAGTACAGGTTTCTGGTAACTGACCGTACTGCTGAACTGAATGAATAAGCATTTTCAGAACTCTAATGAAAAACTGATGAACTCATAAAAGTGCTAACAAAAGATCAAGATAAAAAAAAATTAATTACATGGGACTGAGTGAACTGATGAGGATGAGTATAATTTTTGTGACTTTCTGTCTGAATTAAAAAAAAAAAAAACTCCCACAAGGACTCAGAGGCAAAGAATATACAAATCAATTTTCACTGCAAAGTAAAGGAGCTGTTACAGTGGAGGATTACTGGACTGAATGTCAATATTATGACATAGTATGAGTGTGTTTCATGTTTGGTAATTGCAATCATTGTTGCTTTTGTTGTGGTCATCCATGTACAATGCTTGGTGTCAGTCTATTTATCTCTTGTAAAAATAAAATACAGTGTGTGTGTGTGAAAAAAAAATTAAAAAAAAAAAAAACAACACAAATGCAAGGATACGATTATTAAGACTTTCAAGACAGCGACTGCAGAGCATTAAACTCCAAGCATGGGATACCCCTGAGCAAGGGACCCTGTGTGACTGCATAGGTTGCACAACTTGAAGCTGGCTCTGCCTATAGATTAAAAAAAATTTAAGAGCCTCCTCAATTAATGGCAACATATGAATTTTAACTGAGGCCTGATTTGAACAACCAAGCTGGATAGACCACAGGGGTAATTTGAATACCCACTGGATTTTTGATATTAAGATGTACTGTTAATTCTTTAGGTATTGTAATTGTACTCTGTTTGTGTTTAATAAAAGAAGAGTTCTTATATTGATATTTAGAGATACATACTAAATATTTACAGATGAAATAGCAGGATGGCTGGGATTTGCCTTAAAATAATCTGAGGGAGGGACTAGTGGGTAAGGGCATGGATGAAAAAAATGATTGGCCAGAAGTGGAAAATAGTTGAAGCTGGCTGTTGTGTAGGAGAGTTCATCACAATAGTCTCTATATAGTCACGTACTCTTTTTTTTTAATTAAAAAAATATATTATTATCATTCTTTAAAAAAAAAAAAAAAAAAAAAGAATTGTGCCCCTCATTCTGAGAGAACTACCTACAAGATTACTGGAAATATACAAGAATACTAATTCTACCAGCAGCAGAGTATATGAAGAGAGAGACAATAGCCAAAGAAACTTCTCAGGAAAATAAATTTTGTGCCCATTGTGCCTAGGAATGAAAAACCATAAAAGCAAAGAGAGGCAGAAATATAATTATAATTCTACGAAACTTTATCAACATTGAGGCCACATAACAGGACATTATGGTATGGATGGACGCAAGATCTCTGAGGAAACAGACACTATTTCTAAACTTAAAAAAAAAAAACAATAGCAGTCCCTTTTCTCCATTCTAAAATTACAATATGAATTCTAGGCAATCCACTCTTACACCTACTCTTCTTTAGAGTACTGGTTCTCAACTGGGTCAGTTTTGCCTCTTAAAAAGCATTAGTTGATGTCTGGAGACATTTTGGGTTGTCACAACTTGGGGGTAAAGGGTTCTACTGGCCTCTAGTGAGCAGAGAGACCAAAGATGCTGCTAAATATGCTACAATGCACAGAACACTCCCCACAACAAGGAATTATTCAACCCCAAATGTCATTAACACCAAAGCTGACAGACTCTGCTTTAGAGTAGCATGTGATCAAAAACTTAGTATCATATAATTGATAGGCATACATCATCTTTGGAAGAACATATAAGAAACTAGTAAGAGTGATTGTCTCTGGGGAGGGGAGCTAAAGGTTTGGGGGAAAAGAAGAGTGGTAGGGAGATTTAGTTTTTAAATATACACCCTTTTGTGCCTTCTGAATTCTGTACTACACGTACATGTTACCTATTCAAAAACAATAAAAAATAACCAAAAATTAGTGTGGCTCAAGACTACGATCTCAAAAGACTACCTTCAATTCATGGAACATTACCAAAAAGAAAACAAAAAGAACAGGACCTATGTTGTAGAATGAATCCTGAATTAAGAGTTAAGAAAATCCAGGTTTTGTCACTCCAAACTGTGGAACAAAGTCTACTGCTAAACCCGGAGGGTGTCTCCTCATATGCAGAATGGGAGGATGATGCGCCTTACTCAATGTGCGCAGAACTGTGAAGATCAATGAAATAATGCAGGTGAAATATTCTATAAACTATTTAAGAGCCATACAAATACACTGTAATTATTATTATTTTAAGATCCTGGTATCATGAAAGAACAAAACTAGAAATTATAAATGAGACCCTTTAACATTATTCCCTTCCTAAATTAGACATCTTTTCCAATATCACTGGGGCTTTAGCAATTGTTCCTGTTAACTGAACTGAAAACTTCAATTTATGCTGCAAGAGGCTAAGCAACTCAAGGGAAAGGTCTTATGATGAGCTATACAAACTGTAGGTGATCAATACTTATTTGATGATTTTTATGCTTATGATTAAGGTTAAGAAAAAAACTTTTTCCTGAGTCATTCAATTTGCTACAAAATAAGTAGAGGTGAGGAATTTTGGCTCTGTTAAACCTCAACAATAATTCTCTGATTGGCTCTCTTAATAGAGAGAGGACAGCGAAAAACATTCATCAATACAAAACATGTATAGTTTAAACACCAACTCTCTTGCCTAACAGCTGGGCCATGTGGGCACAAGCCAAAGAGCTAGGTCTCTTACTCATGAAATTACTGAGTCATGAAAACAACACTTTCAGTATTCATGTCTTTGAATGTCAAGGACAGCCAATATGTAGGAGCTGCTAGCAAAAATGATTAATGATAATGATGCTGTAAAGTTCTCTAGTTTTAGCAATTCTGAGCTGAAATAAACGAGCACAAGGACAGAATGAGTGAGGCATCAGTCACCGGAAAAGAAAAAGGAAACTGGAGGCGTCTTACGTGATATACTTGTTATAGAGGATGAACGCATGTTCAATGTTGCCTTCCTCAGAGTAAACAGATGCCATTCGGATAATCTCCACTCCAGAGCGGAAGTACCGACGGGGTGGAATGTCTTCGTTTATCTCCACTGCGCTACCCATCTGGGAGAGAGCCCTCACCCGGTCTTCGGGTGGGAGGCTCACATCTCCATGGTCAGACATCAGGACCAAGAAGTTCTGAAACAGAAAAAAAAAAAGATGGCATCAACACCAAGGACCCCATCAGCCGAGCACAGCCTAGTACACTGTGTTTTTCCCACAAACCTCTACCTTACAAAGAAATTAAGAGAAAAATACCACATGCTGTAGCTCATATCAAATAAGGTCTCTTTCCCACAAGAAGCCTGAGACCCTCAAGGAAGCCTATATCACAAGGACGAACGGATTGGCAGACTCAAAAACCCATAATCCCTGCACCATAATTAGGTGGTACAAAGAGTATAACTATAATGAGCCACGAGGGGTTCAATTCTCTCTTCATGCTAATCATTCCATGTCATTAGGTAGTCCTGCCCTTGGCATCATAAAAATAGGGACAGTATCTTATATTTTTTCCATTATCTGTCCTCCCAGCTACCCACTTCCATCCACCCCAGTACCTGGCAGAGTATACTCAATCAACTTTCATGATGATAACTGACTTCAAGCTGATCATTTAACCTGAGGGTAACTGACTTGAGCATACGGTTAGTTAGAGGAAATGGTGTGGGAATGAATGCTCATAATCCTAACTCTGCTCATGAAACCACTATTCCAGTCAATCTACAACATCATTCACCATTTCAGGGCAAGGAATTTAGATCTAGAAAACAATTTATTCAAATCTATCTTCAAAGACTAAGTACTCTTTGAATAACAAAAGGACACAAAGCTAACTTGAAATGCAAAAAACAAACCAACAAAAAACCCTGGAAGTTTTCCCTCCTTGGGTCTCAGACTGCAGTCATTCTATAATCTTTCTTGATATTGTTGCCGTTAGAATCAGACTCCAACTTCCAATCAGATGTCACTCTATGATCATTTCCAAAAAGATTCTGGTAATTGGATACATACTGAATTACAGCACATCCTAACCAGCATGCTGTAAAATATACAAGCTACAGTAGATTTTGGAATTCAAGGCCCTGTGTCAACTGGCCTCATTTTGTCCTTTCAATCTTAAACCTTACTCATTCCCAACAGAGATCTTTTGCTTCAGTCAGGATTCTTATCTGCCCAGAAATCCTGACATTTCAGTTTCATTTGTCTATCCACTGTTTTTGTTTTCCATTCCAACCCCTCCCTCAGAGATGGTCTTCTCCGGGCCAATTCTATCTCTAGGTCACACTTCCTCCACCAACCTTCTTCTCAAACACCCTAATAGTACAAAAGTTGTGGGGACTACCAGGGATGTAGAGGTATTCCGTCTCCTGTGCGAGCTTTTTTAGGGGCTCAGAAAGCTACTAGCAAATCTAAAAACTCCCCAAATTGTCTAATTAATAAACTCAGGGCAAAGCCCATCAAAGCTAACTGAAGCATAGCAAGCTTGTTGCTCTTCAGTCCCTCTCGGTAGAGGATCTTTTGGTAGAGAATGGAACCCCCTCCCGAGGCCAGGAAGTGGTGCCCAGAGCTCCAAGGCTCAGCCACACTCCAGGGAGGAGATGCAGTATCCGTAAATAAGTGGGGAAGGTGGCGTAAAGAACCGAGGGGGAAAAATGAGGAGGCGAAAGGAAGTAGCAGGAATGAGCGAAGGGGGCGTATACAGTGGAGATGGACCTCCTGACAACTGCGTGAGGCCCCCTTCTCGAAGGCACTCAAGCCCAAGTTGTCAACACCCGGCAAAATCAGCCAAGGTTTTCGGGTCTTTTGCGTGCGGTAGGAGGGGACGTGCTGGGCCCGGCTGGGGACCAGAGCCGTCAGGGGCCTCGCGCGCGGCAGGCCGGGCAGGGGGCGCGGGGAGAAGGCTGAGGGCCCCACACTCACGGTGGCCGCTCCCCGCCAGAGTCCGACCCCGCTCAGCGGCCCGGCCCCACCATACTCCCGGGACCCTTCCCCACCTGTCCCCGCGGACGACACTCGGCGCTTCCGGAAACGTCACATCCGGCGCCCACCCCGCCCCCTCCCTCTGGTCTATCGGTTAATTCTCAAGAACTTAGGGCAAGGGGCGGCGACTGGTGGGCGGGGCTAGAGCTGCCACCTGCGGAAAAACCCACCAATGAGGAGAGAGCGGGGCGGCGGCCACTTTGGTAAAACAAAACCAACGGGGAAGAAAGGGGAAACAAATAGTTAAAGGACCCAATGACCAAGCTAACTTTTATTTTTAGGTTAGCGCAGTAGATGTCTGCGCTAACCTAAAATGTCTGCACTAACCACCGATGCATTCCACCATGTGAAAGGCTACACAAGTTGTAATACAACATCCCTTAGAAAAGCTTAGAAAGTATGGAATCAGATAAAATCTATTACATAAATCATACATTTATTGGAATTAGACTGGCAACTTTCATGCTTACCCCATACCTTCATGTCCTTCACATTTGTGAGATATGTTAAATGATTATGTCAGTCCTAAAAAGCTACCTTGTCCCAGTTCTCTGAAGAAAACTGTATGAGCTTTATCAGAATTGATTGGGTGTTGAACACTATCCCACCAGCCTATCAATGACCTATATATACTACTAAGTCATTGGAAAACCAGGAGATGAGCTGTGTTTTTACTTTTATTTTTATTGCTAAATACATATCCTCGGGTCTTCTCTATGTGGAAATTTGCTTTCTCTGAGTTTCCATTCCCTTATTTTTTAGAAATTACTCAAGTCTCAGCTCTTGATTTCACCTTAATTTTGTTCATTGCCACATTCAGAAACTCAATGTCCAGTTCTGTTTTAAATCTTTGTGGCCAGAGAGGTAGGTCACATTAGACTCATTGGCTGTTAAGGTCCATCCTTGTTAGTGGCAAGGTTTCCAGAGGAAGAGTATTTGGGGAGCAATCATTCTAGTGGTTTCCACTAGTAGGATCTAAAAGTAAATTTCATTTTGTAAACTTTAGCACACCACTTTAGCCCCTCACGTTCTTTTTTGAATACTGGTTAAATCATTAATTTTTTTAAGCATATGTTACAAAAAATTTTACCTGTAAATTTGAAAAGCATATCTTCTACAACTATTTCCTTTTCAAACTGAAAGCCTTTCAAAGCTTCATTAAGAAAAGACTTCATCAGCTTGTTACTAGAAATTTCTCTCTCTGTTTTCATGGATTAACTGATTCTCTTGATGGGGTTACCATCACATAAGAAGCAGGTGCACATTTGTTTTAGTTTAGCAATATTAGTTCTTGGTCATCATAATAGTCATTAAATGTTTTAATATTTAAAGCAGTTTCAATTTCTAGTCTGAATTTTGTTAAATATTACATTTGAATTTGTCCCTGCTTCAGTGTATAGTATTCAGCTTTATAAATTTTAAAAAATATTAGTAGACCAAAGAACAAAGTTTAATATTTAAGATTGTCTAGAAATACTATATCAATATACATTTGTTCTTGACCACTATATAATACCAATGAATTTGCTTGCTTTGGACCACTGCAAAATTGTCAAGTACTTTTCTATTTATCTACACATACTATTTCATAAATGGGTGTGCTTAACAAGTACTAAACGCTTTAAAACTGAAATAGAAACCCATTTGCTTTGGAGTCTGATTGTATTACCCAGTAATTGAATTGCTTTGTCCTACTGCTGTCCAGAAGAATACCCACAATTTCTTTAAACTCTAAAAATAGTTGCTATAATAAAAAAGATCTTCTGCCTCATTGTCTTATTAACTTAAAATTTTGAATCTTATGAAAGAACTACTATTTTGATTTTGAGTAGGATTTTCCTGCCAGATAGCCCCTCTATCACACCCACATAAATCCAACATTCAAGGAGGGATTGCTGATCTGAAAACCTGGCTAAACTTACCAGGGTTTCTAAATCAGGGAAAAGAAAGCTCTTTCTGAAAATTTCAGTTTGTTTATGTTACTTTCTACACAAAATTGTTGGCCTGAGGTATTAGACCACTGTTTTTTGCCTAGCAAAGGACATAAGACTAACTTTTTAATGTCACAACGCCAATAAAATTGTATTGAAAATGAGTGTTTAATCTCTAAGGGTCACTGTGCAAAGCAATGGGGACAAAAATATATGTATGACACATGTGTATATTATAAATGCATGGAAATTATGTTCCTTTTCAGTTGGAGTTGGAATTACCTTATGAAGAAGTTGTTCCTTGGGAAGGCTGCAGTAAAACTAGTAACATAGAGGTGACTCTGAGGTTTGGGGCTCCACCTGCAGTTTGTTTTGAAGAATACTGTCTCCTGTCACCAAAAAAAATATCTAGTTGGGAAAATGAGGTTTTGGGGGTTTTTTTTGTTTGTTTTTATTTTTTAACGTCTTTATTGGAGTATAATTGCTTTACAATGGTGTGTTAGTTTCTGCTTTATAACAAAGTGAATCAGTTACACATATACATATGTTCCCATATCTCTTCCCTCTTGCATCTCCCTCCCTCCAACCCTCCCTATCCCACCCCTCTAGGTGGGCACAAAGCACCGAGCTGATCTCCCTGTGCTATGCAGTTGCTTCCCACTAGCTATCTATTTTACATTTGGTAGTGTAAATATATCCATGCCACTCTCTCACTTTGTCACAGCTTACCCTTCCCCCTCCCCATATCCTCAAGTCCATTCTCTAGTAGGTCTGTGTCTTTATTCCCGTCTTGCCACTAGGTTCTTCATGACCTTTTTTTTTTTTTCCCTTAGATTCCATATATATGTGTTAGCATACTGTATTTGTTTTTCTCTTTCTGACTTACTTCACTCTGTATGACAGACTCTAACTCCATCCACCTCACTACAAATAACTCCATTTCGTTTCTTTTTATGGCTGAGTAATATTCCATTGTATATATGTGCCACATCTTCTTTATCCATTCATCTGATGATGGACACTTAGATTGCTTCCATGTCCTGGCTACTGTAAATAGAGCTGCAATGAACATTTTGGTACATGACTCTTTTGGAATTATGGTTTTCTCGGGGTATATGCCCTGTAGTGGGATTGCTGGGTCATATGGTAGTTCTATTTTTAGTTTTTTAAGGAACCTCCATACTGTACTCCATAGTGGCTGTATCAATTTACATTCCTGCCAACAGTGCAAGAGTGTTCCGTTTTCTCCACACCCTCTCCAGCATTTATTGTTTCTAGATTTTTTGATGATGGCCATTCTGACCGGTGTGAGATGATATCTCATTGTAGTTTTGATTTGCATTTCTCTAATGATTAATGATGTTGAGCATTCTTTCATGTGTTTGTTGGCAACCTGTATATCTTCTTTGGAGAAATGTCTATTTAGGTCTTCTGCCCATTTTTGGATTGGGTTGTTTGTTTTTTTGTTATTGAGCTGCATGAGCTGCTTGTAAATTTTGGAGATTAATCCTTTGTCAGTTGTTTCGTTTGCAAATATTTTCTCCCATTCTGAGGGTTGTCTTTTGGTCTTGTTTATGGTTTCCTCTGCTGTACAAAAGCTTTGAAGTTTCATTAGGTCCCATTTGTTTATATGTGTTTTTATTTCCATTTCTCTAGGATCTGGGTCAAAAAGGATCTTGCTGTGATTTATGTCATAGAGTGTTCTGCCTATGTTTTCCTCTAAGAGTTTGATAGTGTCTGGCCTTACATTTAGGTCTTCAATCCATTTTGAGTTTATTTTTGTATATGGTGTCAGGGAGTGTTCTAATTTCATACTTTTGCATGTAGCTGTCCAGTTTTCCCAGCACCACTTATTGAAGAGGCTGTCTTTTCTCCACTGTATATGCTTGCCTCCTTTATCAAAGATAAGGTGACCATACGTGTGTGGGTTTATCTCTGGGCTTTCTATCCTGTTCCACTGATCTACGTTTCTGTTTTTGTGCCAGTACCATGCTGTCTTGATTACTGTAGCTTTGTAGTATAGTCTGAAGTCAGGGAGCCTGATTCCTCCAGCTCCATTTTTCTTTCTCAAGATTGCTTTGGCTATTCAGGGTCTTTTGTGTTTCCATACAAATTGTGAAATTTTTTGTTCTAGTTCTGTGAAAAATGCCAGTGGTAGTTTGATAGGGATTGCATTGAATCTGTAGATTTCTTTGGGTAGTAGAGTCATTTTCACAATGTTGATTCTTCCAATCCAAGAACATGGTATATCTCTCCATCTATTTGTATCATCTTTAATTTCTTTCATCAGTGTTGTATAATTTTCTGCATACAGATCTTTGTCTCCTTAGGTAGGTTTATTCCTAGATATTTTATTCTTTTTGTTGCAATGGTAAATGGGAGTGTTTTCTTAATTTCACTTTCAGGTTTTTCATCATTAGTGTATAGGAATGCAAGAGATTTCTGTGCATTAATTTTGTATCCTGCTACTTTACCAAATTCATTGATTAGCTCTAGTAGTTTTCTGGTAGCATCTTTAAGATTCTCTATGTATAGTATCATATCATCTGCAAACAGTGACAGCTTTACTTCTTCTTTTCCGATTTGGATTCCTTTTATTTCTTTTTCTTCTCTGATTGCTGTGGCTAAAACTTCCAAAACTATGTTGAATAATAGTGGTGAGAGTGGGCAACCTTGTCTTTTTCCTGATCTCAGTGGAAATGGTTTCAGTTTTCACCATTGAGGACGATGTTGGCTGTGGGTTTGTCATATATGGCCTTTATTATGTTGAGGAAAGTTCCCTCTATGCCTACTTTCTGCAGGGCTTTTATCATAAACGGGTGTTGAATTTTGTCAAAAGCTTTCTCTGCATCTATTGAGATGATCATATGGTTTTTCTCCTTCAATTTGTTAATATGGTGTATCACGTTGATTGATTTGCATATATTGAAGAATCCTTGCATTCCTGGAATAAACCCCACTTGATCATGGTGTATGATCCTTTTAATGTGCTGTTGGATTCTGTTTGCTAGTATTTTGTTGAGGATTTTTGCATCTATGTTCATCAGTGATATTGGCCTGTAGTTTTCTTTCTTTGTGACATCTTTGTCTGATTTTGGTATCAGGGTGATGGTGGCCTCGTAGAATGATTTGGGGAGTGGTCCTCCCTCTGCAATATTTTGCAAGAGTTTGAGAAGGACAGGTGTTAGCTGTTCTCTGTATGTTTGATAGAATTCTCCTGTGAAGCCATCTGGTCCTGGGCTTTTGTGTGTTGGAAGATTGTTAATCACAGTTTCAATTTCAATGCTTGTGATTGGTCTATTCATATTTTCTATTTCTTCCTGGTTCAGTCTCAGCAGGTTGTGCATTTCTAAGAATTTGTCCATTTCTTCCAGGTTGTCCATTTTATTGGCATAGAGTTGCTTGTAGTAATCTCTCATGATTCTTTGTATTTCTGCAGTGTCAGTTGTTACTTCTCCTTTTTTCATTTCTAATTCTATTGATTTGAGTTTTCTCCGTTTTTTTCTTGATGAGTCTGGCTAATGGTTTATTAATTTTGTTTATCTTCTCAAAGAACCAGCTTTTAGTTTTATTGATCTTTGCTATTGTTTCCTTCATTTCTTTTTCATTTATTTCTGATCTGATCTTTATGATTTCTTTCCTTCTGCTAACTTTGGGGTTTTTTGTTCTTCTTTCTCTAATTGCTTTAGGTGCAAGGTTAGGTTGTTTATACGAGGTGTTTCCTGTTTCTTGAGGTAGGCTTGTATTGCTATAAACTTCCCTCTTAGAACTGCTTTTGCTGCATCCCATAGGTTTTGGATCATAGTGTCTCCACTGTCATTTGTTTCTAGGTATTTTTTGATTTCCCCTTTGATTTCTTCAGTGATCACTTCATTATTAAGTAGTGTATTGGGTAGCCTCCATGTGTTTGTATTTTTTACAGATCTTTTCCTGTAACTGATATCTAGTCTCATAGCGTTGTGGTCAGAAAAGATACTTGATATGATTTCAATTTTCTTAAATTTACCAAGGTTTGATTTGTGACCCAAGATATGATCTATCCTGGAGAATGTTCCATGAGCACTTGAGAAAAATGTGTATTCTGTTGTTTTGGGGTGGAATGTCCTATAAATATCAGTTAAGTCCATCTTGTTCGATGTATCATTTAAAGCTTGTGTTTCCTTATTTATTTTCATTTTGGATGATGTGTCCATTGGTGAAAGTGGGGTGTTAAAGTCCCGTACTATGATTGTGTTACTCTCGATTTCCCCTTTTATGGCTGTTAGTATTTGCCTTATGTATTGAGGTGCTCCTATGTTGGGTGCATAAATATTTACAATTGTTATATCTTCTTCTTGAATCGATCCCTTGATCATTATATAGTGTCCTTCTTTGTCTCTTGTAATAGTCTTTTTTTTAAAGTCATTTTGTCTGATATGAGAATTGCTACTCCAGCTTTCTTTTGATTTCCATTTGCATGGAATATCTTTTTCCATCCCCTCACTTTCAGTCTGTATGTGTCCCTAGGTCTGAAGTGGGTCTCTTGTAGACAGCATATATACGGGTCTTGTTTTTGTATCCATTCAGCCAGTCTGTGTCTTTTGGTTGGAGCATTTAATCCATTTACATTTAAGGGAATTATTGATATGTATGTTCCTATTCCCATTTTCTTAAATGTTTTGTGTTTGTTATTGTAGGTGTTTTCCTTCTCTTGTGTTTCTTGCCTAGAGAAGTTCCTTTAGCATTTGTTGTAAAGCTGGTTTGGTGGTGCTGAATTCTCTTGACTTTTGCTTGTCTGTAAAGGTTTTAATTTCTCCATCAAATCTGAATGAGATCCTTGCTGGGTAGAGTAATCTTGGTTGTAGGTTTTTCTCCTTCATCACTTTAAGTATATCCTGCCACTCCCTTCTGGCTTGCAGAGTTTCTGCTGAAAGATCAGCTGTTAACCTTATGGGGATTCCCTTGTGTGTTATTTGTTGTTTTTCCCTTGCTGCTTTTAATATGTTTTCTTTATATTTAATTTTTGATAGTTTGATTAATATGTGTCTTGGCATGTTTCTCCTTGGATTTATCCTGTATGGGACTCTCTGTGCTTCCAGGACTTGATTAACTTTTTCCTTTCCCATATTAGGGAAGTTTTCAAGTATAATCTCTTCAAATATTTTCTCAGTCCCTTTCTTTTTCTCTTTTTCTTCTGGGACCCGTATAATTCGAATGTTGGTGCATTTAATGTTGTCCCAGAGGTCTCTGAGACTGTCTTCAGTTCTTTTCATTCTTTATTCTTTATTCTGCTCTGCAGTAGTTATTTCCACCATTTTATCTTCCAGGTCACTTATCCGTTCTTCTGCCTCAGTTATTCTGCTATTGATCCCTTCTAGAGTATTTTTAACTTCATTTATTGCATTGTTCATTGTTGCTTGGTTCCTCTTTAGTTCTTCTACGTCCTTGTTAAATGTTTCTTGCATTTTCTCGATTCTATTTCCAAGATTTTGGATCATCTTTACTATCATTATTCTGAATTCTTTTTCAGGTAGACTGCCTACTTCCTCTTCATTTGTTAGGTGTGGTGGGTTTTTACCTTGCTCCTTCATCTGCTGTGTGTTTTTCTGTCTTCTCATTTTGCTTACCTTACTGTGTTTGGGGTCTCCTTTCCACAGGCTGCAGGTTCATAGTTCCTGTTATTTCTGGTATCTGTCCACAGTGGCTAAGGTTGGTTCAGTGGGCTGTGTAGGCTTCCTGGTGGAGGGGACTAGTGCCTGTGTTCTGGTGGATGAGGCTGGATCTTGTCTTTCTGGTGGGCAGGTCCACGTCTGGTGGTGTGTTTTGGGGTGTCTGTGTCCTTATTATGATTTTAGGCAGCCTCTCTGCTAATGGATGGGTCTGTGTTCCTGTCTTGCTAGTTGTTTGGCATACGGTGTCCAGCACTGTAGCTTGCTGGTCATTGAGTGAAGCTGGGTCTTGGTGTTGAGTGGAGATCTCTGGGAGATTTTTGCTGTTTGGTATTACGTGGAGCTGGGAGGTCTCTTGTGGACCAGTGTCCTGAAGTTGGCTCTCCCACCTCAGAGGCACAACCCTGATGCCTGTCTGAAGCACCAAGAGCCTTTCATCCACACGGCTCTTATAGAGCTTACCTTCTGGTGTGGTGAGACAAACAATAAAAAGTAAACATAGTCTGTTAGAAGGAGGTCGGTGCTGGGTAGTTTTCCTGTTCCTCTCCTGCTCTGCAGACCTGTGCTGTCCAAAATGCTGGCCACAAGTCACCTGTGCACCTTTTTTCTTTCCTCAGTGCTTCGTCTCGTTTCACTTGCTCATAGGGTGCCACGTGCAGAGGCCTCGCCGCCAGCGCTTCAGACCAGAGTTCCTCTTGTGAAACGGCTGCGCCCGACACTCTGTTTTGTTTTTTAAAGATATATCATGCGAGCACAATATTTATTTATTTATTTATTTATTTATTTATTGGCTGCACTGGTTCTTCGTTGTGGCACGTGGGCTTCTCTAGTTGTGATGCGTTGGCTCCAGAGCATGTGGGCTCAGTAGTTGAGGTGGGGGTTTAGTTGCTCCGCAGCATGTCGGATCTTAGTTCCCTGACCAGGAATCGAACCTGTGTCCCCTGCACTGGAAGGCAGATTCTTAACCACTGGACCACCAGGGAAGTCCCAGGAAAATGAGTTTTTTATGTATGCTTGTAAAGGTTTTAAATGTGTGTGTATTATTACAATTAATGCTTAAATTTGTACATAAGCAGTCAATTTTATTTTAGACGTATTTTCTTCCTTTGTTACCTGCTAGTTAGCTGTGAGTTATATGATTTATTCCTAATAGCTGAGAGCCTTTCTTTTTAGGTAAGAGTGCCATTCTCAAGGTTGAAAATTTCAACAAGAGTTAAATGAGAAAAGAAACTTTAAGACTATTTGAGTTGTACAGTTTGGGTTGAGGGATTTTATCATTTTATATTTGGTTTACATATTTATTTGCAAAAATATTGCCGTATGACTAACCACTATAACTTTGATTGCAAGATAAAGAATTGCATACCGCTGTATTTATACTCCTTGAAAAACATTCATTCATTCATTCATTTATTCAATCAACAACTATTTATTGAGTACCTACTTTGTGCCAAACACTGTTCAAGGCATTGGGCACATATTAGCCAACAAAACAGACAAAAAACCCCACAACTCTGCCCTCAAGGATCTTATATTCTAGTAATGGGTGAGGGAATGATGGATTACAAGCAATTATGTGATAAATAAGTACATTACATAGTATATTAGAAGATTCTAAATACCATGGGAGAAGTGGGCTCTGTAAAGGGAATCAGATTGAAGGAAAGGAGAAGTGCAGGGGGGCAGTTGTAATTTCAGATAGTGTAGTCAGGTAAAACCTCATTGGAAAGATTTGAGTAAAGATTTGGAAGTAACAGCAGGCAGGGAACGGCAAGTACAAAGGTCCTGAGCCAGGAGCTTTCTGGTGTATTTAAGGACCAGCAAGGGCTGAGCTTGATGGGAGTGGAATGAGTGACAGGGAACATAGCAGTAGATCATGTACAGCAGGGCTCAGCAAACTACTTGTCTTTGCAAATGAAGTTTTATTGGAACACAGCAATGCCAATTCATTTACATATTTTCTATGGCTGCTTTCATGCTACCACTACAGAGTTGAATAGTTGAGACAAAGACAATCTGGCCCACAGAGACTAACATTTTTACTGTCTGGCTGTTTATTTGTTGACCCCCAATGTAGGTAGGGCCACGTAGGCCATTGCAGGGACATTGGCTTTGACACTGAGAAAAATGAGAAGCCGTGGGAGGGTTCAAGCAGAAGAAGGACAGGGTCTGACTAATGTTTTGAAAGGATCATTACAGTGGCTGTGTTGACAAATTTTAGGCAGGCAAGGGTGGGAATAGGAAAGCCAGTCAGGACTGTGGTTCACAAGGTACACTGGGGCGCCCCCCAGGACACCACATAAATTCACCAGCCTGTAGCAGGATATTTAAACTTTTTGAAGGATTCACAGCAATATTTGACATCTGTTAGATACCATGTGAGCTTCTAGCTGGTAGGTAGTTCACAGTTTCAACATTAGGTCGTGCTATATTCCTTTCAGTGCCGTCATATGATTGTGAACCTGGGATTTTGGCAGTAGTTGTAACAAAAGGCAAGTACTACTTGAAGATCAGTGTGGAGCAGGAAATGAGGCTGGCAGCATCCAATTTAATTCTAAGGTTTAAGATGTTGTACAGTGCCCAACAGTCCCCCACATTCCATTAGCAAGTAATTGTGGTTATTTCAGAGTGAAATAAAAATATTTTTCTTTTAATTCACATGTATTATTTTTCAAATGTCTACCTAGTTGTTGGAGCATTGTATTATTGTGCAATGGAGCATTTTTCCTGTGGCTGCTCTAACAAATCACCACAACTGGTGGCTTTAAAAAGCAGAAATTTATTTTTTCACAGTTCTGGAGGCCAGAAGTCTGAAATCAATAACACTGGGACAAAATTAAGGTGTCAGTAGGATTTACACTCCCTTCAGAGTCTCTTGAGGGAGCTTTCATTCCTTGCTTCTGCCAGCCTCTGGTGGTTGCTGGCATTGCAACACTCCAGTCTTTGCTTCCATGGTCACTTTGCCTTTCTATCTTCTGTCTCTATCAAATTTCTTTCTGCCTCCATTTTGTAAGACGCATATGATTACATTTAGGGCTCACCCTGATAATCCAGGATAACCTCCCCATCCTAACGAGGGTAGTGCAAATGAGGTTCTGCTTCGGGAAACTGAAAATTACAGGGCCCCCACATTTCAAATAATTATGGCAAATGATGGAGCAGAATTTCAGAAAGATGGAGGCAGTTGCACAGTTTTTGAATCTCACCAAACCATCTCATGGAACTAGATCAACCAAAACAAAGTGCCCATGGGTAGCACTTATGGAGAAACTAGAAACCCCAAAACAAGAGGGTGTGTCAGACCACCACCAACACAGACCTGCCTGGTCCCAGCATCTGCACCAAAGGAAGTGGCAGACAGGAGCAAGCATCCGATGGACATGAAGACAGGAGTCCTTCAAAATGCCAGCAGGTATTCATTGGAAAGCACTGTGGGCCAATTTGAGAACAGCAGCTGACTGGGAGAGATTTTACCAAACCCTAATGTGAGTAAGGACCCGGGGCCCAGAAGAGTCTGAAGGGCTGGAGCAGTCTAGCCCTTCTACATCTTCAAACTGAGCAGCCAGAGCTCCTTTCCAGGATGTGACCCACACAGAAGAGAAACTTCTGGGAGGAAAAACAGGCACAAAGGGAAATGTCTTGATAAAAGTCAGGGATGGCAGCAGAGCCAGGAAACCTCCAAAAGTAAGCCACTACGTTTTTGAATACTACATTAAAAAAACAGACAAACAGAAATTCTGTGAAGTTAGAAAAGCGATTCTCAATCACACCTCCTTTTTCTTTTTTTAATATATTTTTAAAAAAATTTATTTATTTATTTGGTTGTGCTGGGTCTTAGTTGCAGCAGGCAGGCTCCTAAGTTGCAGCTCCTTAGTTGTGGCACGTGGACTCTTAGTTGCGGCATGCATGTGAGATCTAGTTCCCTGACCAGGGATCGAACCCGGGGCACCCTGCTTTGGGAGCGTGGAGTCTTATCCACTGCACCACTAAGGAACTCCCTTTTTCTTTCTTCCTTCCTTCTTTCCTTCTTTCCTTCCTTCCTTCCTTTCTTTAAAGCTCCAGTCATTTAAAATACATGACTTCTTACTAAAAATCTCCAGTTCATATAACCAAGGGGTTTATAACTTCTCCTTTAAAAGTTATATTCCTGGGACTTCCCCGGTGGTCCCGTGGTGAAGACTCTGCGCTTCCAATGCAGCAGGCGTGGGTTCAATCCCTGGTTGGGGAGCTAAGATCCCACATGCTGCGCAGCCAAAGAAAATTTTTTCAAAAGTTATATTCCTGTATTATTGAATTTAGTGGTTTAGATTTTGTTTTAATGTTTAGAAGATTTCAATTTCTTTACCAGGAACAAACAAAACATAATGTAAAACTAGTTTTCCAGAAACTATTTCCATCATTCTCTTCTTCCCTTTCTCCTGCAGACTGGTGTTTTATCTTTACAAGTTCTCCGTCATTCCATAAGAAAGCTGCTCGTCTTCTGGTTTCATAAGAGATGGTGAACAGTGATAAAATATCCAGTTGACCGAAATTTCTGGAGTACACTTCAGGGAGCGAATGATGGGGTGGGATGTTGGGGCAGAGTGAGAGATACAGATTCTGGTGAGAGTGAGAGTCATGCACAAAAATTACTGGGCTGTGGTGAAGGGAGAACAAAACTAAATCAGGTTCCTGCTGGTGGACAGGAAGCCAAAATGAAGAAGAATGGTGCGTAGCTGGGCAGTGTAATTAAGCCCCTAAGTGCTGTGTCTTCTGATAGTAATTATGAACAGAAACCAAATAATAGTTACTAATAACATGGAGGTGACCAATCCTTGAGAGCTGAGGCAGAGAGAAGAAAAGATGGCATTATGCCTTGTCTCTGGTTCCTTGAGTTTCCCAGGCTGGTTTGTGACCAATCTTGGGTGAAATCATAACTAAGTCATTTCTGCTAAGGTGATCAGCTTTCGTGGGGTCCTTTCTCTGCACTCTGTCCAATGATAAAGCCCACTGGTTTATGCCTCCTGGAAAACGGTTATTCCAAAGCAGTATAAGTGAAGCATTGATGAAACAGCCATGAAGAACATGTTTCCACATGGCCTCGCACCACCTTTTCAAAGTGCTGTAAAACTTTTTTCATCCAAAAATCAGTAACAGAAAAGGATTGGGATCAAATCCCGTACAGAGGTAGTGTAAGAAAAAAGAGAATAAGGAGCAGAATAGCATCTCTTCAGACAATAAAATTAAGCTGGAAAAGACAGGTCCACAAAACAGATCAAAACTGTAACCTATTATTTCAAAGTGGGCTAAAAGATGTTAGGAAAAACAATGCAAAAGATGAAAGAACATGGATCGAGGAGGGAATGGGAAGTTATTGTTTAGTGGCTATAGAGTCTCTGTTTGGGATGGTGGAAAAGTTCTGGAAATGGTAAATGCTGATAAATGCCACCTATGGGTGTTTGGTTTTAGTTGATCTTCTTCCATGAAAGGGTTTGGAGAGATTCAGAAACTATGCTGCTGCCTCCATCTTTCTGATGTCCTGCTCAATCTTTTGACATAATTATTTTGAATTTGCACAGTGGTGATGGTTGCACAGCATTGTGAATGTATTTAATGTCACTGAATTGTATACTTGAAAATGGTTGAAATAATAAATTTTGTTTTATGTATATTTTACCATAATAAAAAAAAGATGAAAGAACAGCATAAACCAGAATTAGGTAAGATGATAGAACTCAAGACAGAATTCAAAATAAAAGAAAAAAGTTTCAGAAATGAGGACTAAATTTAAAATAATACAAGAGTGGGGACTTCCCTGGTTGTCCAGTGGTTAAGAATCCACCTTGCAGTGCAGGGGATGCAGGTTCGGTCCCTGGTTGGGGAACTGAGATCCCACATGCTGCAGGGCAACTAAGCCCGCACGCCGCAACTACTGAGCCCACGTGCTCTGGAGCCCACGCGCCACAACTAGAGAGCCCACGAGCTGCAAGGAAGAGCCCATGCACTGCTGCAACTAATACCCAACACCGCCAAAAATAAATTAAATAAATTAAATAAAATAATACGAGTGAATGAACATAATGGATAATGCCTTAAGAGAAACAAACAAGAAAAGGAAAAAAATTTTAAATCAAAAAGAAGATAAAAAGAATTTTAGAGAAATGGCAAAAATAAAAGATAGGCAAAGAAGAGTCAGGACAGCTCTGAAAAGAGTAATATAAATACGTATAGGAATCTGTTATACCATAAAAGTGACATTTCAAATCAGTGGGACAGATTAGTCAATAAATTGTGATACATAAATGTTGGGGTGTAAATATTTCTCTGGAAGGATCCACAGCACGGCCAAAGCAGATGTCTCTGAGGAGGGAAATGTGTGGCTGGGGAACGTGGGGAAAAGGGTCACTTTTCATTGAATACCCTTGTGTACCTTTTCTAGTGTTCTGTCATGTGAATCTATTACCTCTGAAGTTTGCCTGAGTTCAAACCCCAGTTCCCCCAATTGCTAGCTCTTAATCTTGGGCAAACTCTTCACACTCTCCAAGCCTCTTTATCTGTGAAATAAGGTCAGTAACTTAGCCTGGTGCTGCCTAGCACAGAATAAACTCTCAAAAAATGGGCATTATTAGTGAAAAAATACCCAAATGCCCATCAATTGATGAATGGATTTTTTAAATGTGGTGTATATGTGAAATATTATACAGTCATAAAAAGGAATGAAGTACTGACACATGCTACGACATGGACGAACTTGAAAACATTATGCTAAGTGAAAGAAGCCAGAGACAGTGGTCACATTTGTATTATTTCATGAAATGTCCAGAAAAGGCAAAACCATAGCGACAGAAAGCAAGTTAATGGTTACAGCGACTGAAGGAGGAGGGGATGAAGAGTGCCTGCTGATGGTTAAGGGGGCTTCTTTTTGGGGTGATGAAAATGTGATGTGTTAGATGATGGTGATGGTTGCATAGGCTTGTGAATGTACGAAATGACACTGAATTTTCAGTTTCAAAAGGTGAATTTTATGGCATGTGAATGACATCTCAAAAAAATAATTTTGAAAATGAAAATTGCCAGTTTTCCCATAGTGACTATCCACTGTCTCCATCTCTCCCTTCTCCCCACTGCATTCCTTTTCACGCCCACCCCTGCCGCTCTCTCCCATCGTCACTCCCTCGAGCTTCCCCACGAGGCCTCCCAGGGAGCCTCTGAACACCTGGGCGCCTGCGTCCTGTGGCTGTTGGAGCTGCTGCCCACTGCGCGTGCCCCCACCACTCTCTCCCGTGAGAGTGGATGCTTCCGTCAGATTTTTCTCGTGCGTTTCAGTTGATGGTGATGTTCACAGAAGGCGGCATGCGCCCTGGTCAATGGAGGAAGCCCCTCAAGTTAATATTTAGGCGCGTGCAGAAGTTTGATCTCGTCCACCAGTAACCGCAGGATGCTGTGCTCTGAAAACCAGGTTGGCCGCCTACGGGCATCTGCAAATACAAAGGGCTTCAGAGGCATTTGGGCCTCAAATTGAGGCCTTGTACCTCCACATGGGATGTGACCTCAGCCCTTTGCTGCACCTCTGTAAATGAAGTGGCACAGGAATACTGGCCTTGCCTGTCGTTGCCAGGATTAACTGAATAGTGCATTGGCTGCCCTCGAGCTTAGGTGTTGAATACATGGTGATTTACATACCAGGCCCTATTCGTGGGCCTCCTGATGAAGCAGTTCCCTAGGCTCTGCCCCTGTCGTCAGCTGCCCCTAGGATAACTCTGAGCCCTAGCCACTTCTCTGGTAGATTTCCCTATTCCCCCACTATAATCACACCTGAATAAGGCAACTCAAACCTTTCAGAGATGTGTCCTGAACCTCTTGTTTTCTGAAATACCTATCTGGTGGTTGTGAGACTTAAGGCCAACGTCCCCAAGAGACTTTTTCTATTTCTCCTAGTAAACCTAGACTCATCTTCTGTCACCTTCAACTCTACTCAAATTGTGTTCTTTCAACCCAGACCTCTGACCCTGCTTTTTACTTCTGCCATTTCATCCTCACTCCTGCTTCCTTTCCTAAATCCATACATCTCTTTTGGCCTTCCTAGCCCTGGGCCAAGTTCCTTCCTCTTTCCTCAGTTTTTACCCCTTTCCTTCATTCTCCCATCCAACTTTCAGTCCTTCCTTTCTCACGCCCCAGTTAGGAGCATCTGAAAATTCGAAAGGTTTATTACTCATCTATTAATTGTATTCCATTTACTTATTCAGTTCTATACCTATCTTACCTATGTATGGAAGAACAGCTGGTAGCCAAGGTGGCACCAAGAATCCTAGCAGCTCTCACTTGACGTATCCGTAGTAGTCGGCAATTTCCATTTCGTTTTCCCTCTCGGTGAAAAATTGCAGCTTGCCCGAAGAGGTGTATCTGGCAGCATTCTCCCGTTGTTGTTGAGCCCGCCTCTTCATGGCCTCTCGCTCTGGCCTCTGCTCTTGTTCGATGGGCTTTGACATGACTGGCTCAGGCACGTTGGGTTCCCTCCATGGAACTCGTTGCTTGCTGAAGTCTTGGAGTAGAAATTGGGTTTGGAGCTTGGGTGGGGACTGGCGCTTATTCACAGCAGGGGGAACAGGCTCCCGCTGGAGAGGAGCGCCAGATGAAGTTTTGGAGGGTGCAGGCCTAGGAGCAGCAGACTGAGGGACACGAGGCTGGGTATGGTTGGTCCAAGCCGGTTGGGTTGGGTTGGTCACAGTTGGCTGAGCTGGTTTGGCGGGACCTGGCAAAGAGGCAGGAGCTGGCTGGGATGAATTGACTGCAGCAGGTTGAGCTGAGTCAGTAGAACCAGGCTGGGCACGGTAAGCCCCAGCAGGCCGATGTGAGGCCAGAGACTGTGGCCTCCGAGGAGCGGGTCGAGCTTGAGGCTTGTCCCAGGCAGAAAAAGGCAGAGGTATCAACTTGACCTTCCCAGGAGGAGGCAGCTCATACTGGGATGGAGATGGACACTCTGTTTCAGCACTGCTGTCTGGTTTCTGGACTTCGACTTGAGTTTTCTCAGGACTCTTACCCTCACGTGGGGTATGCTGCCATGGCTGGATAGCTGGGGGTGGCTGGGGGTCTTTAGGGTTGCTTGAATTTCTCAAGACCCAACAGGAAGAGAGCCCAGTTTTCTTATTATTCTTCTTCCCCAGTGCATGAAAAACATTCACAGACTCCAGCATGCACACGCCAAGGGAGGTTCGAGGCTTTTGAAAGCTCTCTTGGAGAAGCTCAGTTTGGTGTTCCTTTCGCTTCGTCTCGGGAATTGTTGGCTTGTCTTCTGCCTTGGCTTTGTTCCCTGACTGCTTGTTCTCTTCAGCCTTGTTTCTTCCTCTGATCCTTTTGGTCTTTTCCTGCCCGTGGCTCTTAGTTTTGCTGATCTTTCTGGATGCAGCTTTCTGAGGTTTGCCTTGAGAGTGCTTGGCCGTGTTCACAGGAGCCCTGTCACTGACTGCAGCGTGGCATATAACCACTTCTCCCCCTAACAGGCACTCTGGATTCTTTGGCTGGATTTTGGCCTTGGGAGCACCACTGATAGGTTCAGAGGCTTTCTGTTTGTTCTTCCTGGGTTGATCAGAGGGAACCTTTATGACACTTGGCTTTTCCTGCACCTGATTCACCTTAATGGCTCTGGTGTCTTTAGCTTTGATCCCGTTGGGACCTTGGGATTGATCAAGATCTTTCAAAGAATTAAAGAGCTGGGGAAGGTGAATATCCTCCGCCAGTGTAGTAATGTCTGCAAAACCACTGCTAGGTTCAATCCCATTTTCAAGTGTCCCTAGGTCCTGACGACTCCGGCTGTTCTCTCCCAGATCAGCATTTTCAGAACCAGGCTGCTCCTCTTGGCTGAGGGGATCGGTGCAGGCCAGCGGCTGGTGAATATCAGGGATTCCTAAAGGGAGTAGTGGAGGATCTTGGTTTTCTATTGGGATCTGGTAGGCATCCAGAGGCTTTGAAAGCTTGGTTTTGATATCATCCACGTTCTTACTCTCTATTTGTCCCTGGCTTGGAGCTGGAGGCAGGGCCAGGAGACGACTGGCACTCCGGACTAGAGCTGTCACTGAAATGTCCCCAAGTTCAGATGGTGGGTTACTCTCAAGTATGTGACTGTTTCTGCTACTGCAGGACTTGGGGAGTTCTTGAGTTTGTGTCACACAAAACGTCTGGCTTGGAGGTTGCAATCTCAGGGAATTTTTCATCACCAGGGAAGTCTCCATCACTACAAAGGGATCAAGGGAGAAGTCAGTCCCTGGTAAGTGAGATGCTCCCCCTAAACACTAACACAGCAGTCGTGTACCTTTCAAGGGGTTCAGGGGCAAGATGGGCGAGGCATTTCTAGTAACTCTTCTTAAGGATCATGGACAATGCCCTATGCTACGAGATAAGCGGTGACTGTTGTAATTCTTACTGGTGATCATTTCATGTCACTGATTCTTGGCTTTCTTTGTATTTCATAGGATTGTTATAAGTAGTCCAATACAAAATGAGTCTTATTTTTAAAAAACTGAAATGTTTTACAAAGCCTAGCATTCTCATATAGAGTCCTTTCAATTCTCCCCACTTTCCCGAGAGGCTAAGAACACTGCACACCATGAACTAGGAGAGGGGGTAGAGCCCTTTCTGATGAAATATATCAACAAAGACAGAGTCTTAGCCTGCTTGCTCTCTGGACAGGATCTCGGACCACAAGGTCTTCAATCCTGGTATAAATGAAGGAAGTGAGGACAGTTCAACTGGCACTCTCATAACAAGAGTTCTGAAACACCTTCCAAAGAGACTCTAGCAGTAGATGAGGGAAGGGAGTGCTACAGTGTGGTAGTACAGGGGGAATGATCGGCTACAGCAGTGAAAAATGTGGTACCTATTGGTGTGCTGTCGGGGTTCTTGTACATGTAGCATAGATGACCTTTACAGTGTCCCTCCCACCTTCCCACCTGCATTAGGTCTTCTTTTTTTTTTTTTAATTTATGTTTATTTATTTATTGTTTGAACTTATTTATTTTATGTATTTATTTTTTTGGCTGCACTGGGTCTTCATTGCTGTGCACGGGCTTTCTCTAGTTGCGGTAGTGGGGGCTACTCTTGGTTGCAGTGTGCGGGCTTCTCATTGCGGTAGCTTCTCTTGTTGCGGAGCATGGGCTCTAGGCGCGTGGGCTTCAGTAGTTGCGGCTCACGGGCTCTAGAATGCAGGCTCAGTAGTTGTGTCACATGGGCTTAGTTGCTCCTCGGCATGTGAGATCTTCCCAGACCAGGGCTCGAACCCGTGTCCCCTGCATTGGCACGCGGATTCTTAACCACGGCGCCACCAGGGAAGCCCTAGTTGTTCTTATATAGAGTCTGAAAACAGAGAGCACTGAGCAAAGGTAGTGGATATTAAAGGCTCAGGATCTAAATTCTACCTGTCTCTACACCACTTCCCAGCTGTAGATTTGACCCCATTTTTGAATGATGACCTCATTCTTCAGCTTTCTTGATGTTTGTACTCACCTTGAAAACTCGTTTCTGGGATGGGTTGAGCAGACACTGGGTAGTAGATTCCAGAGGTGGAAGCTGGTGGTAGGATATTTGTGGGCTGAATCTCCTTTAGTCCCATTACCATTTCTGGTTGCACAGAGGCCCTACTTCCTGTGTATGACGCAGAGCCATAGGATTGCGGGCAGGAGCCAAGTTCTCCATAGAGTAAAGACCCCAATGTGCCTTGGTTATATAATATACCTGGCTTCCTTCCTGGTAGGGAAGTGACAGGCTATGTCCCTGATTTGGAATGTGAGATGGTGTTCCCTGAGCAAGGCTGGCAGAAAGTGATGGATACAGAGGAACAATGTTATTGGCGTCTGAAGTTTTATCATCCTGGGCTGCCATAAACAAGGAGGAAGCAACTGTGCGCCGGTCAGCGACTGCCAGAGTAAAGTCTCCAAGTGAAGAAGAATTCTTTTCAGTGCTTCCTATGATGTCCCACTCAAGAACAGCTGAATAGGAAGCAGCTGAAGTGGAGATCTGGCTGTGGTCAGTAACTCCAGATAACATAGTCGTGCTAGAATGTTGGTAAAGGTAGGCACTACCCATGAGTGTCTGGAAAGGGGTACCAGTAGCCGATGCCGAACTGACGGCAGGGGCAGAGACTCTGGAGAAGTTGCAGACACTTCGTGTTAGGGAAGTTGCATTGCTCACCACAGGAAGAGAATGCTGCAGAGAATTTAGAGTTCCAAGTAGAGATGGATGTTGGAAATTTTCTGTAAGAACAAGAGGGTCATGAAAAACTCAGGGAGGTTGAGAAATTCTCACTCTGTTTGAGGAACAGCATTATCTTAAGGTTCTTGCTATCAGGACACCTCTACTATCAATACTTACTGAGAAACCCAAAATCAGACAGTTAATGATGGTTGTAAGGACTGAGCAGTTTTACACTCTTCTGTATTAACTGCCTGTGCTCCCATCTTGGGCACAGATGGGCAGAAGACCCAAGTGGTATGGTTGAGACATTGTTCTCTAGGTTGGAAGCAACCTTCTTCCTGCCCTGTCTTTCCCTTCAGCCTGCACTAATATTGACTTCTATGTGATTTCCTAAACTAGAATCATTTTAGAACTAGGAGGTCCTTAGAGAACTTCTATTTTCTCAGTCTCATTTCATGAGTAAGGAAACTGAGGCTCAGAGAGGTCGGGTTGACTTGTTCAAGTTCTCTCATTATGTTAGTATCATTACCAGGTTTCAGAACCTAAGTATCCTGACTTCCTTGCCAGGACTCTACTCTGAGCATGATACTGCCAGAAAGCAGGAGAAATAGAACTTATAATATATGCATTTTTTTTGTCCATTAGAAAACAGTACAGCTATTACCATTGTAATCTTCAGTGTCTCCCTTTGTTTGTGCAGCTCCCACGCTATTACCTAGAGTTCACATATAGCTCAGTCCAACTGGTAAATTTAAAGAGTCATTTTTACCCTCTTCAAGCCTGGCTTCTCATCCTACCTCAAAATGATTACCCGAAAGTGAATTTCTTTTTTTTTTTTTTAACATCTTTATTGGAGTATAATCGCTTTACAATGGTGTGTTAGCTTCCGCCCCATAACAAAGTGAATCAGCTATACATATACATATGTTCCCATATCTCTTCCCTCTTGTGTCCCCCTCCCTCCCACCCTCCCTATTCCACCCCTCTAGGTGGTCACAAACCACCGAGCTGATCTGATCTCCCTGTGCAATGCGGCTGCTTCCCACTAGCTATCTATTTTACGTTTGGTAGTGTAAAGTGAGAGAGTGGCATGGACATATATACACTACGAAAGTGAATTTCTTAAGTGCTTTTGGAAAGAAAAGAGTTATCTGATTACTTCAGATTACTCATCTATAAAGTGGTTATAACACCACCACCAATAATAATAGCAGTAATAATTATACATGAATAAACTTATATATTGCATATGATTTATATGGAGGAAGATACAATAAGTTCTAGAAAGAGAAAGCAAAATCATGAAAAACATATTACATAACGAAAAAGAAATCCATAGATATTAATGAAAACTAAGGTATGTGGCAAGTATCAAAGCATAATGAATTTACTAACAAATGACGTTCTGTACCATCCATGCAATATTATGAAAGTGAATTTTGCCCACTCTATTTTAGTGGATACTCTTAACCAAAAAACACGATAGAAGGTGATTTTGAATGAATTCCTAGCCAATACATACAGACAGAGAAGATATATCAATAAAAAAGCATAACAAGCAACAAAATGCAATAAATGTGAATGTATAGGTAGCCACAATATATATAGACAAGTGTTTCAATGAAAACTGGTACAAAGCAGACAGCAAAATAATAAGTGTAAAAGAATTTCATTATTGTGCTCATTCATGAGCCCATCATGCTCATTCATGTTTTTACCCAGCAAGTAACAGGTATTAAGCCTAGTAGAAATATATATTTCAAAGAATATAACTATATGATAAGCAGAAAGGAAGCTTAAAAAGTATCAAGAAGGTTTTTGTATTTATCCTAGAACTTAGATTAGAATCATCTTCAACATCCAAGAAGATGATATCCCAAAACCTAAAAAAACCATCATCCCTAGAATCCAATTTAAAAAGATCTTCAAATGTAAGAAAATCCAAAGGACTGCACAATATTGTTTTAGATAAATGTGGATTTTTTTTTTTCTTTTGCCGCACCGCGTGGCCCTGGCCGTGAAAGCACCGAGTCCTAAGCACTGGACCGCCAGGGAATTCCTTAAATGGGGAATTAGAGATGTGGGGCTTGACTCTTTCTTTTTCTTCTTCTGTAGCTAAGATCGAAAAACGAACGACGGCTGTTGATCAGTGTGCTCTCTGTGTTAGGAAGGAAATAACTGTAAAAATGAAAAGCAACCTTGCCTTAGAACCTACATATCACACAAAGGAAATAGTCCTTCTGATTCAGTTTAGAAGATATCATTTAAAATTTTTACTTGGTAAAATGTCTACATAGTTTGAAAATTAGAAAGAATAAAACATTGAAAAGCAGCCCCCTAGATAACCACTTTGGTTTCTTGTTTATAGGAAGCATCATTTCTAAAACATATTTCTAAAATGTTTATATTCAAAACTGTCAAGTGCCAACTGTATTCAGAGAGGCAATAAAAGAAAGAAAACGGAGTATGACTTTTCTGATAAGCTGCCTTTCCTGGTGATCCCCTGTTCTGGCCTTACTTTCCTTCTTAGTCTGTTAATGTAAGGATTTGCTACCATCAACTTTGTTTTGCCCTGCTCTGAGCAGATTTCCCTCTGTGCTGTTTCTGCTTTAATTGAAAATCTTTGGTTCCCATCAACATTCCATTGCAAACTCCGTTTTTCTTGAGAGCTCCTCTATGCTTTCCCTCTTCATTCTTATATTTTTTCCCATCTCTTGGTGCCTGTTGGCCTGTGCTAATGAAAACAATCCTAAACTTCCTTACGTTTGACTCTGTGCCTCCCTATATAGCCCAGTACTCTCCATCCTCTCTCCCTATTCTCTCTTTTCAACTAGTCGAAATCCTAGTGGAGGGAGACCATTAGAGATGAAACATCTTGGTATATATTGCTAGTTTTCTATGTCCCCTGGCTTTTCTATGTTTCTGTTGAAACCCTCTTGAGAAGTCTCTGATTTCATTTTCTACATGGGTACCCTTTAAGGCTCAATACTGGAAAAGAAGGGGATCAGAGTGATCAACCCAATGTGGTATCCTAACGTAACAGTTAAGGAAAGCAACAGGCTTTGTGAGACAGCCAGTGATTTGTCCAAAGTCACACAGATAGTAAACGTCAAAGTCAAAAGTGAAATTAGGTCTCCAGACTTGTAGTTCAATACTTTCCCTCATTATTCCATGCTATTTTGAATCTCCTACTCAATTTAGGGGCAAAAGAAATCGAACGCAAAACTTTCAAAAGTTTCTTTTCTTACCTGACATGGTCAGAGAAGAGGAAACATCAACTGCAGGTACAAGGGCTGAGGAGACAACACTAGAGGATGTCTGAGTGGCTGCAGCTGAACGGCGCACGTGTCCAGTACAAAGGTCACTGGTTACTGGTCCAAACAGCTCCACGGAAACCCCAAGACTCTACCAAGTGGTAGTAGGTTTGGTAAGAGAGTGATGTCACAAAGCAGCCAGTTGAAAGGTATGAGAGAGCCAATAGGGAGGTCCGATCCCCAACAGGAAGGCGGGCTTGGGTGAAGAGAGTGTAGGAGAGCTAAAACAACACCTAAATTTCTGAGCTCTGGGGAGGAAATCCTAGAAGACAGATTTACCTCCCCCAGGCTCTTCCATTAGGGAAATCATTGCAACATTTCTTACAGACGTTCATTAATATAATGAACTAACAGTTACTTATATTCTACAGAGTATTCTATTTTATGTATCATATACTTAGAGCTATATAGATCTTATTTAATTAATAATCCTTAGGAAGGAAAGAGCCATCTAGTTTGAACTATTACAGTTGTTCTGAAATCATATGTGTCTAATGAGTGAACTGATAGCAGCTTTTAAGGAGCAAAAGTAGGGATTAAGAAGCTCTTTTTGTAACTTGGTTCAAGAGTAGAGTGAAGTTTGTTGAGTGTACCTTGTGGAGAATGTTGTGGTCCAAGGCTCTTCTCTTTTAGTTTCTTCTCCTTGACTCCTACCTTCCTTGGGCTGGGCTAGGCTGGGGGCCAGGTTGGACTTGCGACTTAACATTTCTCTTCCGCTTTCTTTTTTTTTTTTTTTCTTCCATTATGGGCATTGCTTCAAGGACAAGCCTTGATCTTGCATTGGATGTTACTTCCTGTCAACTATCAGCAGCAGGAGTCTTCTTTTCAGTGCTTGATGCTTCATGAAATAGACTCTGCCCGTTGGCAGCAAATACCAGAGAGCTAGGAGACAGAGCTGGTTGCAGACCTTTCCTCTTCCAGCCTTTGGTTGCAATTCTTTTGCCCATAGTTTGCTAGCTCTAGTTCCTTGGGCCACACAGGTATCCTGCCATCCAGCTCTTATTATATGTGAGAGACATTCTGAACACTGTCCCTTTTTCTTTGCACAGAAGTATATACAGTGTGGCAGTTACTGTAATCTCCTCCCCCTTGCAAACAGCCACTCTAGAATCTTGGACCTCTAGGCTTCTCTGTCTTGTATGTTTGGGTGCAAGGCCAAGCAAAATGAAGAGGAGAATAATTAGAGAAAGAGGAGGACATTGGTGGAGAATTGGGAGCAGGTAAGGTGAAAGGACCCAGGAGAAAAGAGATTCATGTAGATTTTTTGGTTTCTGTGGGAAACAAGTTGACACACTTGGGCCTCATTTTGTATTAACAGAACAGAGAGTTATAGATGTAAGTAGCTAGATAGTGCAGCAACTGCCATGAAGTCTGTACACTGAAGAGAACAGTCTCACATCTAGTTTTCATTTTGTTTTATGTCATAGTACCTTATTTATAGCATTCACTGGTATGTTTGCAGAATACAGATGTTTTCAAATGCTCTGGCTTTGTCTACATGGTTATTTCCTTGTCCTATTTGTAAGGAATCCAACATTGTAAGACATATTGCATGTTTTCTCTTGACGATTGTTTATCTTGAAGCACCATGAACTAACTTGAGCTGTTGGATTTTGTGGAGAAACTTTAAAAAGGGTCTGTGAAAAAGGCATTGTGGTGAGTCGCATTATGCACCCGAGCGTAAGGAGCAGATATCTGCCACCAGCCCAGCTTGGCCTGGATTGCCTCTGTTTTAGTTCCCCTGGTTAGTGCTTTTCTCCCTAACCACTCTTGTGACTGTGATAATGTGAGTAAGGGCGGAGTTGCTAATGATCTGTGTGTGAGGTAAGCTGGTTTGAGGGAGGAAATCTATGGACCTAGTCATTTTCCTTGGTGGTAAGCTTTCAGGGGTGCAGAGATTGATCTTCCTGGGGCCTTTTCTGGTCCCAGGAAGATATCGCATAGATGGGACCTCCCAAGACACACATTGAATCTTTAGGCCTGTTTTTCCTATCATGAGGTACGAGTTTCTTCACTGATGGGGATGATGCTTATCTGAGAAGAAATTGTGAAAGGTGGTGTAGTGTAGAGGTGTGGCTTAAGCTTTTAAGTTTTCCTCCAGGTTTTTCCCCTAAGCTTCCTACTTCGGACGGCCTACTTACATGATACTAGTAGGTGATGTCCGGCTAACAACTTCCTAAATACCTGCAAGCCAGATCAGTGTCTCTTTTCTCTATATTTCCATGGAAATCAAGGGACCCATAGTTACTGCAGGTTAGGGTGGGTGGTGCGAGATTGGGGGAAGTGTGGTAAGACAAATTTTGGTATCAGTAAAATGTTTACATATTAAAATATTCAGTTCCAACATTCAATTCTATTTAGGCAAACCCTTAGTTAGGCTTTTCCTCGTTCCGAGCCTATGTAACTTATTTTCTCTCCCTAGTTCCAGCCATTTAACTTCAGCTTGCAGGCTCAGCATCATCTTAACCTCTAAAAGTATCTTACATGTAGGAGGAAGAAACTAAAGAGCTCTATTTCAACACTTAGGAACATCAAGCCCTACCCTGACCTTCAACCTTTATTCTTATAGTTAGGGTATTGTCTTGTCCCGTATACCCACTTCCTGCATTTTGAACCCATCAGGTTAACTGAGACATGTCTTGGTGTAACATACCAAGTTCATCTACCCCTGAGGCTCTCCTTAATTCTTCCCATTGTCACATTTTGATTTAATTCAATACTGGAATCCCTGAAACCCTTGCATGGTACCTGAGGCCCTATCAGATACTGGTAGATCTTGTTAGTGTCAAATACTTAGCTGTCTGATTCCCCAAATATCCCTTGCTCCTATATTTTCCATCCCAGCCTACTACATACCCATTAAGGCATTGTTTTATCTCATGTTGGACCCCACTCCCATCCAGAGGCCTACTCTTTGCTAGCTGCCATACTTTCTGGAAAACCTGTTATGGCCAGGTCTGGATTTTTTTGTGTTCCCACCCAAAGCCTGTATCTTTTAGCCAGCTGGAACTATAAGACGAACATACGTTTTCTAGTTTCTGATAGATTTATGTCACAATTTGTACACTGTCATGTCTATAGATATTTGTATCATTTGTACTTTTTGGCCATTCCATGCCTATTGGATATTTTTCATAAACTGCCAAATAATATTTTATGATTTAGCACCAAATTGAATGTGCCTAATTTTAAGTTTGTAAACTATGTTGTGCTAACTTGTATCTTTTCTTTATCCAAATAGTAATTTACTAATATTGTCCCATTTTTAATTATGTGGAAGTTTTCAGAATTGTAAATACATGCTTGTGGATTTAAACTTGGTTAGACTATGATTGTCCCAGATATGTTAAAGCTAGTGATCTTTTTACTCATTCATTCATTGAATAATTCTGACCTTCCTGACTCAGTTTACCCAGCTCAAATTGTTGTGAAGATTACTAAGAGTGTATGTAAGATACTTTCAGAAATTAGAAACTAAAAAGTAAAAGTAACAAAAAACATTTGTTATTATAAATAAGAATGGAATTTAGTATGCTGTTATACCCTCAGACCTACTGTAGAACATGCTGTTCTTTGCTGTTTCACTTGTGGCAGGATTCATAGTTTTTCTAACAGGTACAGATCCCTATGCCTGATCCTGGGAGGAAATGTTATACTTGAGCTCCACTCTTATCTCTCTCAGGCATTTTTTGGTATTGTCTAAAATGTAAATACATACTGTGAACCTCCAGAATGATACCAGGCACATAATAGAAACCCAATAAATGTTTCACTGTGAGTGGAGTATAAGTTGATAGAATATTTTTGAAGGTTGATTAGGCAGATTAGACTGATTGAAAATCTTTCACTATTTTAAGTTTGCATTTCTTTCATTCCAGAAATTCTATGTCTAGAAATTTATATATAGCTATATACGTGTATAAAGATGTTCACATTGCAGCCTATCTGTAACAGAGGACAAAAACAAAAAACAAACAAAAAACCCCCAAACTGAAAACAAGTAAAAGTGCACCAGTATTGGACTGGTCATGTAAATTATGTAATGTTACGCAGCTATTAAAGAGCATAGAATGGATGTACGCAAAAACTGGGAAAATCACTATCCAAGACAGATTGTAGACTATGTATATGGTATGCTGCTCTTATATAAAATACAGGATATCCACTACGTACAAATACTTCCATAGAAGATACAACAAGTGTGAATGTAAGCACTTGGGAAATATCTGAAAGAACCGCACAAGAAACTGGGAGAGTGGGACAACTTTCCACGTCCCGTATCATTGGAATTCTGAAGGTTACACCCACGAACTAATGGACCTCTGCTACCACCCTCCGGCTAAGGAGGGAATTGCAGCCATCAGAGTCCTCTTTACTAATCAAGAGTCCCAGTCGGCCGGCGTGACGACGTCATCTCGACGGGCGGTGGCGCGTGCGCAGTAGAAGGAGGTCCGCGATCTGCGTGGGCTTGTGTCTAGGCGCCTGTGGTTCGGGGCCTTGTGCTGGCACCGGGGGCGCCGTGTTGGCGACTTTGGCACTCTTGGTGTTGGGTGGGCGGCCTCTTGGGGGTCACATGAGCCAGTGGCATCATGCCCACGGGCGCTGGGGTCAGGGTCGCGGCTTTTCCGGACGTTCGTCGGCCAAGAGGAAGGGCGGAAACCACATCCCGGAAAGGTAATAGGCCTTGGCCCCTGGGAGTTGCCGGTGGAGCTCAGAGCCCCTGGGCCTGGGCTTCGTCTCTTGTGCTGTCTCCTGTCAGTGTTCCCCCGCGCGCTGGCCCGTCCGCGCTGTGCCAGGGGGTATTATTGGTCGTCTCGCGGCTCAGTTCACAGTAGCTGAAAGGGACAGTGTGTGATGTTCTGATTTCTCCCCATCGTTTTAAAAGGGAGGCTCTGGCCATTGCTCCTCGGGTAAAATGCAGAGGGACTGCTTTTTAACATGGGACTGTCAGTGTTGGGGACACTCCTTAATTACCAGAATGGAATCCCCTTCAGTTCCTCAAGCTGTGTTGTTTTGACACAGAAAATGTAATAGGCACTGGAACTAAGTTTGAGTGAAAAACCGCACCCGTCCCGCCGAATTTTCCATCGAAACAGTTGATTTGTGTTGTCTCTAGGAATTCTAAAGGGTGTACTGTTGCTTCCTAACCGGTGTCATTTGAGAGATCTACCTCTGTACGTTCAAATGATTAATTTTGAGACTTTGCTTATATGTGCAGTAAACCCTTTAATTCCCTAAGACCTTCCTTTCCTCCATCTCATACCCCATTAAGCCCGCTTCAGTTCATCTCCTGAATTTCTTTGGAATCTGTCAGCTCTTCCTCAACATCCTAATACTGAACTTGCCTGTCTGTTGCGGTTAGGTCCTAACTAGTGTCCATATATCTTGTTTCCTTCCAATCCATTCTTCACACAAGAAACCTTCAAAGCAAGTTGGAACATTGCTCATAAACATCGCTCACAAACATTGTTTTGAGAATAGAAAACACACTGTTGGCCTTTAACAGTCTGCGTGGTCTAGAATCCTCTCTGCTTCTCTAGCCCCATCTTGTGCCACTTGTGCCCTCACTTTCTATGCTTCAGATACACTGAATTAACCTTAGTTCTCACTCATCTGACAGAAGTCAGTTCAGATATTATTTTTCACTGTGATTCCTAGCATTAAGGAATTTGATTATCAGGTTTTGTATGAGGACTAAAACTAAACTGGGAATTGGAAGAATTGAGTTTCAACTGTTTCAGTCAACACGCATGTATTAATGATACCTAAGTATTGAACACCGGGCTAGGTTTCATGAGGGATACAGAAGTTCTGGCCATCTCTGGTTTTGGATATCCCTTATTTGTTGAGACCTTTGCGTTGTTTGGTTGCCTTTTGTCTGTTTTCAAGATGGGGAAACAGGAACAAGGGAAGTATAGGTTATTACTAGGTGGGGTTGAACAAGTGGAGCAGCAAACTGCAAAGCAGAAAGAAGGGGGACCTACTATAGAGGGATATGATTTCCATTTTCAAGGCGCCTGCATCCTATGCAGGGAGACAGCCTAACATAAAATGTGCCTAACAAAAAATATATTAATAGGTGGAAAGACTATCTCCCAGTTGGACAGCGGATGCCTGGGACTCGTTTCATTGCTTTCAAAGTTCCTTTAAAAAAGGTAAGCAAAAGTTAATACTGTATTCTTCCAGAAATCTGAATTCACCATATAGAGCCCTGGCTCTCAACCCCGTCGTACTCCATTTTCCCTTTTTATAGCAAATACTTTTTAATACCTCCTTTACTATCCAGAAATGGAATTCACAGATAAATACAATCTACTTTTGTACTTAATTTAAAAAAAAAAACAATGTAATGCCCTAACTATAAATAAAAAATAAAGTAATTTAAAAGAAAGTAATATGTGTTTCAATATGTAAATGTGTGGGGATGACTATACTAGAAATAAAGAAATAGTCAGTTACTTGTACCATGAATGCAATAAACTATGAACTTTGATTGGTAAGGATGTGTCAGTGTTGGTTCATGAATTCTCACAAATGAAGCACACTGGTATGGCATGTTGATAGTGGGGAAGGCTGTGTGGGATGAAGGAGAGAGGGTATAAGTGGGAACTGTGTACTTTTTGCTCAGTTTTGCTGTGAATCTAAACCTGCTCTAAAACTAGTCTACTAATTTAAAAAAAAAGTGTGTTGCTGGCACTTGAATAACCAAACAGATCAATGGAACAGAGTACATAAATAAGCCAAATACATAAAAGAATATTTAGCAGTGAAAGGCATCCTTCATATATGTAGATATTCAATAAGTATTTATTTATGTTTCTGTTTACAGGCACTCTGCTTGGAGCTGGCAATACAGTGGTAGGCAAAATTGATGTGGTCCCTGCCTTCTGGGAGTTTACAGTCTGGTTAGGAGACCAACATGAAATAAACAAACATAGAAATAAATATATAGAAGTGAGCTTGTTTTCTTCCGTCTAATCTCTCTGGAAGAAAGGATTGGAATATCTCTTGTAAATTCCAGAGGAGGAAACTTTCCTTTGAATCTCATATGTTACCATCACAGGGTTTGAATAATTGGATAATATAAAAAAGGATTTTAAACACATGTTCTTTCTTGTTTTATTCTTTCTGACAGAGTTTTGAAAAGAATCTTGCTCCAGAAGAATGTTTTTCCCCCTTGGATCTTTTTAACAAAATCCAAGAACAGAATGAAGAACTTGGGCTGATTATTGACTTAACATATACTCGCCGCTATTATAAGCCAGAGGTAAATGGAACCCGTAATTGAAAATGACCTTCTTTCTGATACTGTAATAATTCATAGTAATTCAGTAGTTATCATCTTATGCTAAGGTGAATCCTGGCCTTCTTTCATGGGTTCAAAAAGGGAAGCTAGTGGTTTCCTTAAATACACATTTCTAATTGCTGTTTCAAAATGAGATTAAAGATATGAATTGAACTATAGTATTTGGCAGTAGGCTCTAGATATGCTTAAGAAATTCTGTAAGCTTCCACGTTCTATATTTTGAAAATGAAGTAAACTTTTAGTAAGAATAGTAGTAGCCTAAAAGGAAAGAAAGGTATGTCCATTATGTCTTTAGCACTTATTTTAAGCAGTTGCCTGAACATGTTTAAGCATCATGGTAAAAGACAATTGTTCTCTAAGTTTTATGCTTTCTTTGCCTAATACCTTCTGATATAATACAGAAACCCATATATTCTCTTGGCCCATGTAGGACATACCAGTGCAAAAGAATTATCCTTCTTCTGACCTGTTCCATGGCCTTGGGAGACAGTAACACCTAATGTTTGTTAATATTTGTATAGCAGTTTGCCATTTAGAAAGTTCTTTCATATCCATTGACTTAATCCTCACAACAGTCCTTTGCTGTTGAAGTGGAAGTAGTACTGATATCTCCTACTGAGTGCTTACTCTGCACTAAGCTCAGAGGATAGACAACTATAATTACTAATTTTACAGGTGATGAAACTGACTCTCGGAAAAGGAAGAATTGAAATTTCAACTCAGTTATTCCTCTTTTTTTTTATTGTGGTAAAATATACATAAATAATATTTATTTTAACCATTTATAAATATGCAGTTCAGTGGCATTAAATACAGTCACAGTGTTGTGTAACCATCACCACTGTGTATAACCAAAACTTTTTCATCATCCTCAACAGAAACTCTGTAACCATCAAACAGTAACAACCCCATTTTCCCTCCCACCAGCCCTTAGTAACCTCTATTCTATTTTCTGTCTCTGAATTTGCCTATTCTAGGTACCTCGTGTAAGTGGAATCTATAATATTTGTCCTTCTATGTCTGGCTTATTTCACTAAACATAGTGTTTTCAAGGTTCATCCATGTTATAGCATGTAACAAAATGCCATTCCTTTTTTGGCTTAATAAATCCCACTGTGTGTATATACCATATTTTGTTATTCATCGGTTGATTGACACTTGGGTTGTTTCCACCTTGTAGCTATTGTGAATCATGCTGCTATGATCATTGGTGTACAAATATTTGTTCAAATCCCTGCTTTCAGTTCTTTTAGATGTGCAGTGTAGGTAGTAGCAGAGTTGTTGGATCATATGGTAGCTCTACGTTTAACCTTTGAGAAACTGCCAAACTGTTTTCTACAACGTCGTCTTGTTTTTAAAGAATTATCACAAATTTTAAACATATACAAAAGTATACAAAATACTGTGAGTGTTCCTTGTATACCCATGAACTCATCAAGCTTTAATATTAACCAACTGATGGCTGTCATGTTTTATCTATACCCCCACCTGTTTCACCCTATTCCATATTATCTTGAAGCAGCGCCAAAACAACATGTAATTACACCTATACATTTTTGGTATGTATATTTAAAATATAGGACTTTTATTCCTTAATATCATTTTTTAATATTAAATACCCAGTGAGTGCTCAAATTTGCAGTTGTCTCCTAAATGTCATAAAAAATTGCTTTTAAGAATTTTGAGGGCTTCCCTGGTGGCGCAGTGGTTGAGAATCTGCCTGCTAATGCAGGGGACACGGGTTCGAGCCCTGGTCTGGGAAGATCCCACGTGCCGCGGAGCGACTAAGCCCGTGAGCCACAATTGCTGAGCCTGCGCATCTGGAGCCTGTGCTCCGCAACGGGAGAGGCCATGATAGTGAGAGGCCCACACACCGCGATGAAGAGTGGCCCCCACTTGCCGCAACTAGAGAAAGCCCTCGCACAGAAACAAAGACCCAACACAGCCATAAATAAATAAATAAATAAAATTAAAAAAAAAAAAAAGAATTTTGAATTAGATCCAAATAAGGTCCACCCTTTGCCATTGATTGTTAGGTCTCTGAAGTCTTATTATAGGTTCTCCCTCCATGTCTCTCTCGCTTTTTTTTTCCTCCTTGAAATTTATTTTTAAAGAAACCAGGTAATTTGTCCCATCTAGATTTTGATGATTACATTCCATGTGTTGTTAACATATTCTTCAATCCTTTTATTTCCTCTAAATTGGTAGTTGATCAGAATGAAGCTTGCATGTTTTGTTTTGGCAAGACAGTTACCTAGGTGATGATGTGTTCTTCCATGGAGACATATAATTGTCTCTTTCTGTGATATTAGCAGTCACTGATGATTCATACCTACATCCATTAATGCAGTTGAGGCTTCAAAAAATGGTGAATTCTGTTGTTCTTTTTTCACTTATTAGCTGGGTATATTTCTATCAGGAGAAGATTCCCGTCATCAACTATTTGGTTGCCCAGTTGTAGAGGCATGATTCTCTT
Organism: Balaenoptera borealis; assembly: GCF_965194805.1. NCBI lineage: Eukaryota > Metazoa > Chordata > Mammalia > Artiodactyla > Balaenopteridae > Balaenoptera > Balaenoptera borealis. Next base: position 27,528,748 of record NC_138871.1, read on the forward strand.
CTTTTATTTAACAGTTTTCAAAATAATGAGTTGATTCACAAATATCCTCCAGTGGTGACCAATTTTTTAAAATTTATTTATTCATATCACCGTGGACTCCATTACAGTTATTATTCTAACTGAGGCCCTATCTTTGGCCAGTTGGAGCTTCTCAGTGACTCCTGAGTCCTTTTGACATGACATCAGTTGTTTCTAGACTTTTTCAGTGGTCAGAGCTAGGAAATATGTGTGTTTGTTTTTAATATAAAATATGTCATAGGTTCATACTGCTACTTTCCATTTAAATTCAGAACTACAGAACTTTCACTTATCCTTTTCTGTCTTCTATTGATAGTCTACTTTCTCCCACCCCAAGAATACCAGTTCTCAACAATGCCTGAAATTTGCTCTGTTTCCTAATTCGAATCCAAGTTCTTCTGACTCTATTCTACTATTCTACTTAAATTACGGGTGCTTTATGGCCCTTGAAATGTCAGATAGAACATAAATGTAGGTAGAACTGTTTATATCATTTTGAGTTACATGTGCATTCATTTACATGGATTTGCTTTTCCTTTTGCATGCCTAGTAACTGTCCATTCTGCAGTTTTAATGAAAATCAAGTGATACTGGTTAAAGCAGCTTTGGAAAAAATGGCTCTTATCAGAATGACTGACATACTAAGTTTAATGTACTCTCTTGGTTTATATTCTGCCTTCTCTAATTAATTTTTTATTATTTCCCTACAAATGAAATAATACATATTTTCATGGTTTTGCCTTATAGGACTTACCAGAAACTATTCGTTATTTAAAAATTTGTACAATTGGGCATCAGGTGCCAGATGATGACACTATTTTTAAATTCCAATGTGCTGTTAATGGGTTTTTGAAAGAAAATAAAGATAATGGTGAGTTGTTTTTCTTTTTTTTTTTTCCTTTCCCTGAAGTTTGGTATGCATTTTGAGTGGGGTTGGGGATTTTTAACATTTTTAATAGCTCTGACATTAGGTCTGTTGTGTTTGATAAGATTAAGGTGGAAATGTCAGATGGTGCTAATAGAGTATGGTGTTTTTCCTGTTTATGGTCACAAACAATTTAGTTTAGTTTGGAAAGTGATTTTTGTGAGAAATAGGAACTGAACTAGCTTACTTATCTCTTTTTGAAAAATTTGAATGGAAAATACATAAAAAAATTAAAATGTTCTTTTGTCCTATTTATTGGTTGAGGGGTGGAAGAAAGGTTAAGACTCTCAGGTTCTTAGTGTATATAAAAGAGAAAACAAAAAGCAAAGGTTCGAAGTGAGACAGATCCCTGGAAGCCAAACAAAACAGAGTGGACCAGAAGAGTGGCTTCCTCATCATATGTGTTTAAGATATTTTTGCTGCTTTTACACTTTGGGTACAAGTGAGGAAGAACACTACCACCTCTTCTTCTTCTCTTCAGACAGGAAGAACTTAAAAGGCTGGTGTTTTCTTGTTTCCGCTCTAAGATCTACTCTGTTGATAGTAGGTCTTAATAGCGTCTGAATTTTAAGGATCCACTTGCCTTTTTCTAGCATCTAACTATCAGAAGGAACATGGTATTTGCCATGTTTTAAGACTGAGGAATCTTTTGTCTTTGGAACACCACTGACCCACATGAGAAAGTGGTCATTTTGTCCTCTCTCTAAATTTAGCCTGAGGAGTGTGCACTTTATTAAATAAATCTAACAGTAAATATTCCGTGTATGTATAAAATGCTGCACATCTATACATAAAACAGGGAGTAAGGGAGAAGGAATAGAGATGGAGGTGGGAAGATAGAGGATAGGAGGTGAGAGAGAGAGGGAGAGACTGGAATTTTAAGACAAATTTTCATTCTATATCCTGGTCGCTTAATGCAGGTAACTAGCTCTTAAGTATCTTAAGCCCTCTTCACAGATCTTCCCTGTACTTTAGCTTTAAAACTTGAGAGGCTTGGCCTTGCCTGTGATAACCAGGGTGTCTACAAAGGAGGCAAATTATCTGATTTGTGTAAACTGTAGTCACAGAAATGTTACCACTTAAGGTGTTAGAGTGAAGCTGCCGGCCTCCTCACTTCCTCCAGGCTTCTTTGTGTGTGTTCTGTCTGTTCCACGTGGGCTAGAAGATCCTTACAAGTGCATGAGAACACGTTTATAAACCTTGATTGTTCACATGTTATACCAAGTGTAGTCCATTGCATATGCTGACTCCTCTGTGGGTCTTCTGCATGCAGTGGGCTAACTTCACCATGCTCTCTGCCATTGCAGTCTCAGGACCTTAGTTATGATCCTTTGGTGGCTTCCTCTGCTATAAGCCCCTCCCACAGGTGCCAGGCTCACTGATAATGAGGAGGAGACTATACTATCCACTCCCTAGAATTGGTAGAGACTCAGAAAATAAATTGTTTTAGTAAACACCGAGAGGCTTATAGGTTTGTTGTTAGGGCACGGGGATACAGAGATGACTAGAAGTCTTTGTTCAGTAGCAACTTACAGTTATCTAGGAAGATACATGTAGTGACTATAAGTGGGTTAATTATAATAAAAGAATCAAGTGCAGCAGGAATATAGAGGAGAAATTGAGGAAGGCCTGACTGAGGAGACAGCATTTGAGCTGGGCTTGGGGGAAGAGGATTTTGCCGGAATGAGGAAAGGACAGCCCAGGTATTGGGAACAGGTACAAAAGGCACAGGGCTTGAACTTGTGCTCTGGAGGGGCAGCCTCTGGTGTGACTAGAGGGTAGTGTGAAAGGGCAAAGAATTCATACATTCATTTTCAGCAAATATTTGTATAACACCTTCTAAGTTGAAGGCACTGTTCTAGGAAGTAGGAACAGAATAAAGTTCTTGCCCTTACGTACTTTACATTCTAGTGGGGGAGAGAGATAAAGAAACAAGTACATATATGGAGTGTCAAGTGGTGGTAAATGCTTTGGAGAATAACAAAACAAGATGAAGAGGTGAGGGAATGTGGTAGGTGATCAGGGAAGTCCCCTCTATTAAGATTTCGATTGAGCAGAGCCTTGAAGTGAGAAACAAGCCATTGGATATCTGGAAGAGTGGAGATGGGGTGGGAGGGTGTGTTCTGAAGCAGAAGGAATAGTAGGTGCAAAGTCCCTGAGGCACGACTGTGCTTGGCATGTTTGAGGAATAGAAAGGAGACCAGTGTGGCTGGACAGGGGAAAGTGAGTGAGGGCAGGGCAGTAGAGAATGGGATAGGGAGGCTCGCAGGGGAAAGGAGGGAGGTGGATGATGTAGGTCCTTGTATGTCATAGTTTGAACTTCTAATTCAGTTGGAGAGACAGACTGATATTTGTTTATAAAGCGTTGTCAGTGCTATGCTGAAAACTTGGGCTTTATTCTGTGCTAAGTGAAGATTTTTAAGCAACAGAGCAATCCAGCCAAGTTTATATTTTAGAGAGATAACATCTTCCATGTGGAGGATCAGTTGAAATAGAAGAGATTGTTAGAATTGTAGGGCGGTAGTAATCCAGGCAGGAGATGATGAATGCCAGACACCACCTAGTCACAGACATACCTTTTGCAGAGATCAGCTACATGTTGTTTTTTATTTACTTTCTCATATAATTTTTTTTAAGTGCTGGACCACGAAATACTGTGGCATAGTTGGAAAAATCTGAGACTCGATTCTAGTCTTTTTTCTGTTTGCCTGCTCTGCAGCTTCGGCTTACGTCTCAAGCCTTACTTTTTCATTGTGAAATAAGAACGGTGCTACTTAACCCGAGAACTCCACAGGCACATAGACCCGTGGCGTGTGAGGAGCAGTGAAGGAGAGAAGGAATGGAAGTGCTTTGGGGGACCCCAAGAGCCCTTCAGAAACCGCTTGTTCTTTTTAATATTGAGCATTAAAAGTGAAGGCATTCCATTTGTTTCTCTCAAAAACAAATTCTATTCTTCTGATGGCCTGTTTTTTTTTTCCACTCCCTTTTTCTATAGTCAGATCAGTTCCTGATGGGCATTCTCCAGTCCACACTATTGCATCTGATTGGAGGCTATGCAAAATTTCCCAGAGACAATGAATTTTGACTTTATAGTAGTTCATTCTTTATAGTACTTTCCTGCAAAAACACTCTTTTCTTCAGAGTTTTTCCTTTTCAGGATAATGGTAGTGTTGTGGTAACTAATAAAGGCTACTCTTCAGAAAATTGTATAACTTGTTTTTAGTGTATCTACTTCACTTACTTAATTCCGTATTCCCTGTTTTATAGACAGACTTATTGGTGTCCACTGTACCCATGGTTTAAACAGGACTGGCTACCTCATCTGCAGGTGAGTTGCCAACCCCAAGAGGCAGACCTTGTTTAAATTGTTCTGTTTACAATAGTAATGTAAGCTAATGTAAGCTGAATGCAAAAAATGCAGTCAGAGAAGTGTATGAAGTGGAAGGCAATTTTGCCCCCTACTCAGATGTTACCACCAGTAATAATTTAGCACATATTTTTTCAGACGTAAAAAATGCAGATATAAGCATATACAGTGGTCCCTTGGTATCTGCAGGGGGATTGGTTTTAGGACTCCCCATGGATACGAAAATCCTCGGATGCTCAAGTCCCGTATGTAAAATGGTGTAGTACAGTCGGGCTTCCATATCTGCAGGTTATGGAACCGTTGGATATACAGAACTGACTGTACCTGTGATTTAATGGTATAGTGTTTTAGACATTCTGGTTTATAATTTAATATATGGTGGACATCTTCCTCTGAAAATATTTGGAGACCTCATTCTTATTTATTTATTTATTATTCTCTTTTTCTGTCAAATTTGCTTTATGTAGTTGGATATAAATTAATGAACCAAAACTTAAGCAAGATACATGTAACAATGTAATAGAACCTGATACTCTAATTCTTTCAGTTTTTCTCAAACTCATCATGGGGCTCGTAAGAAAATTAACCAACATGGTTACTACTACAGTTGAATGTCAAATCTTTAAGTGCTTATGACATACTAAATACTTGTATAATGCACTTATGAAGAACCCTTCAAGAGACTTGTGTATGTAGAAAAAAGTGTTAAGAGTCAAATATTCAACTTAATATAAAATAATAAGAAACACTTCTGATTTGTTAGGTTGAGATTGCTTCTCCTTTTACTAATGAATGATTTTTTTAGCTGTAATATCACTGAGCTGAACAAATATGTCACCTTGGAGTACGTAAGGAAAAATAAACACATGCTAAATGGGTAAAACATTACAACTACACCTTTACTAGACCATCTCTACTTCTAACACTTCAGAAGCTTAGAGATTCAGAGTGTTCTTACATTAATTGCAAGAAAAATATAAAGGAGAAATTCCTTCTTTTTTGAGATCACAGCTGTGAAGTCGTGATTATACAAATTCTGCATTTGTGTGCAAAACATGAAACACATTTCTCTTAGTTCTCCCTGCTTAGAATTGTCAGTCAACTAGCAGGACTTTCCTTCCAAGAAACAGAGACTGAGATGTGTTTTATATAACTTCAATAACCTCAGCACTACAATAAGAAGACATGCAGTATCCTTTTGCCGTGGTTCAAGACAACAGGGAAGGAGGTCACAGGAAAGAAGAAATCAAAATTGTTACAACTGAGAAACTTTTCTCAGTTTAACCATGGTGCCACTTTCATTTTTACATAAGCATGGTGGCATAATTCAAGCTCAATAAATCAGAATTCTTAATATTTAATATTTAAAATTTACCTTGACTTTTAATTATCACCATGTTAACAACCAAAATAATTCGATGAAACTCATAAGAAAGGGTAATGTTAAACCCCACTTTACTAGAGTTAGTTTCTGGACACATTAACTCATTTTTTTTATAGAAGAGGGACAGTGAATCTCAGTTGGCTTACAAGCTAGGAGATCACTTTGAATTCTGCATTTCTTAACTGCAAACAGATATAGCACTTGTAACAGGTTATAACTGGTTTTCAACTGGTTTTCAAGCACAGAGCCAGCCCCAACAGTAATAGTACACTATTGAAAAAGACCTAAGGCAATGAATTCCATTTCCAGTGGAAAAAAAGAATCATATGGTCTTGGACAAACAAATCTGATGGTTTACTTAACAGTCACTTAGTAGTTCTTCCTTGCTCATAAAACTTTATGACTTTTTTGAGGAGTGAAGCATTCAGCTTGAGTGGATAAATCCTTGTTAGGCTAAGACAATCATTATCATATCCCTCTTTGCCATGAATTGACTTATGAATGGTCATATCAATCTGTTTTGGCAAATGAGTAATTAGGGGAAGGCTGTTATTGTGCTTATGAGAATGATATTTTTCTCTGAAAAAAGATAAATATGCATTAGGAAAATGACCATTTGGGCTCTTTTTCTGCTTCCTCCTTGTTTTGTGAGAATATGATACTTAGTTTTACAGCAGCCATCTTGTGACCCTGAGATGATCATATGCCAATAATGACAAATGGTAGATTAGAAAGAACCAGCAAAGACAGAAAACAGCAACATCAATAGTAACAACAATCACAGCAAAAGAACAATGGGACCTTAACTTGTGGAGTTCCTATAAAGTAAAAAATAAATGCTCTATATTTATTCTAAAAAGTAAAGAACTATGCAAACCAGCTTAAAACTCCTTTTTTTGTGCCAGTGTTATAAAATGTAGCTTTTAATAAAACCTTGACCCAAATGCCAGCAACTTCAGAAAAGAATTTGGGTAGGGGGAAGAAGAAAGTTATCTCACTTAGGAAAAACAACCACTATCTTTATCCTAATCTTCGACACACAATTTAAACGTATATAGCTGCTGTAACACTTTACACAATTCCTATGTAGTAGAGCAATAATAAGATCTAAATACAATTATATTTTTAAACACTGGGTGAAGGCTTTACATAAAAATACCATCCTACCATCCTACTTTTCCCCCTAAATTTCTAAAATATCACGTGCTTTTCCCCAACATCTGCAGCCATTCAGGAATCTTTAGGAAAGTTTCATGCATGATCTTAATTCCTAATCCCTGGCTCTTTGGGCTCAATGACAAAAGATCAAAACCACCAAAAATGATGGTTCACTTGAAGTCAGGTGAGAGACAGTGGTTCAGTTAGTCTCGTAGGACAAAAGCAGTGCTGCATCAACTGTCTCCATGCAGGAGGGGCACGTGAAGGATCTCATCAGCCAGTCATCTGTATAGCCCAGGTGATCTGCATACACAGCAGAAATCAAATTGGGTTCTCATAAACAAAGTCCATCATACAGATCACACACTCCCGGATCTTTTTTTTTAATATTTGTTTTATTTTATTTATTCATTTATTTATTTGGTTGTGCTGGGTCTTAGTTGCAGCTGGTGGGCTCCTTCGTTGTGGCATGCAAACTCTTAGTTGCGGCATGCATGTGGGATCTAGTTCCCTGACCAGGGAACGAACCCGGGCCCCCTGCATTGGGAGTGCAGAGTCTTTAGCCACTGCACCAGCAGGGAAGTCCCCCGGATCCTTTTTTCTGATCCATTTCTTCCAGGGTCATAAACTCCTTCAGGCTGATGCTGTATGAGGCCTATTCTTTGAGCTATCCTAATTTGCTCCTCTCGGCTGAGTTGCTAGGCGAGTCTGGCTAGGTGTTGGATGAGAGACCAAAACTGGAACTTGATCCAGATATGGCAGCAGCAGCTCCTGATCCAGCTCCATCCCCTTGCCAAAGCTAGCCCAGTCGGCCTGAGACTTGTGAGGCAGGGAGATGTCATCCGAAGTGGGGGACTTAAGGCAGTTCCCCATCTTCCGGGGCTTGAGTGTGTGATCTGTGTGCTGCTTTGACAGTCTTCCAACCTCATTCTTTTTAAAAAAAAATTAATTAAGGTTTATTTATTTTTGAATTTTTAAAATTTATTTATTTTTTATACAGCAGGTTCTTATTAGTTATCTGTTTTATACATATTAGTGTAAATATGTCAGTCCCAATCTCCCAATTCATCTCACGACCACTGACCCCCGCCCTGCCCCGCTTTCCCCCCTTGATGTGCATACGTTTGTTCTCTACATCTGTGTCTCTATTTCTGCCTTGCAAACCGGTTCTTCTGTACCACTTTTCTAGATTCCACATATATGCATTAATATACAATATTTGTTTTTCTCTTTCTGACTTACTTCACTCTGTATGACAGTCTCTAGGTCCATCCACGTCTCTACAAATGACCCAAGTTCGTTCTTTTTTATCGCTGAGTAATATTCCATTGTATATACGTACCACATCTTCTTTGTCCATTCATCTGTCGATGGGCATTTAGGTTGCTTCCATGACCTAGCTATTGTGAATAGTGCTGCAGTGAACATTGGGGTGCATATGTCTTTTTGAATTATGGTTTTCTCTGGGTATATGGCCAGTAGTGGGATTGCTGGGTCATATGGTAATTCTAGTTTTAGTTTTTAAGGAACCTCCATACTGTTCTCCATAGTGGCTGTATCAGTTTACATTCCCACCAGCAGTGCAAGAGGGTTCCCTTTCCTCACACCCTCTCCAGCATTTGCTGTTTATAGATTTTCTGATGATGCCCATTCTAACCGGTGTGAGGTGATACCTCATTGTAGTTTTGATTTGCATTTCTTTAATAATTAGTGATATTGAGTAGATTTTCATGTGCTTCTTGGCCATCTGTATGTCTTCTTTGGAGAAATGTCTATATAGGTCTTTTGCCCATTTTTTTTTTTTAATTTACCATTTTTTAAAAAAATTATTAGCACCTTTAATTATTATTTATTTTTTGGGCTGTGTTGGGTCTTCGTTTCTGTGCGAGGGCTTCCTCTAGCTGCGGCAAGCGGGGCCATTCCTCATCGCGGTGCGCGGGCCTCTCACTATTGTGGCCTCTCTTGTTGCGGAGCACAGGCTCCAGACGTGCAGGCTCAGTAGTTGTGGCTTACGGGCCTAGTTGCTCTGCGGCATGTGGGATCTTCCCAGACCAGGGCTCGAACCCATGTCCCCTGCATTAGCAGGCAGACTCTCAACCACTGCGCCACCAGGGAAGCCCTTCTGCCCATTTTTTGATTGGGTTGTTTGTTTTTTTTAATAGTGAGCTGCATGACCTATTTATATATTTTGGAGATTAATCCTTTGTCTGTTGATTCTTTTGCAAATATTTTCTCCCATTCTGAGGGTTGTGTTTTCGTCTTGCTTATAGTTTCCTTTGCTGTGCAAAAGCATTTAAGTTTCATTAGGTCCCGTTTGTTTTTGTTTTTTTTTTTAAGGCTGCATTGTTCCTTTGCTTACTGATGAACATATAAAAGTCAGAAGTTTTTGATATTATAAAACGTCAAAGTAATGAACATTCCTGTGTGAACATCTTTGAATATATATGCTTTGTCTCAGTTAACTTCACTCAGAATGGGACTTCTGCATCAAGGAGTTTATGCCCTTATGCTTTTTGTGGGTGTTGCTACACTGTACCAATGTATGGTTGTTCATGCAGGAAATACTTATTGAGCATCTGTTATGTTTAAGCACTGTGCTGGGTGCTAGCAAAAAGACTTGTGAAATTTTGTGAGTAAAGAGACTTGACCTGCCCTTTGTGAATTCTAGCAGTCCAGAGAGGGAATAGATGAATATTCAAGAATCATACTCTGCATGTAGAATTACAACTCTGACAGGTGCCAAGGAGAGGGACATGGTACCATGAGAGCATATTTTAGGGAGGATTTGATCTCATCATGGAGATTAGAGAAGGTTTATTTAGGGATGTTTCAGCTGATATCTGAAGGATGAGTAGGTATTAACCAGATAGGGACGTTGGGGAGAGATTTCTGAGCATAAGGAATAGCAAAAGACCCTGGAAGAGGAAAGCATATGCTGTGTTGGAGGAACTGGCCAGGAAGGTGGGGCTGTTGGGGGAGCATGTCATTATAATGGAGCTGCAGGTGTGGGTAGGAGCTCGATCGTGCAGGCTTATGTTTAAGGTTTCAGACTTGAAGAGTAATAGAAAACCACTGAACTTTTTTTGTTGAAGGCGAGTGTGTGGAACATACCCAATTGCATTTTCAACCTATCGTTTTGCTACCGAGTGGAGAATACACTGCAGGGAGAAAGAGTGGAAGCGAGGAAACAAGTTAGGAGACTTGTGTAGAAATTGGGCATAATGGTGGCTTGGACCAGGGTATGGTGGTCATTTTGGTGGAAAGATGTGGACAGATTCTGGAGGTATGTAGGCAGTATCATTGTTAGCACTGGTGGTGGGTTGAGGATGAGGGTGAGGGAGAAATAGCTGTCAGTGATGGTGATTCCTAAGTTTCTGGCTCCTATGGTTGGTTAGATAGGGTTTTTTAGATATGATGTTAATATTTGTCCTAATTTGTCTTTTGTTATTTGTTGGTTCTTGATGAATACTCTGTCATATTAAGTCTCCTGTTTTTAGTGTACAAAGCATTTTGACCGAAACTGACCGTTGTATGTTATCAGATAACTTTTTAACATCTGCCAGTTTGGTCCTGTATTTTATTCTCTTTCATTTATTAATTAAATTGTTGTATTAATGTAAATAATTATATTAATAGATTTTCTAAAGTTGCGTTATCCTTGCATCGTTGGAATAAAGCCTTTCTGTAGTCATGGTATATATCATTCTTTAATAATTATTGATTAGATGTGCTGATATTTTCTTAGGATTTTTATATCTATATTTGTAAAGCGAAATTGGACCTTTTTTGCAAAAACTTGATTTTCTTTTCTTTTTATTTACAAATGACTCGAATTTTGTTGTTTTGTAGATATTTGATTGATGTAGAAGGCATGTGGCCAGATGATGCAATTGAATGTAAGTATAAGGGTTGTCACTACTTTTCCCTTGTTATAAAATTTGAAGGTAGAAGTGTAGGGGAATTTCTCAAATATTGGAAAAAGAGAAAAGTTTGTAATTCATTTGTTCTGACATAAGATAACCTTTTACCAAAAGTTTATAAAGGTATGTATCTGGAAATAGCGAGATATAACAGCCTGAATAATTAGTCAGTGGATTTCAGCATTTTTTTTTTCTTTTTTAAATTTATTTAATTAATTAAGTTATTTTTGGCTGCGTTGGGTCTTCGTTGCTGCGTGTGGGCTTTCTCTAGTTGCGGCGAGCGGGGGCTACTCTTTGTTGCGGTATGCGGGCCTCTCATTGCGGTGGCTTCTCGTTGCGGAGCACAGGCTCTAGGCATGCAGGCTTCAGTAGTTGTGGCACGTGGGCCTCAGTAGTTGTGGCGCATGGGCTTAGTTGCTCTGCAGCATGTGGGATCTTCCCGGACCAGGGCTCGAACCCCTGTCCCCTGCATTGGCAGGCGGATTGTTAACCACTGTGCCACCAGGGAAGTCCCTGGATTTCAGCTTTGATCTGCTTTCTCTGGGAAAGATTTGCTTTCTGTACAGTTATTTCTAACAGTTCATCCGCTCCTCAGTATTCAATAGGAGCCGTGGACATTGCTTAGAAAGACAAAACTACATTGAAGACCTTCGGAATGGTCCCATCAGAAAGTAAGTTGCATTTTATATGTGATATTTGTGGTTAGGAAGATCTATTTTTATATCATTTAAGTTGCACATATCCCTTCTTCATGTAGCTTGTTTACTTGCTCGAGGAAACCTAAACAGATAGGAATGGGGGGAGGATGGAATTGTTATTTTCACGGGCCAAAATATAGTCAATAAATTGGCTACTGAATTTGCAGACCAGTAATATTTTGTGGAAACATTCTGTTTGAGGAATCGGGATTCCAGTGTATCCAGAACAAGTGGTTTTGAAGACTCAGTGCATATGATGGAAACAGTTCACACAGCTAATAAGTCTGTTAACCAAGGACCTAAGTATAACCTACATCCAACCCCAGGTTACCCAACATCTCGGCGTTTCCATACCCAGACCCAAGATTTTCAGCAATCAGAAAGGTATCTCTGCTTTCCCTTTTTCTAGAATTGAAATAGAAATTAATATTATATATTAGTGCAAACACATTATAATGTGAAGAATTGGTGTTTTCTTGCTGATCAGTGTCAACCAGGAGGTATTGTTTGTTCCATATTTTGCATTTAGGGCTGGAAAATCAAGTATAGGAGGGGGAATAGGTGATTTTTCAGAGGCAGTTGGGAAGAGGACTTAGGAATTTTCATTGATTCTTAAACTTAGTTTAAGCCAATAATTTGATGTGAGTGTCAGAAAGGATCTTACATTCTTAGGCTGCATTAATAGTGGTATAGTTTTCAGAATAAAGAAGGTTGCTTTATTTAAAGAGTAAATACAAATTATAGGGAAAATGGTAAAATTCCAGTAGAGAAACTTGCAAAGGGGTTGAACACATAAATCACAAACATACTTTTACTCGGGAAACAGGAAAAACCTCAGTACAATTAAAACAACAACAGTTTTTGCTGTTATGCTATTAATTTAGCAAGTTTTTGACAAGGTAGTCCAGTGTATTGATTGTCAGCTGGACCTGGGTTTGCATCCTGGCTCTGCTGTTCACCCTGTATGTGATGTTGAGTAAGATCTCTAAATTTCTATTTTCTTATCAGTTAGATGGAAATTTTAACAATATTATAAATAAAATTTTAATAACATATACCTTGAGATTGTTGTTGATTATTACATGAGTTAATAAAGTACTTTAGCACATTGTAAACTTTCAGTTTTCAAAAAAATGTTTTGGCATTTTTAGCAGATGTAAACATTTCAGAAAGGTGTTGCTTGTCTTGCCAGGGGCACTGAAAAATGGTATAGCCCTTTTGAAACATAACTGTAATAGCCATAAAAATGTTCATACCTGGTAATTCCACCATGAGGTTACAGAAATACTTAAAAATATGGAAAAACGTACATGCATTTAATCATTCAGCACATTTCTCAAACTCCCTACTATGTATCAGACTCTGGACTAGGTGCTTAGGATACAGTTGTATATGTTCTGGGATGTTAATCCCAGCATTATTTACAGTAGTGGAAAAATTGGTAGCAGCTTGCATTTCTAACGATGAAGAATAGCTAAGTAAATTATTATATCCATACTATGATATTTTCTAAAGCCATTGAAAGTGATAGCTTACTTATGATAAGTGAAAATAATAGGTTATGATTCAGCAGTCAAAAACAGATGCTAGGGGGAAAAAGACCAAAAGTAAATATTAACCAGTTTACTTAGATTAAGTGGGATTGAGGGGTTTTGGGGGGTGTTTACTTTTCTCAGATTTCCAAATTTTCTTTTGTATGATTATATTAGAATTTACTGATGTTGCTTTTGAAACAGTTTAATTTTCCAAATTTGCTGCGTGTGCCATGGTTAGAATTTCTACATTTTATAATTAATTCATATATGTATTTACTTATAAAGTGAAAGTAGGTTCCTGGTTTTCAAAAATAAATAGCTTATTCTGTTTCATGTCAACCCTGCCACACTTGGAGAGAATGTATCTGATTAGAATAGTATGGGCATTTATCTCTATAGGGAAAGGTGGAAAGGCTCTGGGAACCTACAGTGTGCCAAGGCATTGTGGTGGGTAATTGAAGTATATCATCTTAATTTACCTTCAAAACAATCCATGAAGATGGAAGGTATTATTAGCTCTATTTTATAAAGAACTACGAAATCCAAAGATTAAGCAATTTTATCTGCTAAAATCACACAGGTAGAAAACAGTAGAACCAGAGTATCTATGTATAATTTTATAAAGCTTATTATATATATTTATTAAAACTAATAATAGTGTATTACTTTTGTTTTGTTTAAGAAAATTTTCACAGAATCAGAACATTTACCAGAGAGGCCGTATTCCTCCTCCTGGTCCCCACGGAGAGGACTGTTTACAAAGGAGGTACTCTTGGAATGTAAAGCCAAATGCCAGTCAAGCAGCGCAGAACAGAAGGTGGTATCCTGGCAGTTACTACAGACTACCCTATCCGACCTATTATAGATGGACCAAGTGACACAAGCCTACCCTGGCAATCTATCTGGAGACAGAACAGGACTGAAGACAGAGTGACTTTTTATAACATCAGGTCAAATGAGGTTTATAATCTATTTTAGTGCTCCCTTATGTGTTCGAGCTTAAGGAAAAATTATATTGATACTTAGCTCCGCTGATAAATTTGCAGTATTTACAACAGTGAAGGAAATAATCTGTCATTCCAGTCTTAAATTTTTTTAAAGGAGGATGATATTTTAGAACTGATAAAAAGTAATAAAGAACATCCCTTGTAAATTATTTTTAAAAATTCTATCTTCCTTTTCTGGTGTATTTCCTTCTGACTAGACTTGTAATGTTTGTCTGTGTGTGCAGAAAATTTTTAGTGTTTTTGTCATGTTCTGTTATTACCCAGTCATCAGGGTATCTTCCCCCCCCCCAAACTGTTCAAGATTTCTATTAAAATCTACCTAGGAGATAATCTCTTTAGAACCTAATCACTATTTGTAATTAGTTGTAGTATTTTTGTGATTAGACATTTCTTTCTTTCTTTTGGCAGTCTATTGTTGGATTTGACCAACTTCCTTTCACTGAATTGTCAGATACGCCATCTAACACTAGATAAACTGTTAGGGATTGATTGTCAATTGAGCAGGAGAGACCAATTGATAAACGTAAATGCTAAATGCTGGGTAATTTACCTGACAGGGTAATTGTTATCAACTGGGTGGAGCTACTCAGAAAACTTGAAAACTCTTATAGACTATAAATGTTGCTTGATGAACAGAATAGGGTGCGACATTTAAAGCCTGGAATATCTGGGGAGACTTGCGTGGCTCCTTGTGTTGTTGCTTCCTTGTTGAACGTAACCTGCTGTAGTCTTTCTCCACTTGCCTCTCACAGTGGAATCGTGCCTTGACCTTGACTTTTTCTAAGTTGCCCCTTCTGCTAGTTTACCTCTGGAACACACACCTGGATCATGTGGGAGGTGTTAATTATTTTTAGTTGCAGAGGAAGCCAGAAACCTTTGTTTGCTCAAGAAAGGGTCTAACTGTCATGACATCATAAGCCTTGGTAAATATTTGATGAATACTTGGGCAAATTGGCTTCATTTTTTAAGCCTCTGATTTTGAAGCGTTGTATCATGGAAAGTCTGATACTGCATATGATAGTTGTTTTCTCTGTTCTGTGTTATAAATGAACATCATGTGGAACCTGACCCTAAGGAAGTGCTCTAACTCAGCTACTCCCTGGTCTGTGTCTGATGAGCTCAGTCAGGTTGCTACCTTTCATCTAGGTGGTGGCTCAGAAAGTTTTTTTCTGCCCACCACATTTAACAGAGATACAAGAGTTCTTCTTGCCAGAAGGCTGCACTGTGGAATTGTTCCTTCGCATACATCGTGAACTCTCCCTTGGAAAGATACTGGAGCAGTAAGACAACTGGTGAGGCAAAAAAAGAACCACCCAAGGACAGGCATGGGAGTCCAGCTAATCTAATAGTTTTAAGGAATTCCTTGGCAAGCAGTTTCTGAGGAGGACATTGCCAGCAGAAGTGTCATCTTAAGCACTGCCACCTTTGAAAACCTTCTTTGATCATGTTGTCCTCTTTGTCCCCATCCCATTTCATTTATCAACAGCTTATTGAAAACCAGTCTCCTTTTGCTATCTCGTGTCTCATTTATTCTTCAACACACTGTGTTTCCGGCTTCTGCTCACATCACACCACTGAAAGTCCTCTGGCTAAAGGGACGAGCAACCTTTTTTAAAGGTCTTTAGTGGTCTGTTTAAGCTTTTAAATTTTTTATTTTTATTAAAAAAACACAGATAAGTATTGGGTTGGCCAAAAAGTTCGTTTGGGTTTTTCTGCAGGATGTTACGGAAAACCCAAACAAACTTTTTGGCCAACCCAATAGTTTAAAATTCAAATAGTTCTACCGAGATTTCCATGAAAAAGAGTAGTCTTCCCATCAGCACCCCTGCCCTATCCCCTGATTGTCACTCCCCAAGGGTAATCACTTTAAGTATTTTTGCATTATTTTCTACCCAAAGGCAACCACTTTAAGTATTTTAGCATTATTTTCTAATATTTGCCTCCATATTTAAATACTAGGCTTATATTACCACATCTTGATTTTTCAGTTTCTGATACTATCTATTGACTTCCTACTGTGGAAGATGAGAATTTAGCTCTTTCACATCATCTGTCCACATACACACTTCTGTTCCCCTCATCTTTTCAGGATAGTTATTTCCCAACTTTTGGTTAAATCAATATTCTAAGTTTATGTTATTTGCTAGGTAAGTATCATTCACCTCTGAACCATCATGTACGAGTATGTCTCCATTCTTACACCATTTTGTCCCCTTCATTTTTGTTTGTGTCTTTTCCTATGAACCTATCACTAATTCGTCCTCCAAATCTCTTAACACTACTGTAACATTTCTCAGTGTGGATAGGGTAAACACATCAGATTCTTTTTTGTTTGAAATCTTTCCTGGATTGATTGGACTTGTTCTTGACCTGTTCTAGGTTGGGCACTGTTTTTAGTTTGCCAGGGCTGCCATTAAAAAGTACCACAGACTGGGTGGCTTAAACAACAGATGTTTATTTTCTCACAGTACTGGAGGCCAGAAGTCCAAGATCAAGGTGTTGGCAGGGCTGGTTTCTTCTGAGGCCTCTCTCCTTGACTTGTAAATGGCCATCTTCTCCCTTGGTCTTCACATGGTCTTCCCTCTGTGTCTACGTCCAGATTTCCTTTTCTTATAAGGATACCAGTCATATTGGATTAGTGCCCACCCTAATGACCTCACTTTAAACTTACCTCTTTAAAGACGCCATCTCCAAGTACAGTCACATTCTGAAGTCCAGGTGGTTAGGACAACTTCAACATACGACTTTTGCAGGAGCACAGCTCAACACATGACAGGCACGTTGGTTGTTCTCTACACCTGGGGCATAGCTCTTGCCCTGAGATTTCTCTTTGCCTTCACCCTGGTCCTTTCTTGTGCCCCTCTTCTGTTTCCTGGATCCACAGCTGCTGCGTTCATGGTTTACTTTCCTGTTTGGTGGAGCATATCCTTCCACGGTTTCCCAAGGATTAATGGGATGTAAATTTTTTGAGGCTTTTGCATGTCTGAAATGGGTTTATTTTATTCTTCCACTGCATTGATAGTTTGATAGACTGTACAATTGTAGGTAAGCACTTTAAAATGCATTTATTCATTGTTTTCCATAGTTCATTGTTGCTGTTTGAAGCCTTGTGCTATTCTGATTCCAGAACTTTTATTTGTGACCTGTAATTTTTCTTTCTGCAAGCTTTAGGATCTTTGTTCCAGGTGTCCTGAAAGTTCATGATATGACTTAGTGTGGGTATTTTTTAAATTCATAATGCTAGATACTAAGTGAGGTCTTCCAGTCTGGCAGGCTATATGCATCAGTTCTGGGAAATTTTCTTTTCACTTTATCTTCTCTATTTTCTTTTTGGGGAACTTCTATTAGTTGACTATTGGATTTTCTGAAATGTACCTCTAAGTTAATTATATTTTTTCTTTTATTTTCCATTTTTAATCTTTCCTTTCTTCTTTTTTTTAAATCACAAGAATTTTCTCAGCTTTATTTCCACCCTTCTGTTGATTGTTTAGGTTTTCTGCTACATATTATATACATATTTTTTCTGCTATATATTTTTTTTTTAATAAATTTATTTATTTTTGGCTGCATTGGGTCTTTGTTGCTGCACGCAGGCTTTCTCTAGTTGCGGGGAGCGGGGGCTCCTCTTCGTTGTGGTGCACGGGCTTCTCATTGTGGTGGCTTCTTTTGTTGCCGAGCACGGGCTCTAGGGCACGCGGGCTTCAGTAGTTGCGGTGCGTGGGCTCAGTAGTTGTGGTGCACGGGCTTAGTTGCTCCGCGGCATGTGGGATCTTCCCGGACCAGAGCTCGAACCCGTGTCTCCTGCATTGGCAGGCGGATTCTTAACCACAGCGCCACCAGGGAAGCCCCCTGCTATATGTTTTTAATCTCCAAGATCTACTAGCTCTTCTTTTCTGAATGGTTTTTTTCCCAGGTACTTCATTCTTTTATTTTTTTAAATGAATGCATTATCTTTTCTCTCTCTAAAGTTATCAATTTTTAAGTTTCTTCTGTTCCCTGTGTCAGCTGTTTTTGTTTTTTGTTTTTTCCTGTTTGTTGATGCCTTTCTCTCCTGTTAGATGTGATCTTGAAATATCTGGTGATCTTTGCCTGTCATTTAGTACTTAAGATTGAGGCACTCAGAGCTGATGGAAGTGTATGGTAGACTTGTAATAAGGTGGTCAGTCACCTTGACTTTTTTGTTTAGCTTCCCCTTGCTGCACACGATTAGGTTTTATTTTTCTCCATTCTGAGAGTTAATATCTTTGAAATTTTTATTGCTCTCTCTCTCTCTTTCTCTCTCTTGTCTACCATTCATCATCCCTCCCATTCTCTTGTGAGTTCTTGATCTTTAGGAGTCTTATCTTCTTGGTAGGGTTTGAGTAAAGAGTAGAGATATAGGCATGAGTTCAATCTAGCCAGTGTAATGAGACTTTGCCAATTAAATTGGTTTTGGGTTTAACCTCAGTCTGGTAAGCTTGATTTTTATGCATCATGTCCCAAGAGTGTAGGCCATTCAGTGCCCTAAGTCATGATTTGGACCCACAAAATCAACTACAAACACTCCTGCTATGGAGGTAGGCCCTATCTAGATCCTGTCTGAACCACCTTTCTAATGTAATTCTAACAACTGCCCCAGAATTATGTCCTAAAACAAGCTCGTTAATGTTATTCCCCTCTTGGAAATCTTTAATGGCTTACGGCCTTCAGAATCCATTTCCAACTCCTTGTCAGGGCCCTGTGTGATCTGACTCCCAGCTGACTTTTCAAAGCCTCTGCTGTGTTCCACTCCATTCTTCAGTGTGCCAGCCGTTTCTTGACCACAACATTATACATGTTTATGCCACGGTATCTTTGTCTTTCAGGTTGTTCCCTTGGCTATAATGGCTCTCCTATAGCCTCTGTGAACAAATCATTCTTGAAGCCCCCTCTCCTCAGTAAAGCCTTCTCTCCCAACCCTACCCCCTACTGAATTACTCCTTTTTCTACAAGGTACCTTGTATCACTATTTAGCATTTATTTCATTTATATCTCCTGTTATGTGAAACATAGGTTCTAAGAATGGTCTCAGATTCCCTCAACCTCCTCCTCCTCCCTGAAGGTGCCATCTGCCACCTGGACCACACTCCCCTGTTTTGCCTTTGCCAGCAAACCTAATTAGCACTCTCTAAGCTGACTAGAGCCCAAGTTAAACTCTGGGCCTCCATACCAAGCCCTCTCCATTCTCAGCCATCCCTCCATGTTAGAGTTGGAGGAAATGCTACATATCAGGCCACAACTCGCAATGAGAAGCACACACACTGCAACAAAAAGTAGCACCTGCTCGCCACAACTAGAGAAAGCCTGTGTGCAGCAATGAAGACCCAATGCATCTAAAAATAAATAAATAAAATTTAAAAATAATAAAATTCATAAATTATTTGTTAATAAATCTGGCAGTCATAGCTGTTAATTTTTCAACCACGCATATGAGACCAAGAAGTACCAGAGCTGTTCCACTGACTTGACATTGAGATCCTACAAATATTTATACCTTTTTAACAGTTTATCAAGAAGTACAGGTTTCGGGGCTTCCCTGGTGGTGCAGTGGTTGAGAGTCTGCCTGCCAATGCAGGGGACATGGGTTCGAGCCCTGGTCTGGGAGGATCCCACATGCCATGGAGCAGCTAGGCCCGTGAGCCACAATTACTGAGCCTGTGCGTCTGGAGCCTGTGCTCCGCAACAAGAGAGGCCGCGATAGTGAGAGGCCCGCGCACCGTGATGAAGAGTGACCCCCACTTGCCGCAACTGGAGAAAGCCCTCACACAGAAACGAAGACCCAACACAGCCAAAAGTTAAAAAATAAATAAATAAATAAAAAGAAGTACAGGTTTCATTTGGGGGGTTATTTTCACATGACACAGGAATGGTTCCAGTTGCTCACATTCTTACCAGCACTTATATTGTCAGTTTTTTCATTTCTTTGAGCTGTTCTAATACAGATGTAGTGTTGTCTCATGATTTTTAAAACAGCTTTAGAGATATAATTGACATATGATACACTGTACAACTGTTAAAGTGAACAGGTTTATAAATTTGACATGTATACATCCATGAGACCATTACCACAATTAAGATAGAACACATCTATTGATATTACCCCAAAGTTTCCTAGTGCCCCTTTGTAATTCGCCTTTTCCACCCCAGGCCCCCTACCTGAGCCACCGGTGATTTGCTTTGTCACTATAAATTAGTTTTATATAAATGGAGTCATACAGTATACACTATTTTTATGTCTGGCTTTTTTCTTTCAGCATGACTATTTTGAGATTTATCCATGTTATTTTATGTAGCAATAGTTGATTTCCTTTTTACTGCCAAGTTGTATTCCATTGTATGGATATAGTTTGTCCATTCACTTGATGAACATTTGGGTTGTTCCCAGCTTTTGGTGGTCACAGACAAGTCACTGAACTGGGACAACTTTTTTTTTTCTATGTCTATTTTTTAATTGACTTTACTGAGGCATAATTTTATAAAATGTACTCTTTAAAAGTACATAATTTGATGAATTTTGACAAATTCATACTCCCTTTTAACTAACACCACATCAAGATATAGAACATTGGCTTCACTGCAAAGGTTCCCTTGGGGGTTCTTTTCAGTCAGTGTCTCCCACTTGCCCATTCCTAACAACCACTAATTTGCTTTCAGTCACTCTAGAATAAATTTGCAATTCCTATAGTTTTATAGAAATGGAATCATACAGTAACATAATTTTAGTTTCTTGCTTTTTTGCTGAGCATGTTTTTAGATTCATCCATGTTGCAAGTATGTTCATTCCTTTTATTACAGGATAGTATTTCATGACGTCAATTTACCACAATTTGTTTATCCATTGATGTGTTGTTGGGCATTGGGTTGTTTCCAGTTTGGGGCTATTATGAGTCAAGTTGCTATGAACATTCACGTTCAAGCCTTTGTGTGGACACGTTTTCACTTCTGGGTAAATGCCAAGGAGTGAAACTGCTGGGTATGGTAAGAATACATTTAATTTTTTAAGAAACTGCCAACCTCTTTTCCAAAGTGGTTATACTATTTTATACTCAGACTAGCAACGTGTGAGGGTTCCAGTTCTGCATGTATGACAACACTTGGTATTTAAAAATTGTAAGGTCTTTTAAATTTTAGTCATCTTACGGGTATGTAGTAGTATCTCATTATGTTTTTAATTTGTATTTCCCTGATGACTAATGATGTTGAGCATTTTTTCAAGTTTTTATTGGCCTTTCATATATCTTTTGTGAAGTGTGTTCAAAAATGTCTCCTATTCTTAATTAGGTTGTCTCATAATTTTTGAGTTGGAGTTCTTTACATAATCTGGATACCAGTTTTCTGTCAGAACAATTTTTTTTTTCATATATACTCCCACTGTGCTCAAGCCACAAGGTTCTTTGCTCTTTCTTAAATAGGCTAAGGCCATATCTGTCTCAGCCTTTGAACACCCTTTGTTGCCTGGAATGCTGCTCTTCAAATACACACAGAACTTGCTTCCAGACCTCCTCCAGTCACTGTTCAAATGGCCCTTTTTGGAGAGATCTTTCTTAACCATCCTATTTAAAATAGTAATACCCATGGCCTGACATTACCCCGTTTCCTCTGGTTTTTTCTCCATAGCATATATCCACCCTATTTGTTATTTACCTGTCTTTTTGTTTAAAGAAAAGTATTGACCAACATGAGCCCCAAGCATAAAAAACATGGAAAATAATTCTCTACAGCCTGTTCAGCGGATTACCTCCTCTTTTGGAGGCTGATACACTTAAGGATGACAAGTCAAATTTGTGAGCCTGCTGGATGAAGAGGTTGATTCCATTAACGTACTGTCACCTCTCTCTGAAGTACCTCAGGTAGGTCGCCGACTGCGTTCGGCTCCAGGAGATCCTTCCCCAGTGAGCGTACCCAGAACAAGAAGCAAACTGAATCCCGCCTGCCTCGAAAAAGAACTGTTGAATCTCGAGCAGCGGAGACGTACGTAGAGCTCATTGGAGCCAATACTTTTCTTTGCACGGGAAGAAACTGAGGACGTCTCGTCCAAGGCCAAGGTGCTTAAGGACCGGGAGAAGACCCATACCCAACCCTCAGCTTCCGGCCCCGCCCGAGGAGTCTCCCCTCCTCCCTCGCCGGAAGTGGTGGACGGAGCCCCGGCTCTCCTTCGCGTCCGCTGATGCGATTCAAGCCGGGGAAGAAGGGTGTGCCAGGAGGGCGGAGAAGGGGCGCAGGTGAGGTTGATCTTCCGGAAGTTCAGAGCTTTGTTTCCGTGGGGAAGATCTTACGAGAAGAACAGGGGGGCGACGGTGAGTCCTCGCCGAGCAAGAGCTGGCCGGGCGGGAACGGAAGACGCAGTCCCGGCACCCATTTTCTAGACAACGGATGTGATTCTCGGCGTCCTTGTTTATCGAGCGCTTCCTGAGGCCCGGCCCTGGGATGCAGCCCGGCAATGATCGGCTTAGTCTCTCCCTGATGTATCAGCTGACGATACATCACCCTGATAAGGCCGCGACTCACCAAAGTTGTGACAGAGGAGCTCGTGGAATAGGGAGCTAGTCCTGGGTTCTGGGCGCGCTGGTAAGTGGACTCTTACCGGCGAGTTGAAGGGAGGGAGGATTGCATCAGGGGAACTGCCTGTCCTAGAGGGCGCGCGGGGGCGGGAGCTTGGTGACTTGAAGCTGAGAAGTCAAGTGCGGTGGTGGCAGAATGAGCGCGATCAGGGGAGGGGTGCGCTAGGAAGCCGAAGAGGGAGGAAGGGCCCAGATCATAGAGTTTGGAACGCCCGTGGGTGGAGGTTGGATGATAGGAGGGCAGGAATTGTGAGGCGACCACTTCTAGGAGGTCACAGATGTAGATGAGAGATGGTGGCCTACGGTGGAGGCAGTGGGTATAGGAGAGAATTGGAGCTGTCAAGATGATACTTAAAAATTGACAAGACTTTTGGATTAGATATGGGATTTGAGTGAGAGGTTAGTATCCAACGATGATTCGAAGTTTCTGACCTGAGTGAATTATATAAAACAAAACAAACCATTTTGACGTTTGCTAGGGGGCCTTTTTCCCCTAGTGTAAAAACAAAAACCACAAAAAATTTTTTCCTCCCTGGTTATATGTACTCGTTATATTTTGTGTGCACACTGCAGAAAATTCAGAACATACACACAAAAATATTTTTTATAGAAAACAATAAAAATTACCTGCAATTCTACTATCCAAGATGGCCGTATTTTGGTGTGCTTCCTTTATGTTTTTGCTTTCTGAGTGCATCTTTTTGTATAATTGGGTATACATTCTGTCTGTATCTATTCTTTTTCCATTGGACGTTATCATGATAATAAAGGTTGAACTGCTGTGTGCTACGACATTATTCACAAATTTTATTCTTTCCTGATTGTAACAGAAAAGATCGGATGTAATTCCAGCAAGTCAAGGCTAACTTTTTTTTTTAAACCCCACATTTGTTTATTTATTTATTTTTGGCTGTGTTGGGTCTTCGTTTCTGTGCAAGGGCTTTCTCTAGTTGTGGCAAGCGGGGGCCACTCTTCATCGCGGTGCGCGGGCCTCTCACTATCGCGACCTCTCTTGTTGCGGAGCACAGGCTCCAGACGCGCAGGCTCAGTAGTTGTGGCTCACGGGCCTAGTTGCTCCGCGGAATGTGGGATCTTCCCAGACCAGGGCTCGAACCCGTGTCCCCTGCATGGGCAGGCAGATTCTCAACCACTGCGCCACCAGGGAAGCCCAAGGATAACTTTTTGTTGTATTTTTCTTTCAATATTTTTTCTTTTTGTGTACCTTTTAAAAACCCCACAATTTATGTCACATTTTGTGTTTTGTTTTCCAGTCAGATGTGAAGTACTTAATGCTATTTATTGCTATATTTACACATCCTTAACTACTCTTCAAGACTAGTTTTTAGTGGTTGTTTAGTAAAAACCAATCCCCTGTTACTAGTTAGGTAGGTTTTCAACTTTTTACTCTTAGGATGATGAGAAGGACATCTTATTACATAAATCCTCAGATTGCCAATTTATTCCTTAAGAAAAATGCTAGCAATGGAACCTCCTAGGTAAAAGGATAAAATGAACCTATAAAATTGCCTCACCCGGGCTTCCCTGGTGGCGCAGTGGTTGAGAATCTGCCTGCCAATTCAGGGGACACGGGTTTGAGCCCTGGTCTGGGAAGATCCCACATGCCGCGGAGCAGCTGGGCCCGTGAGCCACAACTACTGAGCTTGCGCGTCTGGAGCCTGTGCTCCGCAACAGGAGAGGCCGTGATAGTGAGAGGCCCGCGCACCGTGATGAAGAGTAGCCCCCGCTTGCCACAACTAGAGAAAGCGCTCGCACAGAAACGAAGACCCAACACAGCCATAAATAAATAAATAAATAAATTTAAAAAAAAAATTGCCTCACCCAAATATCTCGCTGGGACTTTAATTGAAATTGTTTTAAAGATCAGATTTTTGCAGTGCTTAGTTTTTCCATTTCAAAGATAGATTATGTCTTTCCAGTTATTTGTCTTTTATGTCCTTTTCTTGTTAAATTTATGTCTATAAAGGGTCAGTATTATTATTTAAGAATTGTACCCTCTTGGCTAAATTCCCATGTGTGAAATGAATATCTTTGAGTTGTGTCATACTTTCTTCTATAAGATTATTTTCTTTATATTTGTGCCTAGGTTCTGCTAAAATATAAATAAATGGTGAGATCAGAAAGCTAAAAAGACCAAGTTAGAGTGAGGTTTCCTTAATGCTATAAGTAACCTGTGGTCTAAAAAATTTTTGGTTTTCTGCTCCTAGTTGTCTGTTGGGAAGCTGCCCTTCTTGCATGCATCAGAGCCTGCCTTATCTGCACTGACAGGGGGCCAGGTGTCAACCTTGATCCTTTCCCAGGAATGGCAAAGGAAGCTAGAAACAGCTCGAGCAGGGTTAGGAAGACAGTGTCTCATGAGAATGCCAAATGTTTTGGGGTGGATTTTTCTAGTTTAACAGTTCTACATCTTATTATTAAAGTTACTTTAATATATTTAATTGTTAGTAAGGATATTTGTTTGTTAGTGACTTACAGTTGTTAACTTTTGGTCTTTTGGTCTTGTGCAATAGAATCCTGCTTATCGATGAAATGCAGTTGACACATCAGCTGGACCTATTTCCCGAATACAGGGTGACCCTTCTGTTATTTAAAGATGTAAAAAATGCTGGAGACTTGAGAAAAAAGGCCATGGAAGGTGCCATTGATGGCTCATTAATAAATCCTACCGTGGTAAGTACTCATGGGAATGAGTGAACTATATGGGGAGTTTAAGAATATGATGATTTTTCATGACGTTATAGGTGGGCCTAAAATTGTTATCTTCAGGTAAAAAGTTCTTGTCCAAGCTGTAGAGTGGAATCAGATTTGGCCAGCCTTGAATTTAACAGTGAATAGAAGCTGAAGTGCCAGGGCCTGCCCTTGGAGATGTGAAAGGTCGTCTAGCTCTGATGTGATGACAGATGCCTGGATCTCCATCTTCTCTTCTGAACTAGAAAATCTCTGTAAAGGAGGCATTGCATAGTGGTAGAATCAGCAGGACTTAAATCCCAGATATGCCATTTATTATGACTTTGAGCAAGTGGTAGCCAACCTTTATATAGTGCTTATTTGGTTCCTGGCATTGTTCTAAGTTCTTTACATATACCGCTAACTCACTTAATCTTCACAACAACCCTGTGAAGTAAGTATGGTGATTATCTGCTTCTACAGATAAAACACTAAGGAATTCGCCCAGGTTCCCTCGGTGGTAAGTGACAGAACTGGAATTCCAGCTCATTCATTGCCTTGGTTTCCTCATCTATTGCATGTGAATAATGATACAGATATCATAGGGTAGTTTTGAGAAGTATAGAAAATGAAGGTAAAATGTTTTTTTTTTTTTTAACATCTTTATTGGAGTATAATTGCTTTACAATGGTGTGTTTCTGCTTTATAACAAAGTGAATCAGTTATACATATACATATGTTCCCATATCTCTTCCCTCTTGCATCTCCCTCCCTCCCGCCCTCCCTATCCCACACTCTAGGTGGTCACAAAGCACAGAGCTGATCTCCCTGTGCTATGCGGTTGCTTCCCATTAACTATCTATTTTACGTTTGGTAGTGTATATATGTCCATGCCACTCTCTCTCTTTGTCACATCTTACCCTTCCCCCTCCCCATATCCTCAAGTCCATTCTCTAGTAGGTCTGTGTCTTTATACCCGTCTTGCCACTAGGTTCTTCATGACCTTTTTTTTTTTTTCCTCCTTAGATTCCATATATATGTGTTAGCATACTGTATTTGTTTTTCTCTTTCTGACTTACTTCACTCTGTATGACAGTCTTTAACTCCATCCACCTCACTACAAATAACTCCATTTCGTTTCTTTTTATGGCTGAGTAATATTCCATTGTATATATGTGCCACATCTTCTTTATCCATTCATCCGATGATGGACACTTAGGTTGCTTCCATGTCCTGGCTATTGTAAATAGAGCTGCAATGAACATTTTGGTACATGACTCTTTTTGAATTATGGTTTTCTCAGGGTATATGCCCAGTAGTGGGATTGCTGGGTCGTATGGTAGTTCTATTTTTAGTTTTTTAAGGAACCTCCATACTGTTCTCCATAGTGGCTGTATCAATTTACATTCCCACCAACAGTGCAAGAGGGTTCCCTTTTCTCCACACCCTCTCCAGCATTTATTGTTTCTAGATTTTTTGATGATGGCCATTCTGACCGGTGTGAGATGATAACTCATTGTAGTTTTTTTTTTTTTTAATTATTATTTATTTATTTATTTATTTTTTTGGCTGTGTTGGGTCTTAGTTTCTGTGTGAGAGCTTTCTCCAGTTGCAGCAAGGGGGGGGCCACTCATCATCGCAGTGCATGGGCCTCTCACTATCGCGGCCTCTCTTGTTGCGGAGCACAGGCTCCAGACGCGCAGGCTCAGTAGTTGTGGCTCACGGGCCTAGTTGCTCCGCGGCATGTGGGATCTTCCCAGACCAGGGCTCGAACCCGTGTCCCCTGCATGGGCAGGCAGATTCTCAACCACTGCACCACCAGGGAAGCCCCTCACTGTAGTTTTGATTTGCATTTCTCTAATGATTAATGATGTTGAGCATTCTTTCATGTGTTTGTTGGCAATCTGTATATCTTCTTTGGAGAAATGTCTATTTAGGTCTTCTGCCCATTTTTGGATTGGGTTGTTTGTTTTTTTGTTATTGAGCTGCATGAGCTGCTTGTAAATCTTGGAGATTAATCCTTTGTCAGTTGCTTCATTTGCAAATATTTTCTCCCATTCTGAGGGTTGTCTTTTGGTCTTGTTTATGGTTTCCTCTGCTGTACAAAAGCTTTTAAGTTTCATTAGGTCCCATTTGTTTATATGTGTTTTTATTTCCATTTCTCTAGGAGTTGGGTCAAAAAGGATCTTGCTGTGATTTATGTCATAGAGTGTTCTGCCTATGTTTTCCTCTAAGAGTTTGATAGTGTCTGGCCTTACATTTAGGTCTTCAATCCATTTTGAGTTTATTTTTGTATATGGTGTTAGGGAGTGTTCTAATTTCATACTTTTGCATGTAGCTGTCCAGTTTTCCCAGCACCACTTATTGAAGAGGCTGTCTTTTCTCCACTGTATATGCTTGCCTCCTTTATCAAAGATAAGGTGACCATATGTGTGTGGGTTTATCTCTGGGCTTTCTATCCTGTTCCACTGATCTACGTTTCTGTTTTTGTGCCAGTACCATGCTGTCTTGATTACTGTAGCTTTGTAGTATAGTCTGAAGTCAGGGAGCCTGATTCCTCCAGCTCCATTTTTCTTTCTCAAGATTGCTTTGGCTATTCGGGGTCTTTTGTGTTTCCATACAAATTGTGAAAGTTTTTGTTCTAGTTCTGTGAAAAATGCCAGTGGTAGTTTGATAGGGATTGCATTGAATCTGTAGATTGCTTTGGGTAGTAGAGTCATTTTCACAATGTTGATTCTTCCAATCCAAGAACATGGTATATCTCTCCATCTATTTGTATCATCTTTAATTTCTTTCATCAGTGTCTTATAATTTTCTGCATACAGGTCTTTTGTCTCCTTAGGTAGGTTTATTCCTAGATATTTTATTCTTTTTGTTGCAATGGTAAACGGGAGTGTTTTCTTAATTTCACTTTCAGATTTTTCATCATTAGTGTATAGGAATGCAAGAGATTTCTGTGCATTAATTTTGTATCCTGCTACTTTACCAAATTCATTGATTAGCTCTAGTAGTTTTCTGGTAGCATCTTTAGGATCCTCTATGTATAGTATCATGTCATCTGCAAACAGTGACAGCTTTACTTCTTCTTTTCCAATTTGGATTCCTTTTATTTCTTTTTCTTCTCTGATTGCTGTGGCTAAAACTTCCAAAACTATGTTGAATAATAGTGGTGAGAGTGGGCAACCTTGTCTTTTTCCTGATCTTAGTGGAAATGGTTTCAGTTTTTCACCATTGAGGACAATGTTGGCTGTGGGTTTGTCATATATGGCCTTTATTATGTTGAGGAAAGTTCCCTCTATGCCTACTTTCTGCAGGGCTTTTATCATAAACGGGTGTTGAATTTTGTCGAAAGCTTTCTCTGCATCTATTGAGATGATCATATGGTTTTTCTCCTTCAATTTGTTAATATGATGTATCACGTTGATTGATTTGCGTATATTGAAGAATCCTTGCATTCCTGGAATAAACCCCACTTGATCATGGTGTATGATCCTTTTAATGTGCTGTTGGATTCTGTTTGCTAGTATTTTGTTGAGGATTTTTGCATCTGTGTTCATCAGTGATATTGGCCTGTAGTTTTCTTTCTTTGTGACATCTTTGTCTGGTTTTGGTATCAGGGTGATGGTGGCCTCGTAGAATGAGTTGGGGAGTGTTCCTCCCTCTGCAATATTTTGGAAGAGTTTGAGAAGGATAGGTGTTAGCTCTTCTCTAAATGTTTGATAGAATTCTCCTGTGAAGCCATCTGGTCCTGGGCTTTTGTTTGTTGGAAGATTTTTTTTTTTTTTTTTTTAAGAAATTCACGTTCTTTAATTTATTTATTTATTTATTTATGACTGTGTTGAGTCTTCGTTTCTGTGCGAGGGCTTTCTCTAGTTGCGGCAAGGGGGGACCACTCTTCATCGCGGTGCACGGGCCTCTCACCATCGCGGCCTCTCTTGTTGCAGAGCACGGGCTCCAGACGCGCAGGCTCAGTAATTGTGGCTCATGGGCCCAGTTGCTCCGTGGCATGCGGGATCTTCCCAGACCAGGGCTCGAACCCGTGTCCCCTGCATTGGCAGGCAGATTCTCAACCACTGCACCACCAGGGAAGCCCCTGTTGGAAGATTTTTAATCACAGTTTCAATTTCAGTGCTTGTGATCGGTCTGTTCATATTTTCTATTTCTTCCTGGTTCAGTCTCGGCAGGTTGTGCATTTCTAAGAATTTGTCCATTTCTTCCAGGTTGTCCATTTTATTGGCATAGAGTTGCTTGTAGTAATCTCTCATGATCGTTTGTATTTCTGCAGTGTCAGTGGTTACTTCTCCTTTTTCATTTCTAATCCTATTGATTTGAGTGTTCTCCCTTTTTCTCTTGATGAGTCTGGCTACTGGTTTATCAATTTTGTTTATCTTCTCAAAGAACCAGCTTTTAGTTTTATTGATCTTTGCTATTGTTTCCTTCATTTCTTTTTCATTTATTTCTGATCTGATCTTTATGATTTCTTTCCTTCTGATATCTTTGGGGTTTGGTAAAATGTTGAGAAAAGGCCTTTCCCATAATAATAGCCCTCAATAAGTGTTGCTTCAAAACTTTTTATTATTTATCTAAGTTGCTTGCAGCTGTAAAATTCTGTGATTTTTCTAAACACCGTAAGCCCTTGAGATTTTGAAAATTTTGAAAATGTAGTCCATAGGAATTGTGATGAAGTAAAAGAGCCTGACACTGGAGTTACCATGATATAGGGCATATGTCTTCAGAGTACTCCAGATTCTCTGTGTGTAATTCTTTTTGTTCTCTTTGGTAGATTGTCGATCCATTTCAGATACTTGTGGCAGCAAACAAAGCAGTTCACCTCTACAAACTGGGAAAAATGAAGACAAGAACTCTATCTACTGAAATTATTTTCAATCTTTCCCCAAATAACAATGTAATTAATATGGAATTTACTTACTTTATATCTTTTGACCTTGTCATGGTAGCCTTTGTACTCAGTGTTGGGTTGGAGCCTGTTGTTAGTAACAAACGGAAATGATAGTGAAGAAAGAATGCTGGACAGAGAGTTGAGGTTTAGCATTGCCTCTTACTAGACAAATAAGCTTTGGAGTCACTTCACATATGAGTAAACTAAAGTTTTGCTAAATTAAGTGAGGATAGTTTTATTTGTCCTTCCTGACCATATAGAGTCGGGAAGATCACTCTAAATTATATTTAAATCTAATGATAAAAATTAGGCATGGATATTTGTGTGTTATCATGTGTATCTTTTGTTCTCCCCATGAACTCTTTGAGGATAGAACCCATGTCTTTTCCATACACCAGAAGCCTGCCTGGGACCTAGAACAGCCCTTTAACACATGCTCACACACCCAGTGCATAGGAAGAGTTTGTGGTTTGAGATATTGATAGTAATCAAAGTTATTGAGTTAAAAACATTCTACCTGGGGCACATTTGAAAAAAAAAATGTAATTTTGCTGACGAAGTTTTAGTATTACTACTACTATTAACAACACAATCAAGTGCTGACATCAAGAGAAAAGTTAGGAAACCCATGGCATAGTTTAAAATACAGATGTTTGAAAAGTTTATAAAATGTGTGGTAATAGAATTCCCCAGTACCTGGGGGAAAATTACTGGGTAACTATTGTTTCTTTGAGATCACTGAAATAACTCAGGAGATTGTACAATTCATAAACATCTGTCCCCTACCCTGTTCCAGCTGTAGGGGCAGAAGAAACAAATATGTTTCTGAGGAAGGCAGATGAACAAGACAAAGTCCAAATGCTCTAAGATAATTGATATAATGGGAATAATAATGCAAATCTGTGGGAACAAAGAAGCAATTCATTCTGTAAGGAGGAAAGTGCAAGGGGAGTGACATTTGAACTGGACCTTGAAAGATGAGGGCACTCCAGGCAGAGGGCAAAGTGTGAGCCCAGGCAAAAAAGTATGAAATGACGGGAGGCCCAAACTGTCCCGACTGGCTAGAGGGCAGGAGTGCACGGCTAGAGGGTCACTTAGGTCCAGGGGGAGTGGGTGTTTGTGCACCGTGCCAAGTCCAGGCTTGAATCTATGGGAATGAGGCGCAGCTTTGAGCAGGGAGGACTCAAGAGGCAGAGCTGGTAGATATTAGGAAGGGATTGTTGGAAAACAGTAGACAGAGAAAACTATTAGGATATGAAAAATAAGAATCTGACCAGGAAAGAGCACAAATGGGGAGAGATTTCAGATTTTGAAACTACTGGTTTTATTGTCTTTTTATTCCCCCTTAGATTTCAGAGGCCTTGAAAAAATTTGGTATCTCGGCAAATGACACTTCAGTTCTGATTGCTTATATTGAAGAGGGAGAAAAACAAATAAATCAAGAATACCTAATATCTCAGGTAGAAGGTCATCAAGTTTCTCTCAAAAATCTCCCTGAAATAACAAATATTACAGAAGTCAAAAAGGTTTGTAAGCCTGTATTTTTAGAAAGAGCATGGTAGATGTGGAATAATACTGTTTGCTTATTGAACACCAATGCTTCTATATATTTTTTTAACTTTTAAGAAAGGTTAATGTAATTAAAAGTTACTTGAAAAATAATTATAGATGCAAAGAATTGGAAATGCAGGTTTATGTAACATATAATTAAAAACTTAGTTGATGCATTCTTTTTTTATATATATAAATTTATTTATTTGTGGCTACGTTGGGTCTTCGTTGCTGCGCACGGGCTTTCTGCAGTTGCGGCAAGTGGGGGCTACTCTTCGTTGCAGTGCGCAGGCTTGTCATTGCAGTGGCTTCTCTTGTTGCCGAGCACGGGCTCTAGGCACGCGGGCTTCAGTAGTTGTGACACACGGGCTCAGTAGTTGTGGCTCTTGGGCTCTAGAGCACAGGCTTCAGTAGTTGTGGTGCACGGGCTTATTTGCTCAGCAGCATGTGGGATCTTCCCGGGCCAGGGCTCAAACCCGTGTCTCCTGCTTTGGCAGGTGGATTCTTAACCACTGTGCCACCAGGGAAGCCTGATGCATTCTTTTTAAAAGAATAGATAATTTTAAATATCTATATCTTACGCAGTACATTTGAAATGTAAAATGTAGTATGAAGTTAATGTCTATATGTATGCTTTTAAAATTGGTACAAATGTATTTCTATGTTTAGAGAGTTATCACCATAACTGCAATTGAAACTTTTGACGTAAGTGATGAATTGTCATCTACTTTCCATATTTTAATCACATTGTGATTTTACACCATTATCCCAATAATTGAGTAATAAATAAATTCACATATACATGCTCGTGTAATGAAAGTAGTACATGAATATGTCAGCATGTCATAATCTGTCTCTTATTTTTACAGGTATATAAACTATCTTCACAAGAAGAAAGTATTGGGACATTATTGGATGGTATCATTTGTAGAATGTCAACAAAAGATGTTTTGTGAAATGACAGAAATATTAAAAATTTTCAGCAATTATAAAAAACATTCATTATTTTTTCCGGATTATAAAATCTATTATGTTTGTTGTAGAAATTTTTAAAACACAGAATGGTAACAAAGAAAAAAAAAACACAACCATTCCTGATCCTATCTCTTAATATTTTCAAAGATAACCATGGTTACTGTTATTTGTTATTGTCTTCTAGTCTTCTGTTTCTGTTCAAATATATTTTATTTTTATGTAAGTGGAATAATTGCTAACATTTATTGGGTGTCTACAATGTACTGAGTTCTTGTCTTCATGACTTTATATCCCTCAGCTCATATTCCTGCACTTACTTCTGGCTACTCCAGCATTGCTGTTCCAAGCCTCCTGGTTCCAAGTTTTTACATGCAAGAATTCATTTAATTATCACAGCATCATATGAGGCAGATACTGTTAATACTCCCATTTTACAGAAAGGCAACTAAAAGGTTGTAGAAGTAATAAATAACTTGCCCAAGGTTTTACAGCTAAAAGTCATGTTTTATAAATGCTTTGGGTTTTTTTTTTTTTTTCTATTTTGTCTTAAAATATGATTGTGTCAGTCAAGATAGAGTAGGTTAGGGGTCAGCAAACTTTTCTGTTAAGGACAAGGTAGTACGTATTTGCAGTTCTACAGGCCATATGGTGTCTGCTGCACCTACTCAGCTCTTGCTGTTGTAGTGCTGAAGCATCCACAGACGGTATATAAATGATACACACAGGGGGCTTCCCTGGTGGCGCAGTGGTTGAGAATCTGCCTGCCAATGCAGGGGACAAGGGTTCGAGCCCTGGTCTGGGAAGATCCCACATGCCGCGGAGCAGCTGGGCCTGTGAGCCACAATTACTGAGCCTGTGCGTCTGGAGCCTGTGCTCCGCAACAAGAGAGGCCGCGATAGTGAGAGGCCCATGCATCGCGATGAAGAGTGGCCCCCGCTTGCCACAACTAGAGAAAGCCCTCGCACAGAAACAAAGACCCAACACAGCCATAAATAAATAAATAAATAAATAAATAAATAAATAAATAAATAAATAAAAATTAAAAAAAAAAAGATACACACAACTGTATCCCAGTAAAACTTTATTTACAAAAATAAGTGATGGGCAAGATTTGACCAGAGGGCAGTAGTTTCTGGACTCCTAGGTTAGATTAGGCTGTAATTTAGGGTCCCTAAAGCTCATTGGTTTCATACGACAAAAGTCTGTGTCTTGCTCACTCCACATAGCCACTGTGAATCAGTAGGAAGACTCATTGCAGTGACTCAGGAATCCAGTCAGCCGAAGGCTTTATGTCAGCATGCGCTCTGTGGGTCACTGCACAGCTGGAAGTCATGCTGTGAGTTACATGGTGGCTCTTAAAGCTCCCATGTGGAAGTGACAGATACCGCTTATCTCATGTTTCACTGTCCAGTCACATGGCCATGCCAACATCAAAAGGGGTGGGGGCGTGCGATCCTGCACCATGATAGAGAATGGAGAGGTAGAAATCCTTAGGGGACAAACATATTTATTTCCATTGTGGTCATTAATAAGGTACCAAAGCACATCGTTAGCATTTCTTGCATGTGCTGTGCTAAGCTCTTTATATGCACTGCCTCATATAGTCCTCTCTACAACCCCAAGAGATTTTACCACCTTCAAGGAAGCAAATTTAGTCTCTGAACTCTATTTCAAAAAGTTTCAAACCTACAGAACAATTGAAAATAATACAATGAACATCCATGTGACTTTCATGTGATTTCACCATTTGTTAACATTTTGCTACATTTGCTTGCTTTTCTGAAATATTTGAAAGTAAATTGCAGACCTCATGACACTTCACCCTACATTGTGTTTAGTTGTCACGTCTCTTAGTCTCCTTTAATCTAGAACAATCTTTTTTTTTAAGAATTTTTTTTGATGTGGACCATTTTTTATAAATATTTATTCATAAGTATTTTTATTTTTTAAAATATTTATTTATTTTATTTGGTTGTGCCGGGTCTTAGTTGCAGCAGGTGGCTCCTTAGTTGCGGCACGCAGGCTCCTGAGTTGCAGCATACCTGTGGGATCTAGTTCCCTGACCAGGGATCGAACCTGGGCCCCCTGCATTGGGAGCACAGAGTCTTAACCACTGTGCCACCAGGGAAGTCCTGATATGGACCATTTTTAAGGTCTTTATTGAATTTGTTACAATGTTGCTTGTGTTTTATGTTTTGGTTTTTTGGCCACAAGGCATGTGGGATCTTAGCTCCCCAACCAGGGATCAGATCTGCACCCCTTGCATTGGAAGGCAAAGTCTTAACCACTGGACTGCCAGGGAAGTCCCATAGAACAATCTTTCTTTCTTTCTTTCTTTTTTTTTTTAAGTGATGTTGACATTCTTTGACGAGTACCCTAGATGTGTTTCAGAATTTCAGAATGAGTTTG
This sequence comes from Balaenoptera borealis, assembly GCF_965194805.1. Taxonomy (NCBI): domain Eukaryota; kingdom Metazoa; phylum Chordata; class Mammalia; order Artiodactyla; family Balaenopteridae; genus Balaenoptera; species Balaenoptera borealis. The sequence continues at coordinate 27,563,859 of NC_138871.1, forward strand.
TTCATGATTCGAGTCAGTTTAAAAATTTGGGGGAATGAGAGTAGATTTTGTGTCCTTCCAGTTGTATATTGTTGGGAGGCACATCATGTCATTTGGCCTCATCATTGGTGATACAGTTTGGTCACTTCATTAAGGTGGTCCCCACCCCCTGCCAGACCTCTCCATTATAAAGGCATCTTTTCCCCTGAACCTTAGGGAGTCAAAGCTTCCCTAAAGCTCAAAGTGCTTGTGGTCAAAATTAAAACTCAGATCTACCTGAGTGACCCCTGATTCTATGCTTCTAATGACTCCATACTGCTTCTTCCCTTGCCATCACTCTCAAACATGTTTTTATCAATATGAAACATCACATATGTAATTCTATTTTTATACAATAACATTGCTTTCAATTTTTCACTTTGCTTTTGCAAATAAATCTCTGTACACGTCTCTTTCTTTAGGATAGCTTCCCTGAAGTGGAGTTATTAGGGAAGACGATATGAATTTTTTAATACCAGAAAGGTGCCATTTTGCACTTGTAATTGGCACAAGTGTGCCAGTCTCAGCAGACTCGCCAACAATGCCTTTTAACTTTTCAACATTTTCACCATTTTGAGTTGTCAGACTACTGGTGAAGTTGAACTGTTTATTAGTTTGTTATGAAGAGTGTTTTGAAAGGGTTTATTTCTGTAACTATTTATAATGTTTTCAACTCTTTGTGAGCCTTTGGGTGAAGAAGAAAAAAGAAAAAGTAATGCCATTTCCTGGGAAAGAAGTTAACGTAAGCACCACAAGCTTTTTCTCTAAAAAAATTGATCCAATTTAGGAACAATGTTCTTTGTTCCTAAGTTAACCAGGTTGCTTCAGAGCCTAAAGGCTCCCCAGCAAAAGCTCCCCAGTAATTATAGAGACTTTGGTGCTGGCAGAGAAGGGATGCAGTTTGGTAGGACACCCTTATCTGGCTCCTTAGTCAAGGGTTACATATTAAAGTAAAAAGCCAGCTGTCTCTGGGATAAGGTGAGGGGAGGGGGCTCTCTTACCCAGGCAATCATTGTTAATCCCCCTCTCCCCAGTCTTGGGAACAACTAAGGCTGTAACTACAGTGAAATGGTCTTTAATCCCCTATTCCCCTCCCCACCACACACTCAGAAGAACTACAAGAACTGCTCCTAAGCCTTGTACCTTCTTTTTAGAAGGAGCCTCATGGCTCACAGGCTATTTCAGGCCTCCTGCTGCCATTCTCATTCTGCTTTTCCCCTTGATGACCTTTCCACTTGTCTGCAAACTACAGTAGTCAATCCCTCTGCTCTGGAACCTGTGCTGGGGTTGCAGCTGCTTCCCTGCTCCTGGCTTTGTTTTGCTGACTGACATGCCATCTGTACTCCATGTTACAATACTGAGTAAAGCACAACTCTCTAGGTTGATTGGGTGCAATGAGCAAAGTTTGTATTCATCAGATTTGCCTGTTCTTGTTTTCATAATCCTCTGTGCCAGCAGTCTCCCATTGTTCCCTCCAGGTCACCCTTCATCTTTCTCCACTCTTCTCTCTGCCCTGGAGGCTGACTTACCATGTACCCAACAAGAGGTCCTCCCTTCCCCTTGGCTTCTACTTGGGTTTGGCCAGTGTGTGTGAAGGGGGGAGGCTAGCAGGAGAATGAGGCCGGGGTGTTTATTCTCCTGGCCCCTCCCTGCAAGGACCCCTAGGCTGGCTTTGGCCCTGAACCTCTCAGGGCGGTCTGTGCTACTCAACTCCTGGGTCAGACTCCTGTCACCTCTCCCTCCACCTCCCTTCAGGCCTCTGAGCAATAACACTCCTGGTTCCCCTCTACCCATCCACACCTTCATAATTAGGCCCTTTGGTGATCTATATCTGTAAAATCAGCTTGAGTTATCCTAATTTGAGTGCTGATACCATCTCCCTTTTGCTAAATTTGTTAAAAGGTTAAGTTAGGTTAGATTAGAACCATTTCTGTAGAGCTGAATCATTGTTCTAGGATTTCTGAACATCCTGCCAAGGACCTATTAGTCCACTTTCTTTCCCCTTGAAATAATTTGCTGTTATTTCCTCTCATTCGTCTCTTTTAAGTGATGAGTTCTCAGTGGGAGACCAGGGCATTGACCTGAGGCTAGGTTACTGGGAGGCCCGATGAGAGATCAGGGGAGATGGTGTTCTTTCCAGGACATTTTCCTTCTCTTTCTGAGGCTTCTGGAACTCTATGAGTCTTGACTGTCTACCTTCCATTTCATTGGCCCATTTCTGGACTGAGCTGGTCTATTAGGCAAGTGTTCCTCATAAATGCAAGCATGGGATTTCACTGACATGCTGCTCTCAAATCCCACAACTCTGGGAATAACAGTGATTCCAAAAATATAATTACCTATTATAATCAGGCTCCTATAGGCAATAGAAAAATAAAATAATTTATCCAGTTACTTGTAACTGTTTAATTAACTGTAATAAGTTAACAGTTACTTGCTAAGCAACTAATAAATTAACAGTGATATAAGTGCTTAATGAGAAGTACAAAGGCTTCAAAGAGGGAGCAGATACAAGATCCATCTGGTTGAGAGGGGTCAGAAGTCTTGATGGAGAAGGTAGCACTAAACTGGATCTTGAAGAAAGAACAGAGCCTTAGTCACGTATTGGAATTTGGTCAAGTATGGTCTGACCGCTGGTGATAGGGGCATAATGAGGCTTGGAGGCGAATCTTGCATCCCAGCAGACAGAGCTGGTTCTCCTGGAATACAGTGCTTTACACTACTTAATAATTCACTTGTCAGACAGCTGCCTGTTGGGGTCAGCACGTGGTACTGAAAAAGCAAAATGTTCAGGCCTTCAAGTCAGAGCTGCCAAGGCTTGGGTCCCACCCTGCCATGTTCTATGGGGTTGTGGGTAGGATATCTCAGGCTTGTGGACTTCGGTTTCCCGTTTGTAAAATGGAAACAATATCAACCTTAGCTCTTAGGTTGCTGCCAATATCAAAGAGTACAGCATAGGAAAAGTGCTTTCTCACAGTGCCAGGCATCTAATATCTCAGTGAATAACAGCTGTCTCTCCTTCCCTGTACGTACCTGCATAGTGCTGAGGCAGATAGTAAAACCAAATAAGACTCACTGCTGGTGAGAACGTAAAGCTCTGGACAACAGTTTGGCAGTTCCTCAAAATGTTAAAATAGAGTTACCCTATGACCCGGCAATTCCACTCCTAGGTATATACCAAAGGAATTGAAAACAGGTGTTGAAACAACCACTTGTACAGAATGTTCATAGCAGCACTATTCACAGTAGCCGAAAGGTGGAAACAGTTCAAGTGTCCATCAATGGATGACTGGATGAACAAATGTGGTCTATCCATACCATGCAACATTATTCAGCCATGAAAAGCAATGAAGTACTGATACATGCTAGGACATTGGTGAACTTTGAGAACAAAAGTGAAAGAGGCTGAACGTAAAAATTCACATATTGTGTGTTTCCATTTAAACGAAGCATCAAGAATAGGTAAATCCATAGAGACAGAAAGCAGGTTAGTTGTTGCCAGGGGCTCGGGAGCGGTGGAAATAGGGAGTGACTACCTACTGACTAACAGGTCTCCTTTTGGGGTAAAGAAAATGCTTTGGAACTAGATAGAGGTGGTAGTTACACAACATTGTGAATGTACTAAATGCCACTGAATTGTACACATTTAAATGGTTAATTAAAAATAAAATAATAGACTAAAATAACACACCTGCCTTACCTTTAGGAGTTCACAATCTTAGCTGGGTCTCTTTAGACTCTTAAGAGTTGGCTGAGGGAACTTCCCTGGTGGTCCAGTGGTTAAGAATCCACCTTCCAATGCAGGGGACATGGGTTCAATCCCTGGTCAGGGAACTAAGATCCCACATGCCGTGGGGCAACTAAGTCTGCACCACAACCACTGAGCCTGTGCACCACCGCTGGAGAGAAGCCGGTGCGCTGCAACAAAAGATCCCACATGCCGCAACTAGGACCCAATGCAGCCAAAAATAAATAAATATTTTTTTAAAAAAACGAGTTGGCTGAGGCACATTTGCAGCAACATGGATGGACCTAGAGATTTTCATGCTAAGTGATGTCAGAAAGAGAAAGACAAACACCGTATGATATCACTTATATGTGGAATCTAAAATATGACACAAATGAACTCATCTACAAAACAGAAACAGACTCACAGACATAGAGAACGGACTTGTGGTTGCTAAGGGGGAGGGGGCGTGGGGGAGGGATGGATTGGGAGTTTGGGATGGGCAGATGCAAACTATTATATATAGGATGGATAAACAACAAGGTCCTAATGTATAGCACAGGGAACTATATACAATATTCTGTGATAAACCATAATGGAAAAAAATCTGGAAAAGAATGTACACATATGTATAACTGAATCACTTTGCTGCACAGCAGAAATTAACACATTGTAAATCAACTATAGTTCGATAAAATAAATAATAAAAAAAAAGAAGTTGGCTGAGGCAGAGACAGGTAGATTCCCAAGCCTCAGTTTCTTTTTTTTTTTTTTTCTTAACATCTTTATTGGAGTATAATTGCTTTACAATGGTGTGTTAGTTTCTGCTTTATAACAAAGTGAATCAGTTATACATATACATATGTTCCCATATCTCTTCCCTCCTGCATCTGCCTCCCTCCCACCCTCCCCATCCCACCCCTCTAGGTGGTCACAAAGCACTGAGCTGATATCCCTGTGCTATGTGGCTGCTTCCCACTAGCTATCTATTTTACATTTGGTAGTGTATATATGTCCATGCCACTCTCTCACCCTGTCACATCTTACCCCTCTCCCTCCCCATATCCTCAAGTCCATTCTCTAGTAGGTCTGTGTCTTTATACCCATCTTGCCACTAGGTTCTTCATGACTTTTTTTTTTTTTCCTTAGATTCCATATATATGTGTTAGCATACTGTATTTGTTTTTCTCTTTCTGACTTACTTCACTCTGTATGACAGACTCTAACTCCATCCACCTCATTACAAATACCTCCATTTCGTTTCTTTTTATGGCTGAGTAATATTCCATTGTATATATGTGCCACATCTTCTTTATCCATTCATCCGATGATGGACACTTAGGTTGCTTCCATGTCCTGGCTATTGTGAATAGAGCTGCAATGAACATTTTGGTACATGACTCTTTTTGAGTTATGGTTTTCTCAGGGTATATGCCCAGGAGTGGGATTGCTGGGTCGTATGGTAGTTCTATTTGTAGTTTTTTAAGGAACCTCCATACTGTTCTCCATAGTGGCTGTATCAATTTACATTCCCACCAACAGTGCAAGAGGGTTCCCTTTTCTCCACACCCTCTCCAGCATTTATTGTTTCTAGATTTTTTGATGATGGCCATTCTGACCGGTGTGAGATGATATCTCATTGTAGTTTTGATTTACATTTCTCTAATGATTAATGATATTGAGCATTCTTTCATGTGTCTGTTGGCAATCTGTATATCTTCTTTGGAGAAATGTCTATTTAGGTCTTCTGCCCATTTTTGGATTGGGTTGTTTGTTTTTTTGTTATTGAGCTGCATGAGCTACTTGTAAATCTTGGAGATTAATCCTTTGTCAGTTGTTTCATTTGCAAATATTTTCTCCCATTCTGAGGGTTGTCTTTTGGTCTTGTTTATGGTTTCCTTTGCTGTGCAAAAGCTTTTAAGTTTCATTAGGTCCCATTTGTTTATATGTGTTTTTATTTCCATTTCTCTAGGAGTTGGGTCAAAAAGGATCTTGCTGTGATTTATGTCATAGAGTGTTCTGCCTATGTTTTCCTCTAAGAGTTTGATAGTGTCTGGCCTTACATTTAGGTCTTTAATCCATTTGGAGTTTATTTTTGTGTATGGTGTTAGGGAGTGTTCTAATTTCATACTTTTACATGTAGCTGTCCAGTTTTCCCAGCACCACTTATTGAAGAGGCTGTCTTTTCTCCACTGTATACGCTTGCCTCCTTTATCAAAGATAAGGTGACCATATATGCGTGGGTTTATCTCTGGGCTTTCTATCCTGTTCCATTGATCTATGTTTCTGTTTTTGTGCCAGTACCAAACTGTCTTGATTACTGTAGCTTTGTAGTATAGTCTGAAGTCAGGGAGCCTGATTCCTCCAGCTCCATGTTTCGTTCTCAAGATTTCTTTGGCTATTCGGGGTCTTTTGTGTTTCCATACAAATTGTGAAATTTTTTGTTCTAGTTCTGTGAAAAATGCCAGTAGTAGTTTGATAGGGATTGCATTGAATCTGTAGATTGCTTTGGGTAGTAGAGTCATTTTCACAATGTTGATTCTTCCAATCCAAGAACATGGTATATCTCTCCATCTATTTGTATCATCTTTAATTTCTTTCATCAGTGTCTTATAATTTTCTGCATACAGGTCTTTTGTCTCCTTAGGTAGGTTTATTCCTAGATATTTTATTCTTTTTGTTGCAATGGTAAATGGGAGTGTTTCCTTAATTTCACTTTCAGATTTTTCGTCATTAGTGTATAGGAATGCAAGAGATTTCTGTGCATTAATTTTGTATCCTGCTACTTTACCAAATTCATTGATTAGCTCTAGTAGTTTTCTGGTAGCATCCTTAGGATCCTCTATGTATAGTATCATGTCATCTGCAAACAGTGACAGCTTTACTTCTTCTTTTCCAATTTGGATTCCTTTTATTTCTTTTTCTTCTCTGATTGCTGTGGCTAAAACTTCCAAAACTATGTTGAATAATAGTGGTGAGAGTGGGCAACCTTGTCTCGTTCCTGATCTTAGTGGAAATGGTTTCAGTTTTTCACCATTGAGGACAATGTTGGCTGTGGGTTTGTCATATATGGCCTTTATTATGTTGAGGAAAGTTCCCTCTATGCCTACTTTCTGCAGGGCTTTTATCATAAATGGGTGTTGAATTTTGTCGAAAGCTTTCTCTGCATCTATTGAGATGATCATATGGTTTTTCTCCTTCAATTTGTTAATATGATGTATCACGTTGATTGATTTGCGTATATTGAAGAATCCTTGCATTCCTGGAATAAACCCCACTTGATCATGGTGTATGATCCTTTTAATGTGCTGTTGGATTCTGTTTGCTAGTATTTTGTTGAGGATTTTTGCATCTGTGTTCATCAGTGATATTGGCCTGTAGTTTTCTTTCTTTGTGACATCTTTGTCTGGTTTTGGTATCAGGGTGATGGTGGCCTCGTAGAATGAGTTGGGGAGTGTTCCTCCCTCTGCAATATTTTGGAAGAGTTTGAGAAGGATAGGTGTTAGCTCTTCTCTAAATGTTTGATAGAATTCGCCTGTGAAGCCATCTGGTCCTGGGCTTTTGTTTGTTGGAAGATTTTTAATCACAGTTTCAATTTCAGTGCTTGTGATCGGTCTGTTCATATTTTCTATTTCTTCCTGGTTCAGTCTCAGTGGGTTGTGCATTTCTAAGCATCTGTCCATTTCTTCCAGGTTGTCCATTTTATTGGCATAGAGTTGCTTGTAGTAATCTCTCATGATCGTTTGTATTTCTGCAGTGTCAGTGGTTACTTCTCCTTTTTCATTTCTAATTCTATTGATTTGAGTCTTCTCCCTTTTTCTCTTGATGAGTCTGGCTACTGGTTTATCAATTTTGTTTATCTTCTCAAAGAACCAGCTTTTAGTTTTATTGATCTTTGCTATTGTTTCCTTCATTTCTTTTTCATTTATTTCTGATCTGATCTTTATGATTTCTTTCCTTCTGCTAGCTTTGGGATTTTTTTGTTCTTCTTTCTCTGATTGCTTTAGGTGCAAGGTTAGGTTGTTTATTCGAGATGTTTCCTGTTTCTTGATGTAGGCCAAGCCTCAGTTTCATCATCTGCATGCAGGGCCAAGAGTCTGGAATGTATTGAGACTTCCAGACTTCATTTCCTTCACAGAGAATTACCTATAATTCCTCTATCCAGAGACAAATGCTGCCAATGTTTGGTGTAACCATTCAGACTTTTCTCTCTGCATGCTTGTGTGTATAAATTATTTTTGTTATATTTTTCCAAAAATGAATGAAAACATACTGTTTTATAACCTTTATAGCTTGGTGCTATATTTTGACAATTATTTTTCATGTCAATAAATCCTCCTCATTATTCATGGCTATGAGGAAGGTTGAAAAGCCTGAATGTAAACCAAGGCCATTGGGTGTTGAGGAAGCCACAGAAGCCAGTGAGAATACAGGAAAGAGAGGGCAGGGACAGATCAAGGACCTCTGGCCCCTCAGCTTGACTATTAGGTTTCTGATTGGTTATTATTAGATAGACTCATTAGGGATACTCAGCTGTATTTTGGAGCCTTCTATTCTCTTTTGATTCTTAGTTCAAGTTTTGCTTAACATTTAAAAAAATATTAAAATGTACTGAAAACAATGTAACATACCCATGGCTCACCACCCTGCCTTCATGTTAGCTAAACCCTTGTGGCCTTTTTGCGTGCCAAAGATCTGGAGCCTCAGCAGTCTCCATCACCAGCCCTGGATTCCAGCTGCCAGGATGGCACCTTTGGGGCGGTTATGATCTTTCTCTCCAAGTCTGGTCTCTCTCCAGCGTCTTCCTAGATGCTCTTGCCAGAAATCTGGCTGTCATCTCTGACCACTTCTTCATCCTCAGATCATCAACTCCTGCCATTTCTGCCCCCAAGGTGCACCTCCAAGTGGGCCAGGTCACACCCATGGCCCAACTCTGGTCTAAGTCACTGCTTTCTCTCGTAGGACCCCTGCTAGCCTAGATGGCTCTTTGTGAACATAGAACAATGCACCCCCTTCACAAAGACACAACCTATTGGAAACACAGTTCAGTGAGCAGTGACACCTTTGAGCAAATAAGAAAAAGGTGCCTTTTCCTTTGGTCAGACGCAGCTCTGTGCCAGGGCTCATGGATTTTAGTTCCACTAGCCTTCTTGGACGAGGTGCTCTTTTACAGTGAGCAGCCTGCATGTCTGTATCTGGAGGCCCGTCTTTTGCCTGGACTGCTGTGCTAGCCTCTGGGGGCAGGGGGATATATGCTTCCATTCCTGGCTCTTCCAATCCATTTTCCACATGTAGCCAGAGTAATAGGCACACACCACACACACCCCCCACCTCTGGTTATGTTACTCCCCAGCTAAAAACATAGCAATGGCCTCCTGGTGTTCTTGGAATAGAGTCCAAACTTCTTAACCTGGATGATAGGCCCTGCATGACCAGGTCCCTGCTGCCCTCATCCGGCTGTGAAGCACCTCGTATGCTGAGCCAGGGGACTTGGACTCTGGTCTGTGATGACAGAGCACAGGGTGAGGGGCAAATTCCCCAGGGTCATAGCAGCTGTGTGGAGGGGCTGAGGGTGGACATCAGAGAGCACCAAGGTGCTGGGTGGACTGCCATGGTGTGGGGTGTAGGCCGTCCACAAGGGCAAGGACTCCTGAGCTGTTCCAGACCCTGCGTACCCCCTCCAGGCTAATTACCCAGTGATCAGAGAATGGACTCCCTGCTCCATCATAGCCCAGCTACTTGAGCCTGGGATTTATGATTAACAAATATCCAGGAGCTGGCCAATGAGGTGCCATCCAGGACCTGGTCCCTGGAAGTGGAGCATGCCCTTGCAGTCTCTCCTGGATGCCAGTTGGAGGCTGAGGGCAGAGGCTGCCCTGGACACTCAAGGCTCTTGTGATAGCAGGTGAGAGGCCATGGGTGGAAGGACAGTGTTCTTAGGTGTGGCCTGGAGCTCTGGACCCTCCTCTGGCTCTCAAGGCTGGTCTATTTTTGGTGTTTGGCTCTTATGCCACCTCAACAGCCTGAAAATTTGCAAGCAAGTGGGAAGAAGCCTTTGTTGAAACCTGTACTTGGAAACACAGGACTACTGCAGTGTATGGTCCCTGGGAGAGGGACACACGCTTGGCTGCTGCATGGTGCCACCCCAATGTATGGAGAAGCTGAGAGAGCCAGGGAAAGGGGAAAGAGGGGGAGGGGAGGGGACTTATAACCAGAGATTTGTATGTGTTATTTTATTAAATCCGCTACACAACTTCAGAAAGCAGGCTCTTAGAGAAGATTATGTAATATGCCCAAGGTCATGCATGGAGACAGGATCAAATGCAGACCTTTCTGACTCTACACCTTCTCCCAGTGGTTGTGGCCTATTTCCTCTTGGGTAGAAGCAGAAAGACACATCCTTGATCAGGGTCATCCCCAGTTCTGGGGGGTGGGAGGATAAGCCACTCACATGGCTTCTTCTCTCTCCCCCAGGGCTGCCAGGAAGTCACACAGGGACTCCTACCTCTCTCTTGAACTTTGAGATCCAGACACAGAAGTCTTCCATGGCTCCTTATCAAATCCACAAATACCAGGAAAATTATTGCAAATGGGTCGTGGGCTTGTTCTCCAAGGTGATGACCGAGCACCTTCCCACCACCTTCCACCACATCCTAAAGCTGCCCCGAACCCTTGTGCTCTTGCTTGCGGGGGCCCCTTGCCCTATTCCTGGTCTCTAGCTCCTGGGTCCTGGCCTTCATGGCCAGCCCCCCCCTCCTTGCTGCCCTGAGGTTTCTTGCCAAATACCCCTGGATCCAGTTTGAGATCATGTCTTTGCACACAGACATGTCTGACATCACCAAATCCTACTTCAGTGAGAGTGGCTCCTGCTTCTGGGTGGTTGAGTCTGAGGGGCAGGTGGTGGGCATGGTGGGAGCGCTGCCCGTTAAGAAGCCCACCCTGTGGAATGAGCAGTTGCAGCTGCTTCACCTACGTGTGGCCCTGGAGCACCGTGGTCAGGGGATAAGTAAAAGCCCTGGTCAGGACTGTCCAAGTCTGCATGGGACCAGGGCTACAGCGAAGTGGTCCTCAGCACCAGCACACTGCAGTACTCTGCCCTGGCCCTTTACCAGTGCCTCGACTTCTGGAAGATGGGCTAGTTTTTCTTCTCCACAAGCTATAGGCTAGTTGCTGTCCCTGCAATTCAATTTATCTACCGTCTCCCCTCTGCTCAGGTCTCTCAGGCACTGGAGCAAGGAGGGGGCCTATGATCCATTTTGTTGTGGATTAGTTAGGAGGGATCGGCTCTGCTGCAGTAATAAGCAAACCCTGAAGTCTCACTGTGACGGCACAGTAAAAGCTTACTGCTTGTTCACATTGGAACCCAATGGCCTGGGTGGTGGGGTGGCTCTGCTCCATTCAGTTTTTGGGGTTGCTACTGTTTCATTTATCTAGTGCCACGAGAATGTTGCATAAAAAACCACCACAAAATAATGATAAACATTTTTTTAGCTCATGAGTCTGTGGGTCGGCAGCTTAGGCTGAGCTCGGCTGGGCCACCCCTTAGATCTCCAGGTGTCATGCTCTGCCTCTTCAGTGAGAGGAAATGCAAAGTCATGTGGAAAGGGCGTGGAGAAGGAGTGTGAGAAGAATCCACGTAAGAAGGATCAGGGCCAATGATGCCACCAATCTGCTATGGCCCCCAAGGTCTCTGCTGAAGGGGAAGAAGGCAGCCAGGGACAGAGTGTGGGATTTGACATGGACTAGACCTAGAAGTGGCACAACCCACATCCCACTGGCCAGGGCCAGGTCATGATTTAAATCAAGCTTCTGTTGCCTCTTGAGTTGTGTCTACTAAAGGCTAATGGCTCCGAAGGAAGCTGGAATGAGGCTAGGAGGTAGCTCTGGACCCAAGGCACCTGTGTCTGCTGAGAGTCTCTGGGCCCACCTGATGGCTACCCTAACCGGACACTGTCTGACACCAAGTCAACAAAAGGGCTCTCACCGTGTTATGCTGCATTTCTTTTCCTTGATTGGTGCTTTTAGATTGAAGTTCCCCACACACCTCAGGGAGACACTGCATAGCTCCCTGCACCTCTACAGATGGGAAATAAATAACCCTCTGCTGCTTGCTTTACTATGAGTCAATCAGAAGTCATTTTCTATAAGAACACATACAAAAAGGGACTTACTCTTGCCTAGAATTAAGATAATACCATTGTAACAAACATCCCTGTGGGTAAGGCCACTGTGGAGAAAGTATTGCTCCTAAACCATTAATAATCTTAGTCATCATTCTACCCAAGACTCTTTAGAAGGTTACTACTTCTAAATTACACATGGACAACAAGATAAGTTTTTATTAAACCAGACTCATAAAAGTAAGGATTGTGCTCCTCCAGGCTGATAAAATAAAATTCCAAGGCTCTGAGGAACATACTCTTATGTCAGTTCCAAGGAACTTTTCTCCCCAAGAGTTGATTGGTCACTTTCTGTGGAAGAAAAGAAGGGCAGGAAAGAAGTTAGATACTCTTGCCACTAGAGGCAGACAGCCACTCCTCACCCCAGACATGCTGCTGAAGAGACCAGTGTTGTTCTCCCCAAATCTTGTTTATCTTTCCCAGCTACAGAAACTATGGTAATTATACAAAAAATACTTCCTGAAGTGTTTAGGGAAGATGATCTGTAGTCTATTATAGTCTATACAGAAATATATTAATATAATCCTAATAGACTAATCCATCCATCAGTTCACAAACACACAAGCACAATAAGAGGCCTGGCCTTGGCTTCCCTGGTGGCGCAGTGGTTGAGAATCTGCCTGCCAATGCAGGGGACACGGGTTCGAGCCCTGGTCTGGGAAGATCCCACATTCCACGGAGCAACTGGGCCCGTGAGCCACAACTACTGAGCCTGCGTGTCTGGAGCCTGTGCTCCGCAACAAGAGAGGCCGCGATACTGAGAGGCCCGCGCACCGCGATGAAGAGTGGCCCCCGCTTGCCGCAACTAGAGAAAGCCCTCGCACAGAAACGAAGACCGAACACAGCCAAAAATAAATAAATTAAAAAAAAAAAAAAAAAAAAAAACAAAAAACAAAAAAAAAAGAGGCCTGGCCTTGTGATGCTGACACACCAGACAGGTCATGTAGTGCCTGGGGCGTCCCCACTTGAGGGAGCCCAGCCTGAGCTGCGGTATGCGCTCCAGAAGCAGCTCTCCAATCCCACATCGGTCTGGTATGAACTCGTCTCTTGGTTTCTGACTTTCAGAGTCCTCTGGGGGTGAAGTGAGGGGGTTGGGAAAGAAATGAGAACACTGGAGGATCTGGACCTTCAGGCATAGTAACCCATCTGCTTTCTCAAGGAATTAATTGGTAGCAAGTCCCCTGGCCTGTGAGGTTCTGGGACTTGCAGTACCACTGATTCTACTGGGGCTGTGGGCAGGAAATGGTAGTGGCTTCAAGGCTCTGAGTACCCAAACTGCCAACTTGTATGCTACACTTGGACATTTTCCAATTTATTTAAAAAGTTCTAGTGGTATATAATTCACCCATAAGGGGCATAAAACTATCATTTGGGACTCTGGATGAAAACTCATCAGTTCTGAAAGATGTGGGCATTTCCAGCATGGCATCTAAACTGACACCCAAGTATGAAATTTGGTTTCATTCCAAATGTATGCCTGGAAGGTGCCTTATTTATTTATTTATTAAACAATTTTAAAACATTAAAACAATTTTTTTTTTGGTCGTGCCATGCGGCATGTGGGATCTTAGTTCTCTGGCCAGGGATCAAACCTGTGCCCCCTGCAGTGGAAGCATTGAGTCTTAACCACTGGACCACCACAGAAGTCCCTGGAAGATGCCTTTTTTAGATTTGCCTTTCTAGATTTTCAGATTTGAAGTCTAGTTACAGGTGCTTTTATCTTCTAAATTTTAGTAGTGGTACAATGCATTATGAGCTTAAGTTCACTCTCCAAATGTGGTTAATTCAAACAGGTCAGATGTGTTTTTCTCAATTTCTCTTTCCCCTGATAAATCTCATCAATCCTGCTCTAGGACTGACTGACCTTTTTATATAGCCGGGCTTGCAGCCGGTATGACTTATATTCCAATCTCCTCTTCTCCTCTTCTCTCTTTTTCTGTACTTCTGGAAGCTGTTCATAAACCCTTAGAAATGGCACCGATGGAAAGACAGAAAGCAGTGAGGTCACCTGACCACAGAGGCACATGATCACTCCTCCCCACATCTCCATAAGCTCTACTGCTCTCCAGGCACTCAGTCCCTCAGACAGGCTGTGGGCCTGTTGTGTGCCCAGCTTCCTGTTAGACACTTGGACACAAAGAACCCTGGCCTGGAGAGCTCATGATCTGAAAAGGGATACAGATAAAAACATAATAAAATCCTGCTAATAGTGGTTACTTATGGGAAAGAAGTGGAATAAGGGGTGGAGATGAACTTCTTTTCACTCTATATGGAAAAATGTATGGTTTCAATATAAGATAATGACTTTGTATTACTACCATATTTTTAAGCATGAAAAATAATGCAAAAGAAAATGATCATCATATCTACAAAATGCTACATAGAGTTATAGGAAAAGAAACAAAACTTATTCTGATTGAAGGAGGTCAAGGAAGACCAGAGAGGAGACTAAGCTTGAGGTAGGTCTTGAAGAATAGTTAGGAGCAGAAAGGGGAGGTGGGGAGAAGGGAGTGTTGGTAAGAATGGAGTCAAGGCTTCACGGAGAGAATGTAGGGGAACAGGAGGGAAGCAGATGGGGTGAAGGTCTCGTAGCCATGTGAAAACCTTGGGCTCTGTCCTATCAGGGACTGGATGCCACTGATTTTAAGTAGGGAGGAACATGATCAAACATGCATTTGATAAATACACTCTAACTGGAAATAATGTAAATCTCCAACAAAAGAACAGTTAAACAAATTATGGGCTGTAATAAAATTATTACAAAGCATAAAATGTTTCAAATAGTTTTTATGCTATGGGAAAATGTTCACAATACAATGTTAAGCAAAATAAAGCAGGCTACAAACCTGTATATATAGTATGATAAACAATCTGGGGAGAAAGAAGTGTGTTAACACAGGTCTCTGCAAAATCCCCATAGAAACAGGACTAGGGTTAGTTATGTTTAGATGGAAGAATTATGAGTGACATTTGTTTTCTTCTTTCTAATTTTTTCTATATTTTCCGAAGTTTTCTATAATCTGAAAAAAAAATCATTGCTAATGATGTAGAGGCTCTGTGGGAAAGAGATTAGAGAAGATAAAGAGCAGAAGTGGGAGAAGAGCAGTCCTCCGAGAGCGGAGGCCAAGCCCGCAGCAGGCAGCGAGGAGAATGGGCTGCGGAGCAATCGTGAAGGCGAGTCTCCGGGACGCACTAGCCGGCTGCATGTGCAGTGCGGGGTCACGGAGCTGGAGGCAATAGCTCCCCAGCTTTTCTAGCGGGTGAGTGGGTGGCCCAAGTAAGTGTGGGAGAGGAAAATGGGTAGTTCCACTTTGGACACAGTGAGGATAATCACTAACTGAAAACACAAAAGTGGAGGTCAGGAAAGAGAGCAAAGAAGAACAAACATATATTTTAAAAAGTCACTGTTGATGAAAACCACACTGAGATAGCACATCAAATCTGTTAGAATGGCTATTATCAAAAAAATAAGAGATAACAAATGCTGGTGAGGAGGCGGAGAATGTGCTCTGTTGGGGGGAATGTAAACTGGTGCAGCCACTATGGAAAACAGTGTGGAGGTTCCTCAAAATATTAAAAATAGAACTGCTGTATGATCCAGCAATCCCACTGAAGGAGATGAAATCATGATCTCAAAATGATATCTGCACCCCCACGTTCATTGCAGCACTATTTACAATAGTGAAGACATGGAAACAACATACGTGTCCATCGATGGATGAATGGATAAAGAAAATGTGATATATATATCTACATATAATGGAACATACATATAATGGAATACATATAATGGAAAATGTGACATATATACATATAATGGAATCACCATAAATAAAGAAAAAAATCCTGCCATTTGCAACAACATGTATGGACCGTGAAGGCAATGTGCTAAATGAAATAAGTCAGACAGAGAAAGACAAAACTGTATGATCTCACTTATACGTGGAATCTAAAAACATCAAACTCATAGAAACAGAGAACAGAATGGTGGTTGCCAGGAGCTGAGGGATGGGGGAGTGGAGAGATGCTGGTCAAAGAGTATAAACTTGCAGTTTTAGGATGAATAAGCTCTGGGGAGCAAATATGCAGCACAGTGACTGTAGTTAACAACACTGCACTGTATACTTGAAAGTTGCTATGACAGTAGAGCTTTAATGTTCTCACTATAACAACAACAAGAAAAATCAAATGGTAATTATGTGAGGTGAAGGATGTGCTAACTAACTTTATTGTGGTAAACATTTTGCAATACAAATGTATGTCAAATCATCACATTACATAGCTTAAACTTATACAATGTTAAATGTCAATTATATCACAGTAAAGCTGGAAAAAAAGTCACGGTTAGAGAAGGGATAACAAAGGCCATTGGAAAAAAGACGAGTTATCCCAAGGAGAACATGTGATGTGAAGAGAAAATCTGCTTGGGCCAGGAAATGTTGTATTCTAGGGCTGGAAGCTGGGAGTCGGGCTAATCAGAGTAGCCAGAAATTGCATTTTGTAAATGGATCCTTGAAAGCAATTACTACATACTATTGGAACTGTCTGTCTGCTTATGGTCTGGAGTCAACTATCTTTCATTTGTAGTACCTAGTCCAGTGCCTGGCGCATACCCAAATATATGCATTAATAAGTTAGTGAAAACACTTCTATTAAAGGACACATTGGAAGAAATGCTTCAAGTTAAGAGAGTCAGGTTCTCTCTTCTCCAAATCTTTTCTCTGACCAGAAACATTTAAACATCTTTGGTAGAGGTAGGTGATGGGAAAAGATGATGAGTAACACAGAGATCCAGAGCTCCAAGTCCTCCACATGATACAGTTGAAGGAGTGCTGGGTGGGGAGCCTGCTGCCGGACTCTAACCCCAGCTCTGGCCCTGACTTGCTGGCAACCTCTCTCTGGGTTACAGTTTCCTAAAAGTTAAAGGTAGACTAGATGATCTTTAAGATCCCATTCAACTCTATGATTCTCACATGGAAGTAGATGGCTTCTTTGAAAGGGGGCCATATCAGAAATAAAATGGAACAGAAGTACTCTAATGAAAATGTATCAATTTAAAACGTGTCTCTTCCTAGAAGATGGGTATTTAATCCACCCCTACAACTATACTTATATTTTAAAGCACAGATACCTTTCAGAAGATGCCCTACCTTCTTGCAGGCGAGCTTCATAGTCCCATATAGCAAGGACTCCTCTTGCTGAGGTGAGAGTGCTATTAGCTGCCACACAATGAACACTATGTAATTGCTATTAATTAAATTTTGTGACATTCAGAATGAAGCAATAATTCTCAAAGTTTTTGGACTTTTGACACCTTTATACTCCTGAAAATTGAGGGCAATTTTGGTGAATGTGGATTTTATCTATTGATACTTACTGTATTAGAAATTAAAACATTTAAAAAGAATTTTAAAAATACTTATTTCACAACCTAAGTGTCCATCAACAGATGAATGGATAAAGAAGGTGTGGTATGTATATACAATGGAATACTACTCAGCCATAAAAAGAATGAAATTCTGCCATTTGCAACAACATGGATGGACCTAGAAGGTATTATGCTTAGTGAAACAAGTCAGACAGAGAAAGACAAATACTGTACTACATCACTGATGTGTGGAGTCCAGAAAATAAAACAAATGAATGTATATAACAAACCAGAAACAGACTCACAGATACAGAGAACAAACCACTGGTTACTAGTGGGGAGAAGGAAGGAGGGAGGGGCAAAATAGGGGTATAGGATTAGGAGATACAAACTATGTATAAAATAAATAAGCAACAAGGATATATTGTATAGCACGGGGAAATATAGCCATTATTTTGTAATAATTTTAAATGGAGTATAACCTATAAAAATATTGAATCACTATGTTTTATGCCTGAAACTAATATAATATTGTAAGTCAACTATACTTCAATAAAAAAAAAACTTGTCTCTTAATTTATTAAAAAAAATAAGCCTGTTACATGCTAACATATAAAATAAATATACTTTCCAAAACAAAAATAAGAAGAGTGGCATGTTATACATATTTTGCAAATCTCTTTAATGTCTGGTTTAATAGAAGACAGCTGAATTCTTATATTTGCTTCTGTATTAAGTTTGCTGTTATATGTTGTTCTGGTTAAAGTGTACATTAACAAAAATCCAGTTTACACACATATGTAATTGGAAAAGAAAAGAGTATTTTAATATTCTTTTCAGATAATTGCTGATTTTCTTTTTTTTTTTTGGCCGCTCAGCTTTCGGGATGCAGGATCTTAGTTTCCCGACCAGGGACTGAAACTGCGCCCTCAGCAGTGAAAGCGCCAAGTCTTAACCACTGGACCATCAAGGAATTCCCTGATTTTCTTGAGCAAGTGGTAGTTTAAATGTTGACATATTTACTTATATAATATGAAAAATATTACAATTATTTATGTCACTGCTGATCTCATCAGAAAAGTTTAAGTACTGGGAGATAGTCAATCTCATAGTGGTAGACACAAGTTTTCTAGAATTCTATTCTTTGCTTGAAAGCTCAGATTTTCTCTTTGGCAATAAATACTGCCAGCTGTTTTCCTGGAGAAGTGACAGATTCACTTCCTCATTTTCAAGAAAATATCTGTCATATACCCAATTTGGAATAATTAGTTTATCAGTCATTCTTTCAAGTGAAAGCTATGTTCCATGAAAAAGGCAGCCAGTTCAGCTCACTACACAAACCAAGACTTTTCCTTGAACCAATCATCGTATCTTGGTATGCAGCAGAAGTGCTTTATGTGTACTTCCATTACACTGCTGCCATGTGGCTGTGAAGAATAAAATGCCAACTAGACTAGCACAGTTTGGTCCACTGTCTCAAATAGTGCTAAGGCATCAGCAGTTTTAGTCCTCCCTTCATTACTTTTGCATCATCTGTACAAATGTCAATACAGTTAAAAAGACACATAATATCCTAGTATTATTTTGAAATTTGTTTTGACCTGGCAAATCCCCTGAAAGGGTCTCAGCAACTTCCAGAGGCCCATGGACCACACTTTGAGAACCACTTGATTAAAGCATCCCTTTGAAATACCTATAAGGAAATGGTTTACTAAATGGAGAGTAAAAAGATTTCAAGAGGAATGCTTTAATTACCTAAGATAAATTGTTTTCAAGCACTATGCCAACTATAAAACTGTTCTTATTAAAGGAAGTCTCCAGTGAACCCCTAAGAGGTAACCAACCATTAACTTAGTTATTCTATGGCAGTCTCATGAGCAATATATGCATATCTCTAATTAATTAATTGCTAATGAATGCAAAGGCACAAAATTTAAAAAGGTAAAAAATTAGTCTTTCTCCAACCTCTGTACCCCAGTCACTCAGTTCCTTGTCCCAAAGGCAACAACTATTACCAATTTTTTTGTTATCCTTCCAGAGATAGTCTATGCATGTACAAGTATACACATCTATGTAAGCACAAATACTTTTTTATTAAAGACTACAAATGGTAGCAGTGTACACATGCTTCTAAACTTGATTTTTTTTAAGCCTAATTTACTGTGTCTTAGAGACTATTCCCCTTTCTCTCATTGTACTGTATACAATTCCTAGTAAAAGAATTGCCTAGATGTAAGGCCCCAGATATTTACTTTTATTTAAAAATATTTTTTATTTATATTTGTTTCTAACAAACACAAGCCTGATTAAGGCAAGCAAATTAGTGGCGATTCTTTGTATTTTTTTATATATGAGGTATCCATACCATGATCTGCTATTTTTCATTTCTTTTTAGTGCCATAAGTGAGAAACTATTTTTATAACTAATTTTCTCATAATGTATTGTTTTTTTTTTTTTTTAATCTCTCATAATGTTTTAACTAGAGCATAATGCCTTTATTCTGGGGCCAAGCTATATAGCTCCTGACCATTTGGTGGCCTGATTTATACTTTTATAGTTACTTATTCTTCTGGCCTTACCATTTAGACCGCTGAATCATTTCCTTCTTTCCAACAGGCCTTTTCTTTTGGGCAGCCAGGAAGCCTAAGTAAAAGAAGAAGAGGTTTTTTTTTTAATGGATTGTGTCTTTTTTTAAAAAATTGAGGTATAGTTGATTTACAATATTACATAAGTTTCATGTGTACAACATAGTGATTCACAATTTTTAAAGGTTATACTCCATTTATAGTTATTATAAAATATTGGCTATACTCCCTATGCTGTACAATATGTCCTTGTAGCTTATTTATTTTATCTCTGAATCTCCTACCCCTATCTTGGCCCTCCCCCCTTCCCTCTCCCCACTGGTAACCACTAGTTTGTTCTCAATATCTGTGAGTCTATTTCTTTTTGTTATATTTACTGGTTTGTTGTATTTTTTAGATTCCACATGTAAGTGATGTAATACAGTATTTGTCTTTCTCTGTCTGACTTATTTCATTAAGCGTAATATCCTCCAGGTTAATCCATGCTGTTGCAAGTGGCAAAATTTCATTCTTTTTTATGGCTGAGAAGCAGTGGTGTCACCCATACCAGCTCCTAAAAACTGAAGGACCTGTGACTTGATTTATCTCTCTGTTTCCATACCAGCCCCTGAGAGCTGAAGGACACTTGCCCTGATTTATCTTTTCGTTCATTTCAAAAGTACCTGGCATTTGGCAGAGATGTTTTGCAGCTGTACTTTGAGAGATACATGCTTTGAGAGATATATAGTGGTGAACTCCCCCAAACCGGTTCTGACTTGACCATAAGAAGAAGCGTGCGCGGATGAAACCTGGAAGTGTCCAAAAGTTACCTTTGCTTCATTACCATGCTATGATCTCTGCTCAAAGGGGGCATTTGTACTCTGCTAGGCACAATCTGTGCCATGTGCAAAGGACCATGGAAGATTGTGCATGCCTTGGCTGCCCCCGGCTGCCCCTGAAAATCTCCACCCCTTTCCTCAAGCCCTAATGACCTATCTGTCTCCTAACCCTTAAAATCCCTTACTCTGCTCCCTTCAGGGAGAAGGTATCTTTAGAACATGAGCCCTCCTTTCTCCATTCCTTGATCAATGAATAAAGTTTATGCTCTGCTATGTCGAACCTGGTCTCATTCAATTGACATTTGTGACTCTAGGCAGAGGACCCATTGAGGGGTCCCCGACACTTAGGGGATCAGTAACAGGGGATTGTGTCTTAATAAGGAAGGGTGTGTTGCTCAAGAACTGTGAGAGGGAGCTGCTAGGACTTTGCACCTCTACCCTGAGCTGGCAGTGCTGGGTGGTGAGTAATGGCCAAGGCCAAGGCCAGGGTTAGACTATGATGACTATGATAGCAGCCTGAGGCTTCTGAAGACACAACACTGTGGCACAGACTAGACAGTGTGCATTGAAACACTGACCAGTTTACAGGTAAGGTTGTGATGAAAGCATTAGGTAGTACTTTATAGTTTTCACAGATTTCACATATTATTTTATTGAGATCTTACATCTAGCATAATTGTTAAGAGAACAGACTCTAGCGCCAGCCCACCAGGGTTCAAATCCCAGTTTAACAGGTGTGTAAATCTTGGGCAAGGTACTTAATCTCTCTTTGGACCAGTTTTCTCATCTGTGAAACAGGGATATTAATAGTATCACCTCAGAGAGGTTCTGTAAGCATTAAACAAGAACAATGTCTGGGGGAATGGCTGGAAGGAACCAAGATGGCGGAGTAGAAGGACGTGCTCTCAATCCCTCTTGCGAGAACACCAGAATCACAACTAGCTCCTGGACAATCATTGACAGGAAGACACTGGAACTCACCAAAAAAGATACCCCACATCCAAAGACAAAGGAGAAGCCACAATGAGATGGTAGGAGGGGCGCAATCAGAGTAAAATCAAATCCCATAACTGGTGGGTGGGTGACTCACAGACTGGCGAACACTTATACCACAGAAGTCCACCCACTGGAGTGAAGGTTCTGAGCCCCACGTCAGGCTTCCCAACCTGGGGGTCTGGCAACGGGAGGAGGAATTTGTAGAGAATCAGACTTTGAAGCCTAGTGGGAATTGATTGCAGGACTTTGACAGGACTGGGGGAAACAGAGACCCCACTCTTGGAGGGTGCACACAAAATAGTGTGTGCATCGGGACCCAGGGGAAGGAGCAGTGACCCTGGGGGAGACTGAACCAGACCTACCTGCTAGTGTTGGAAGGTCTTCTGCAGAGACGGGGGGTGGCTCTGTTTCACCGTGGGGACAAGGACACTGGTGGCAGAAGTTCTGGGAAGTACTCCTTGGTGTGAGCCCTCCCAGAGTCTGTCATTAGCCCCACCAAAGATCCCAGGTAGGCTCCAGTGTTGGGTTGCCTCAGGCAAAACAACCAACAGGGAGGGAACCCAGCCCCACCCATCAACAGTCAAGTGCATTAAAGTTTTACTGAGCTCTGACCGCCACAGCAACAGTCAGCTCTACCCACCGCCAGAGCCTCCCATCAAGCCTCTTAGATAGCCTCAACCACCAGAGGGCAGACAGCAGAAGCAAGAAAAACTACAATCCTGCAGCCTGTGGAACAAAAACCACATTCACAGAAAGATAGACAAGATGAAAAGGCAGAGGGCTATATACCAGATGAAGGAACAAGAAAAAAAACCCAGAAAAACAACTAAATGAAGTGGAGATAGGCAACCTTCCAGAAAAAGAATTCAGAATAATGATAGTGAAGATGATCCTGGAACTTGGAATAAGAATGGAGGCAAAGATCGAGAAGATGCAAGAAATGATTAACAAAGACCTAGAAGAATTAAAGAACAAACAAACAGAGATGACCAATACAATAACTGAAATAAAAACTACACTAGAAGGAATCAATAGCAGAATAACTGAGGCAGAAGAACGGATAAGTGACCTGGAAGACAGAATGGTGGAATTCACTGCTGCGGAACAGACTAAAGAAAAAAGAATGAAAAGAAATGAAGACAGCCTAAGAGACCTCTGGGACAACATTAAACACAACAACATTCGCATTATAGGGGTCCCAGAAGGAGAAGAGAGAGGGAAAGGACCAGAGAAAATATTTGAAGAGATTATAGTCGAAAACTTCCCTAACATGGGAAAGGAAATAGCCACCCAAGTCCAGGAAGCACAGAGAGTCCCATACAGGATAAACCCAAGGAGAAACACGCCGAGACACATAGTAATCAAATTGGCAAAAATTAAAGACAAAGAAAAATTATTGAAAGCAGCAAGGGAAAAACAACAAATAACATACAAGGGAACTCCCATAAGGTTAACAGCTGATTTCTCAGCAGAAACCCTACAAGCCAGAAGGGAGTGGCATGATATACTTAAAGTGATGAAAGGGAAGAACCTACAACCAAGATTACTCTACCCGGCAAGGATCTCATTTAGATTTGATGGAGAAATCAAAAGCTTTACAGACAAGCAAAAGCTAAGAGAATTCAGCACCACCAAACCAGCTCTACAACAAATACTAAAGGAACTTCTCTAAGTGGGAAACACAAGAGAAGAAAAGGACCTATAAAAACAAGCCCAAAACAATTAAGAAAATGGTCATAGGAACATACATGTCGATAATTACCTTAAAGGTGAATGGATTAAATGCTCCAACCAAAAGACACAGGCTTGCTGAATGGATACAAAAACAAGACCCATATATATGTTGTCTACAAGAGACCCACTTTAGACCTAGGGACACATACAGACTGAAAGTGAGGGGATGGAAAAAGATATTCCATGCAAATGGAAATCAAAAGAAAGTTGGAGTAGCTATACTCATATCAGATAAAATAGACTTTAAAATAAAGAATGTTACAAGAGACAAGGAAGGACACTACATAATGATCAAGGGATCAATCCAAGAAGAAGATATAACAATTATAAATATATATGCACCCAACATAGGAGCACCTCAATACATAAGGCAACTAACAGCTATAAAAGAGGAAATCAACAGTAACACAATAATAGTGGGGGACTTTAACACCTCACTTACACCAATGGACAGATCATCCAAAATGAAAATAAATAAGGAAACAGAAGCTTTAAATGACACAATAGACCAGTTAGATTTAATTGATATATATAGGACATTCCATCCAAAAACAGCAGATTACACGTTCTTCTCAAGTGCGCACGGAACATTCTCCAGGATAGATCACATCTTGGGTCACAAATCAAGCCTCAGTAAATTTAAGAAAATTGAAATCATATCAAGCATCTTTTCTGACCACAACACTATGAGATTAGAAATGAATTACAGGGAAAAAAACGTAAAAAAGACAAACGCATGGAGGCTAAACAATACGTTACTAAATAACCAAGAGATCACTGAAGAAATCAAAGAGGAAATCAAAAAATACCTAGAGACAAATGACAATGAAAACGCGATGACCCAAAACCTATGGGATGCAGCAAAAGCAGTTCTAAGAGGGAAGTTTATAGCTATACAGGCCTATCTCAAGAAACAAGAAAAATCTCAAGTAAACAATCTAACCTTACACCTAAAGAAACAAGAGAAAGAAGAACAAACAAAACCCAAAGTTAGCAGAAGGAAAGAAATCATAAAGATCAGAGCAGAAATAAATGAAATAGAAACAAAGAAAACAATAGCAAAGATCAATAAAACTAAAAGTTGGTTCTTTGAGAAGATAAACAAAATTGATAAGCCATTAGCCAGATCCATCAAGAAAAAGAGGGAGAGGACTCAAATCAATAAAATCAGAAATGAAAAAGGAGAAGTTACAACAGACACTGCAGAAATACAAAGCATCCTAAGAGACTACTACAAGCAACTTTATGCCAATAAAATGGACAACCTGGAAGAAATGGACTAATTTTTAGAAAGGTATAACCTTCCAAGACTGAACCAGGAAGAAACAGAAAATATGAACAGACCAATCACAAGCACTGAAATTGAAACTGTGATTAAAAGTCTTCCAACAAACAAAAGCCCAGGACCAGATGGCTTCACAGGTGAATTCTATCAAACATTTAGAGAAGAGCTAACACCTATCCTTCTCAAACTCTTCCAAAATATTGCAGAGGGAGGACCACTCCCCAAATCATTCTATGAGGCCACCATCACCCTGATACCAAAACCAGACAAAGATGTCACAAAGAAAGAAAACTACAGGCCAATATCACTGATGAACATAGATGCAAAAACCCTCAACAGAATACTAGCAAACAGAATCCAACAACACATTAAGAGGATCATACACCACGATCAAGTGGGATTTATCCCAGGGATGCAAGGATTCTTCAATATACGCAAATCAATCAATGTGATACACCATATTAACAAATTGAAGGAGAAAAACCATATGATCATCTCAATAGATGCAGAGAAAGCTTTTGACAAAATTCAACACCCATTTATGATAAAAACTCTCCAGAAAGTGGGCATAGAGGGAACCTACCTCAACATAATAAAGGCCATATATGACAAACCCACAGCAAACATCATTCTCAATGGTGAAAAATTGAAAGCATTTCCTCTAAGATCAGGAACGAGACAAGGATGTCCACTCTCACCACTATTATTCAACATAGTTCTGGAAGTCCTAGCCACGGCAATCAGAGAAGAAAAAGAAATAAAAGGAATACAAATTGGAAAAGAAGAAGTAAAATTGTCACTGTTTGCGGATGACATGATACTATACATAGAGAATCCCAAAACTGCCACCAGAAAACTGCTAGAGCTAATTAATGAATATGGTAAAGTTGCAGGATACAAAATTAATACACAGAAATCTCTTGCATTCCTATACACTAATGATGAAAAATCTGAAAGAGAAATTATGGAAACACTCCCATTTACCATTGCAACAAAAAGAATAAAATACCTAGGAATAAACCTACCTAGGGAGACAAAAGACCTGTATGCAGAAAACTATAAGACACTGATGAAAGAAATTAAAGATGATACCAACAGATGGAGAGATATGCCATGTTCTTGGATTGGAAGAATCAACATTGTGAAAATGAGTATACTACCCAAAGCAATCTACAGATTCAATGCAATCCCTATCAAATTACCAATGGCATTTTTTATGGAGCTAGAACAAGTCATCTTAAAATTTGTATGGAGTCACAAAAGACCCCGAATAGCCAAAGCAGTCTTGAGGGAAAAAAATGGAGCTGGAGGAATCAGACTCCCTGACTTCAGACTATACTACAAAGCTACAGTAATCAAGACAATATGGTACTGGCACAAAAACAGAAACAGAGATCAATGGAACAAGATAGAAAGCCCAGAGATTAACCCACGCACCTATGGTCAACTAATCTATGACAAAGGAGGCAAAGATATACAATGGAGAAAACACAGTCTCTTCAATAAGTGGTGCTGGGAAAACTGGACAGCTACATGTAAAAGAATGAAATTAGAATACTCCCTAACACCATACACAAAAATAAACTCAAAATGGATTCGAGACCTAAATATAAGACTGGACACTATAAAACTCTTAGAGGAAAACACAGGAAGAACACTCTTTGACATAAATCACAGCAAGATCTTTTTTGATCCACCTCCTAGAGTAATGGAAATAAAAACAAAAATAAACAAATGGGACCTAATGAAACTTCAAAGCTTTTGCACAGCAAAGGAAACCATAAACAAGACGAAAAGACAACCCTCAGAATGGGAGAAAATATTTGCAAACGAATCAACGGACAAAGGATTAATCTCCGAAATATATAAACAGCTCATTCAGCTCAATATTAAAGAAACAAACACCCCAATCCAAAAACGGGCAGAAGACCTGAATAGACATTTCTCCAAAGAAGACATACAGACGGCCACGAAGCACATGAAAAGATGCTCAACATCACTAATTATTAGAGAAATGCAAATCAAAACTACAATGAGGTATCACCTCACTCCTGTTAGAATGGGCATCATCAGAAAATCTACAAACAACAAATGCTGGAGAGGGTGTGGAGAAAAGGGAACCCTCTTGCACTCTTGGTGGGAATGTAAATTGATACAGCCACTATGGAGAACAATATGGAGGTTCCTTAAAAAACTAAAAATAGAATTACCATATGACCCAGCAATCCCACTACTGGGCATATACCCAGAGAAAACCGTAATTCAAAAAGAGTCATGTACCAAAATGTTCATTGCAGCACTATTTACAATAGCCAGGTCATGGAAGCAACCTAAATGCCCATCAACAGACGAAT
The DNA here is from genome assembly GCF_965194805.1 of Balaenoptera borealis. Lineage (NCBI taxonomy): Eukaryota > Metazoa > Chordata > Mammalia > Artiodactyla > Balaenopteridae > Balaenoptera > Balaenoptera borealis. The sequence goes on from NC_138871.1 coordinate 27,590,925, forward strand.
GGATAAAGAAGATGTGGTACATATATACAATGGAATATTACTCAGCCATAAAAAGGAACGAAATTGAGTCATTTGTTGAGAAGTGGATGGATCTAGAGACTGTCATACAGAGTGAAGTAAGTCAGAAAGAGAAAAACAAATATCGTATATTAATGCATGTATGTGGAACCTAGAAAAATGGTACAGATGAGCCGGTTTGCAGGGCAGAAGTTGAGACACAGATGTAGAGAATGGACATATGGATACCAAGGGGGGAAAACTGCGGTGGGGTGGGGATGGTGGTGTGCTGAATTGGGCGATTGGGATTGACATGTATACACTGATGTGTATAAAATTGATGCCTAATAAGAACCTGCAGTATAAAAAAACAAACAAACAAAACAACTAATACTAAACTTTCATTGGGTTATTTGTATGGAAATATGTTAATATAAATGTTTCAGACATTACATGAAATTTCTAAAAATCTTATATGTTCTGGTATAATGTTATAAGTAATAATCCTAGTTATTACTTTAAAATGTATATCTCAGAAATAACTAATTTTCTTGTCAACTGCATTATTATGAACTTTCATCAAATCTTTAACTGTGGTCATTTTTAAGTCTTTTGTCATTTACAGACAGTTCTGGGTGTACTCTGATGCTTTTGCAAATATGTTCCTATAAAAGGGTTTCATCTTCAAGAAATTCATGGAAAAGACTCTGACAAGTACAGGTTTCTGGTAACTGACTGTACTGCTGAACTGAATGAATAAGCATTTTCAGAACTCTAATGAAAAACTGATGAACTCAAAAAAGTGCTAACAAAAGATCATGATGAAAAAAAAAATTTAATTTCATGGGACTGAGTGAACTGATGAGTATGAGTATAATTTTTGTGACTTTCTGTCTGAATTAAAAAAAAAAAAATCCCACAAGGACTCAGAGGCAAAGAATATACAAATCAATTTTCACTGCAAAGTAAAGGAGCTGTTACAGTGGAGGATTACAGGACTGAATGTCAATATTATGACATAGTATGAAAAAAAAAAAAAAAACAGGCCGATTTCATACCAGTCTTCACAATCATGTTCATATATGGAGAGAAACAACAGTCCAAAAAAATGAAATCATACTATGTATATTGTTTTCAAGCTCTGCACTTAGTATATCATAGACATCTTTCTATGCAGTAAATAAAGATTTATGTAGTCATTGTTAATAGATTTATGGGTTCCATTGTATAAATATAATATTTAGTTAGTTCCTAATGACAGATATTTAAGTTTTTTTGGAATTTTTCTTTATGATAATCTGCACTTCGATGGGTAGTCTTGTTACATCTTTCTGAATTTTTCAATTTCCTTGAGAAACATTTCTAAACATGGAATTTCTGGGTTACCAAGTAGGCACATTAAAAATGTTTAAGCCACACTACTAAATTGTCCTTCTGAAATGTTGATTCAATTATTTGTTCACCAGTAATGTGCAATATTATTTTGGTCAATACCTGCCAATAGCATTCTTGTTAATACTTGCCACATAGGCCAGAAATATGGTATCTATCCTGATCCACATTTCTTTAATCACATGGAGTTTTTAGTTTCTTTTGTGTGTTTATCGACCGTATTTCTTCTTTTTTGAACTGCCTATCTTATCGTTAACCCAGGTTTCCTTTGATATGCTAATGCTTTTTTTCCCCTGATCATGTGTACCCAGGACAGGTACATTTGAGGGGTTAAGAGTGAATATAAGGGAATAAGTGCAACTGCCTGCTTGTTCTTCCCTTCTTCCTTTGATTACACCTACTCTTTCTTTGACTCATTCTTTCTGTGCCTCTCTCTGCCACAATTACTGAGCCTGTGCTCTAGAGCCTGCGAGCCACAACTACTGAGCTCACGTGCCACAACTACTGAAGCCTGCATGCCTAGAGCCCGTGTGCCACAACAAGAGGAGCCACGGCAATGAGAAGCTCCCGCACCACAATGAAGAGTAGCCCTCGCTCACCACAACTAGAGAAAGCCTGGGCGCAGCAATGCAGGCCCAACGCAGCCAAAAATAAATAAATTTATAAAGAAACAAGTGGAAGAAAGGAAGGAAAAAAAGAAGGGAAAGAGAAAGAATTTATTTTGCCAGAAGGTTTACCCATTTTAGTCAATAAAGAATTTGTACTCTCACTCTAGAGAAAATTTAAAAAGAACATGGACTTAATGAAATGGATCCAAGATAAGCTAGGACAATACAGGGAGACTAAAAGGTAGTTGACAAATTAACACACTTCATCCAAAAATTAATGAATGTCTGCCATGTGTTGGAAAACCAAGGACAGGTACCAAAGGAAAAAGACTGACAGAAATGAAGGGAGACATAGACAATTCAATAGTAATAGCTGGAGACTGCAATAGTACACTTTCAAAATGGATAGAAAAACTCGACAGACCAATAAGGAAATAGAAGGCTTGAACAACACTATAATCCAACTAGACCTAAAGACATATACATAATACTCCAACCAACAGAAGCAGAATACACATTCTTCTGAGGGCACATATAATGTTCTCCAGGAGAGACCATGTGCTAGGCCATAAAACAAGTCACAATATATTTACAAATTATACAAAGTATGTTTTCTGACCACAATGGAATGAAACTAGAAATCAATAAGGAAATTTGGGAAATTCAAAAATATAGAGAAATTAAATGACACACTCTTAACTACCAATGTTCAAAGAAGAAATCACAAGGGCAATTAGAAAATACTTTGAGATGAATGAAAACGAAAGCAAAACATCCCAAAACCTTTGGGATGCAGTGAAGGCAGAGCTTACAGATATTTGTATCTGTAAATGTCCATATTAAAAGAAGAAAGATTTCGAAACTATAACCTCACCTTCAACCTTAAGAAACCAGAAAAAGAAGACCAAATAAAACCCAAAGCAGGCAAAATGAAGGAAATTATATAGATTAGAATGAAAATAAATGAATCAGAGAATCAAAAAAAGAGAAAAATCAAAGAAATCAAAAGTTGGTTCTTGGAAAAGGTCAACAAAAACGGACAAATCTTTAGCTAGAATTCACCAAAAGCAAAAAGGGGAAAACTCAAATCATTTACATTAAGAATGAACCAGGGGATGTTACTACCAATCACACAGAAATTAAAAAGGATCATAAGGGAATATTATGAACAATCACATGTCAACAAATTAGGTAACCTAGATGAAATAGACAAATTCCTAGAAAAACAACCTAGCAAAACTGACCCAAGCAAAAATAGAAAATCTGAACAAACCTATAATAAGGACAGAGGCTGAGTCAGTAATCAGAAAACACCCCCCAAAGAAAAGCCCAGGCCCAAACTGGTGAATTCTAACAAACATTTAAAGTAGAATTAACAACAACCATTCACAAACTCAAAAAACAACATCATCATCAAAACAAAATGAGAAGAAGGATTACTTCCCAATTCTTTCTATAAGGAGATTATTACCCTGATAAAAAAAGGCAAAGATACAGTAAAACTACAGACCAATACCCCTTATGAATATAGAAGAAAAATCCTCAACAAAATGCTAGCAAACTGAATCCAGCAACACAGAAGAGGGATTATACATTAAAACCAAGAGGAATTTATCCCAGGAAGGCAAAGTTGGTTCAATATATGATTATCAATCAACGTAACATACCATCTTCATAAAGAAAACATAGGATCATTTCATTATACATAGAAAAAGCATATGGCAAAACCCAAAACCCTTCCATAATAAAAACACTCAACAAAACAGGAATAGAAGTTCCTCAACCTGATAAAGGGCATTTATAAAAAAACTCACAGCTAACATCATGCTTAATGACCAGAAAGATTTCTCCTTAAAATCAGGAACAAGACAAGGATACTCATTCTTTTTTTTTTTTTTTTAAATATGGAATGCTTCACGAATTTGTGTATCATCCTTGCGCAGGGGCCATGCTAATCTTCTCTGTATCGTTCCAATTTTAGTATATGTGCTGCCGAAGCGAGCACGGATACTCATTCTTAACACTTCTATTCAACACGGTACTGGAGGTTCTAGCAAGGGCAACTAGGCAAGAAAAAGAGATAAATGACATGATATCGGAAAGAAGAAGGAAAACTATCTCTATTTGCAAATGACACAATATTTTACATAGAAAACACTAAGGAACACACATACACAAATTACTCAAACTTATAAGCAAGTTCAGCAAAGTTGCAGGAACCAAAATACATACAAAAACCAGTAATATTCCTGTACCACAAGGAAAATTCCCAAAATGAACTTAAGAAACCAATACTAGTTACACTGGTATCAAAAAGAATAAAATACTCAGGGATACTTTTAACAACAGAAGTGCCAAACTACAAAGAAGTGGAACCCACAAACATCGTTGAAGAAATTAAAGATGACCTAAATAAATGGAAAAACACCCCAGTTCATGGATTAGAAGATTTAATATCGTTATGACAGCAGTACTCCCTAAATTTTTCTACAGTTTCAATGCAATCCCTACCCAAGATTCAAGTTGTCTTTTTTTTTTTTCTTTTTGGCAGAAATTGACAAGTTGATCTGAATATTCCTATGACCTAAGAATAGATAAAACAATCTTGAAAAAGAAAAAACAAAGTTGGAGGATTCACACTAATTAGACAGTGTGGTAGTGGCATAAAGAGTGACATATAGATCAATAAAATAGGGTTTATAGTCTAGAATAAACCCTTACATTTATAATCAATCGCTTTTTTTTCATTTTTTAAGTTTATTTTTATTTTTCTGATTTTTTTTTCTTATGATCAATTGATTTTTGCCAAGGGTGCCCAGACAATTCAATGGAAGAAAGAATAGTCTTTGCAACAAATGGTACTAAGACACTGGATATCCACAGGCAAAAGAATAAAACTGTACTACCTCAATGCCACATACAAAAGTTAACTAAAAAATGATCATAGAATTAAAAGTAAGAACTAAAATTATAAAACTTTTAGAAGAAAACAAAGAGTCAATATTTTGTAACCTTGGGTTAGACAATAGTTTTAGATATGACATGAAAAGCACAAGTGACAAAAGAAGAAACAGACAAATTGTACTTTGTCAAAATTAAAACTTTTGTACCACAAGTAAAATCATCAAGAAAGTGAAAAGGACGGCACAGAATGAAAGAACATGTTTGCAAAACATATCCTAATAAGGGACTTGTATTCAGAATAGACAAAGAAACAGAACTCAGTAATAAAATGACAAATAAGCCAATTTTAAAATGGGCAAAGGATTGGAATAGACGTTTCTCTAAAGGTAAACAAATGGCCAATAAGCATATGAAAAGATGCTCAACATCTTAGTCATTAGCGAAATGCAAATTAAAATCATTAAAAAGTGAGATACCTCTTCACACCCATTAAGATAGCTATTCTCAAAAGACAGACAACAACTGTTGATGAGGATGTAAACAAACTGAAATATGATCCAGGTGGGAATATAAAATGATGCAGCCACTTTGGAAGACACTTTGGCAGTTACTCAGAAGCTTAAACAGAGTTACCATATGATCCAGCAATTCTACTCCTAGGTATATACGTAAGAAAATTGAAGGAACACGTCCACACAAAAACCTGTACATTAAGGTTTACAGCAGCATTTTTCATAATGGCCAAAAAAGCAGAAACAATCCACATGTCCAACAACTCATGAATAAACATGTTGTATATGTATTTGAAATACTGTTTGTTACTGTTCATAACAAACAACAAGTACTGATTCCTGCTACAAAATGGATGAACCTTGAAAATATTAAGTAAAAGAAGCCAGAAACAAAAGGCCACATATTGCATGATTTGCTTATACAAAATGTGCCCAAAAGGCAAATCCATAGATACAGAAAGTAGCTTAATGGTTGAAGGCTAGGAAATGACTGTGAAGGGGCACAGGGTTTCTTTTTGGTATGACAAAAAGTTCTGGAATTAGTGGTGACAGTTGTATAACCTCCTCTGAATATACTGAAAACCACAGAGTTGTATACTTTACAAGAATGAATTGTAAGGTATGTAAATTTTATTTTTAAAAAATCAATAGAGATTGACCAACGCTGAGACATACCCTGGGAAAGTAAGAAAACTTAAATTTTAAAAACACAACAACAGTCCAGGATCCAATAGGGAAAAAATATTAGGGTTGCCTCTGGCACAGAAATATTAATTGTATGTGCCCAGAAAGGGGGAGCAAATCTGACTGAGTTTTGAATTAAAGATTATTATTCAAAAGTTTTATACCCAAACAAGTCGTTATTCCTATACAAAGGTTACAGAATGATAATCTCAAATTTATAAGAACTGAAGAGATGCTCACTCCTGAACAACTGTTGAAAAATCTAGCTAAACAATAAAATTATTTAAATTAATAAACTCACAAACAGTTACACTGAAAAGACTCATGATATTGACCCTCTTTAAAAAACACATTAAATGGTGATTTTGCTTATAACATGGAAGAAAAATGCTATACTTCTTAAAAATAAAGCTAATCAATACAGTAGTAATACTACCATAATGAACTGAGACAACATTCACAAAATTAACGAATATTGTTATGTTGGGGGAAGTGTGTGTAGGTGGAGAGTGGGGAGAAGTAGGGCAAGTGCAACCAGTTTCTTAATTTTTTATATAATGGAGTCAATAGATACTATTTCATATCTGAGTGGTACATTGAGACAGTGGCTTAAGCATATTTGTTAATTACATGGCTGCTAAGTTAGCAAAAACACAACTCAAAGAAAATCATATAGCAATAAAAAAAATTGAAAACAATAAGAAATCATTAAAAATGATAAGAAACCCTGAAGAACCAAAACAATTTTGAAAGAGAACAACAAAGTTGGAGGATTCACACTTCCTGATTTCAAAACAGTAATACAATAACAGTGTGGTACTGGCATAAAGATAAATAGATCAATGGACTAGAATAGAGAGCCAAGAAATTAACCTTTGTGCCACATGGTCAAATGATCTCTGACCCTTGACAAGGGGCCAAGACCATTCAACAGGAAAAGAGCAGTCTCCTTAACAAATGGTGCTGGGAAAACTGGATATGCACATGCTCTTAAAAAGAATGAAATGGGGGGAAAAAAAAAAAGAATGAAGTTGGAGCCTTATCTTACATCGTATACAAAAATTACCTCAAAATGGATTAAAGACCTAAAACCATAACATTCTTGGAAGAACACACAGGGGAAAAGCTTCATGGCATTGGACTTGGTAATGACTTCTTAGATATGACACCAAAAGCACAGGCAGCCAAAGTAAAACTCGACAATTGGGACTACATCAATATTAAAAATTTCTGGGCATCAAAGGACACAATCAACAAAGGTGAGAAGGCAACCCACTGATTGGGAGAAAAATTTATAAATCATATATCTGATAAGAGGTTAATACTCAGAATATGTAAAGAACTTCTACAACTCAATGACCAAAAAATAACGCGATCCAAGAATGGGCAAAGTACTTGAATAGACATTTCTCCAAAGATGATATACAAATGGCCAAGAAGTATATAAAAAGATGCTCAATATAATCATGAAAGAAATGCAAATCAAAAACATATCACTTCATACACACTAGGATGCCACTATAAAAAAAAAACAGAAAATAACAAGTGTTGACAAAGATGTGGAAAAAGTGGAACCATTGTGTGCTGTTGGTGGGACTGTAAAATGGGCAGCTGCTGTGGAAAACAGTAGGGTGGTTCCTCAAATAATTAAAAATAGAACTACCATATAATCCAGCCATTCCACTTCTGGATATGTAACCCCCATAATTGAAAGCAGGATCTTGAATGGATATTTGTACACTCATGTTCATAGCAGCATTATTCACAATGGTCTAAAGGTGGAAGCAACACAAGTATCTATTAACGGATGGATGAATGAATGAACAAACAAAATGTGGTATATACATACAACGCAGTATCATTCAGTCTTAAAAAAAAGACAGTCCTGTCAGATAGTACAACACTGATGATCCTTGAGGACATTATGCTAAGTGAAGTAAACTTGTTACTTAAAGACAAATACTGTATTCCAATTACGTGAGGTACCTAGAGTAGTCAAATTCTTAGAATGGTGGTTGCCAGGGGCTTGAGCATAAGGTGGAATGGGGAGTTGCTATTTGAGTCAATGTAGAAATTCAGTTTTGCAAGATGAAAAGAGTTCTAGAGATGGGTGACGGTGATGTCTGCACAACAATATGAATGTATTTAATACCATTAAACTACACCATGCACAAAAACAAATTCAAAATGGATTAAAGACTTAAATGTAAGAACTGAAACCACAACCAAAAAAAGAGACAAAACTTCTTGAAGAAAACATAGGCACTAAGCTCTTTGACACTGATCTTAATAATTTTTTTTTGCATATGTCTCCTCAGGCAAGGGAAACAAAACCAAAAATAAACAAATGGGACTACATCAAACTAAAGAGCTTTTCCACAGTGAAGGGAACTATCATCTACTGAATGGGAGAAGATATCTGCAAGCAATCTATCTGATAAGAGGTTAATACCCAGAATATACAAAGAACTCATACAACTCAACATCAAAAACCCAAACAACCTGATTTTTAAAAATGGGCAAAGGATCTGAATAGACATTTTTGCAAAGAAGACATACAGATGGCCAAGAGGCACATGAAAAGATGCTCAACATCATTAATCATCAGGGAAATGAAAATCAAAACCACAATGAGATATCACCTCCCACTTGTCAGAATGGCTATTAGCAAAATACAACAAGTACTGGCAAGGATGAAGAGAAAAGGGAACACTCGTGCACTGTTGGTGGGAATGTAAATTGGTGCAGCCACTATGGAAAACAGTTTGGAGGCTCCTCACAAATTAAAAACAGAACTATCACATGATCCAACAATTAACATATGGGTATTTTTCTGAAGAAAACAAAAACACTCATTCGAAAAGGTATATACACCCCTATGGTCACTGCAGCATTATTTACAATAGCCAAGATATGGAAGCAACCTAAATGCCCATGGATAAAGAAAATGTGGTGTATATATTTATGAAATGGAATATTGCTCAGCCATAAAAAGAATGAAATCTTGCCATTTGCAACAACATGGATGGACCTAGAGGGTATTATGCTAAGTGAAATCTAAAAACCAAAACAAACAAACATAACAAAACAGAAACAGAGTTATAGATAGAAAACAAACAGGTGGTTGTCAGAGGGGAGGTGGTGAAGGGAGGAAAGAAATAAGTGAGGGAGATTAAGAAGTCCAAACTTCCATTTGTAAAATAAATGAGTCACGGGTATTAAGTGTACAGTGTGGGGAATACAGTCAATAACTATGTAATATCTTTGCATAATGACATATCGTAACTAGACTTACCGTGGTGTTTGAAATGTATAGAAATATCAAATCACTATTTTGTGCACAGGAACTAACAGAATGTTGTAGATTAATTATACTTCAGAAACAAGATAACAAACTCATAGAAAGAGATCAGATTTGTGGTTAACAGAGGCAATGGGTGGGGGGAGGGAGTGGGAATTGGTTGAGGGCAGTCAAACTTCCAGTTATAAGGTAAACAACTCTTAGGGATGTAATGTACAACATGATAAATAAAACTAACACTGCTGTATATTACAGATGAAAGTGGTTAAGAGAGTAAATCCTAAGAGTTCTCATCACAAGGTAAATATTTTTTTCTATGTCTTTAATTTTGTATCTGTATGAGATGATAGATGTTCACTAAACTTACTGTGATAATCATTTCATGATGTATGTAAGTCAAATCATTATGCTGTACTCAAACAAACAGTGCTGTATGTCAATTAAATCGATAAAACTGGAAGAAAAATAAATAAACTAGAATTACAAAGAAAAAATGGTTAAGATGATAAATTTTGTTATGCATATATTATCACAATTAAAAATAATAAAGAAAAAGAAAGAAAACACGAGAATCAAATACTTAGGAATGAGTTTAGACAAGAAGGTGTAACACTTGTACATTGGCAACTACAAGGCCTTACTGGAAGAAATTAAAGACCTAAATAAATTGAAAAACATCCTGTGTTCATCGGCTGGAAGACAATGTTGTTAAGATGGCAATAAACCCCAAAGCAAGCTACATATTAAATGCAATTAACATAAAATTCCCAACAACCTTTTCAGCAGAAATGAAAAAAAGCTGATCCTAAAATTCATATGGAGACACAAGGGCCCTGATTGGCCAAAACAGTCTTTAAAAAGAACAAAGTTGGAAGACTCATACTTCTCAATTTTAAAACTTACAACAAAGCTCCAGTAACCAGATCAGTGCAGTAATGGCATATAGATCGGCATATAGATCAATGGAACAGAACTGAGAGCCTAGAAATAAACCCTCACATCTATGGTCAACTGATTTTTGACAAGGGTGCCAAGACCATTCAATGGAGAAAGAACCGTCTCAACAGCTGATTTTGGGACAATTCCATGTGGAAAGAATGTTTGACCCCTACCTCATACCATATAAATAAATTAACTCAATATACATCCAAGATGCAAATGAAAGAACTAAAAGTATAAAATTCTTGAAAGAAAATATACGGACAAATCTTCATGACTTTGGATTTGGCAATGGTTTCTTAAATATGACACCAAAAGCACAAGCAACAAAAGAAAAAATAGGTACACTGGGGCTTCACTGAAAGTAAACTGCTGTGCTTCACAAAACAGTAGTAAGTGAGTGAAAACACAACCCAGAGAGTGGAAGCAAATATTTGCAAATTACACATCTGATAAGATTCCACAATCCAGAATATATAAAGAACTCTTACAACTCAAAAACAAAAAGGCCAAACAACTTAATTAAAAAGTGGGCAGGGACTTCCCTGGTGGCTCAGTGGTTAAGAATCCACCTGACAACGCAGGGTTCAAGCCCTGGTCCAGGAAGATCCCACATGCCACGGAGCAACTAAGCCCAGGCGCCACACTACTGAGCCTGCGCTCTAGAGCCCACGAGCCACAACTACTGAGCCAGCAAGCCACAACTACTGAAGCCCACGCATCTAGGGCCCGTGCTCTGCAACGAGAGACGCCACCGCAATGAGAAGCCCACACGCCACAACGAAGAGTAGCCCCCGCTCGCCACAACTAGAGAAAGCCTATGCACAACAACGAAGACCAAATGCAGCCAAAAATTAATTAATTAACTAAATTTTAAAAATGGCCAACAAGCACATAAAAAGATACTTAACATCATTAGTCATTATGCAAAGGGAAAGGCAAAACAAACCACAATCAAAATGACAGTGAGTATGAGATACCACTTTGTACCTACTGGGATGGCAAAAAAAAAAAAAAAAAAAAGTAAACAAAGAGTGTTGGTGAATGTGGAGAAATTGGAACCCTTAGAAATTGCTGCTGGGAATGTAAAATGGTGTGGCCACTGTGAAAAACAGTTTGATGGTTCCTAAATAAGCTTAAAATAAAACTACCAAATGACCCAGCATTTTCAACTCTTACTTGCATACCCAAAAGAACTGTATGTAGGTGTTCAAATAAAAACTTGTACACAGATGGTCATATCAGGTCTATTCACAATAGCCAAAAGGTAGAAACAACCTAAATGTTCATGAATGGATGAACACATAAATAAAATGTGTCTAAACATATAATGAAATATTATTCAGCCATAAAAAGCAATGAAGTACTGACAGATGCTGGGACATGGATAAATCTCAGAAAGATTATTCTAGAGTCAAAGAAGACTGACACAAAGGCCACATATGATATGATTCCAATTAAATGAAATAACCAGAATAGGCAAGGTCACAGAGGCAAAAAGTAGATTAGTGATTGACAGGGGCTGGTAGGAAGGGGGAATAGAGAGTAACTGCTTAATGGGTATGAGGTTTCCACTAGGGTGATGAAAAAGCTCTGGAACTAGATAGTGGTGATAGTTGTAAGACACTGTGAATATACTCAGCGCCACTGAACTGCATACTTTAAAATGATAAAACTGTAAACTTTGTTACGTATATGTATTCTAGTACACACACCAAAAACCCCTCTATCTGCATCCTTTCCCCCTACCTCCTCTATGGAACAAAAAGCCTCAATCTGTGTCTGTCCCAATTTTTGGCTTACTTTAAAAAAGAGTCTTATTGTACTATTTATATGTGTAATTACTGTCATTTAATACCTACCAAAAACTCAATTGAGAAATAATATTTATGGTTAAATGTCTGAATGTTTTGTGCCTTCTTTCAGCTAAACTAGTGGTCTCCAAATTGTTTTGATCATGGGGTCCCACTGATAAAATATTTTTGAGTACAAACTACTAAAGTAGATACTTATTTATAAATTATATATTATTGCTGTACTCATGCCCTGTAAAACATATACAAAAATATAAATTTTAAAAGGTTCATACTCCAATGAACCATTTTGCAAGTATCCCTATTTGGAGAGCACCTCTCCAAATCAATTTTATCTTGGGTTAAAGTAATGGTCTGCATTTACTGACCCCTTGAAATCTGCCTTTATGGAATTCCCTAAACTAAGGCCCTATTAGCCTTACATGATTGTTGTTACTGAGAATGTACTGTAAGGACGCCGTTGAGGATTTTGTTACACCACAACGCCTTCTTTATGAGGACAGACGAGAGAAATTTAAGAAGTCTCAGTACCAGAAATATCTGTAATGCTTTTGAAAATTTCGCTTGCTTTTATATTCGAGTTATGTAAGTGATCACAAAATTCTAGCAACACTAATTGCTAGAAAACATAAAGCAAAATTTGTGGCTCATTTTTAGCAACCACATCCACAAGGTATCAACTTGCCTTCCCGTCACTCTTAATTCTTCATGTATTTATTTTTCAAATCATGTTGTAGCTCACCCCTCCCTGGCTTCAGTCTAATTTTCCATCATTCCAATTCTTCATTTACTTAAAAAACAATCATATCATATTACTTATATATGTATGTGTCTGTGTGTGTGTGTGTGTGCGCGCTTAAAAGCACCTCAAAATTTCTTAAAAGACAGGAAGGAATGAATAAACAAAAACCAACAGGCAAAAAAACCAGGCAATATTGTTCAGAATGGAGGTCATTCTAAACTTGAAGCTCCCCTGTACCAAAGGTATAGACTTTGCAGATTTTGAAGCATTTAGCAGCAAAGCCTTTCATCCAAAGGGTAATTCGTAAATGAGTGTTGATGAAAAGCATGACGACTCAAACAGCACTGTACTACACTTTCTCACTCTTTTCCAGCTGGTAAGAAATGTTATAGTGAGGAAAGGGCAATTGGCTATTTTTCACCTGTGTGCAAAGCTTAACTAAAAAGTCCATGAAAAATGCAGTCACATTGCCAGATGGAATTTGTAGCCATGTACCTGGATGTGTTTCCTTCTGGTGTGCTCTGAAGTAATTTGGGGGTAACCTGTATTCAATGGTTTCTTGTTTTTCTCGCTCCGCTTCTCAAGGTATCTCCTCTGATGGTCGGTGATGCTGCTGTCTAGTTTAATTCGCCTGGGTGACAAACAAACTCTTTCATGGCCAAAAGCATGGCTCAGTCAGTCGGGCAGTATCAATGGTGGAAATAGAGCTGCTGCCCCTCTCATGCAGAGTCACTTCCTTATCTGTTTGGGTCAATATATCTGATTCCACAGAAGTGGTGGTGGAAAGGATGTTGGCGGCAGTATCTGTGAGCAGCTCACTCTCCTCTGAGTGTCTAGAATCTGAAGAAGTGTTATTTATATAATGAAAACCTGGCTGTTTTCTCAGAATATATTTATCAAATTTAATCTGTTCAATTGTAATCTGATTGGCCCTCCCAGCTTGATGAGTAGAAAGAACCTTGTTTTTTTTTTAAGATCGCCTGTGTTTTTACGGCATTTCTCCAGGCTTTTATACCGTTTGTTTTTCTGAAGCTTGCTGTTCTGCTGTTGCTGTCTACCACTCCATTCCTTAACATCTTGTTCCCCCTTGCTATCATCCTGTGTACTTTCTGAGGGCTGGAGAGAATGTGTGATGGGACGCTGAAGAAGTTTAGCCAAACGATCAAGTCGCTCCACCAAGGAAAGTTCCTTCTTGGCACTGAACTCAGGAGGTTTCTGTTGCCTCTGTCGCTCCTGATACCTGTTCCAGAGTTCATTTAAACTCACAGTGTGCTGAGTTGTTAACTCTGGGGTGGCCTTATGATCCCTTTTTAGGTCATTAACTTGTTTGTCATATTTTGGAAAATCTCTAGCCTGACTTTTAGTAGTATGCTGTACTTCTTTGTTTTCCAAGCTTACATTGATACTGAGGCTCTCTATTCTGGTATAATCTGACTTTGTCTTTGCCACATTTTGATAAGAGGAAGGAAGACAAGTGTGTTCTCTTTGTTTGTCTGGATGATGCTGAAAGGAATCTTTCCAAGAATGCCTCATGAAAACTCTTCTTCCTAAGGATTCATGGCAAAAATCTTGATCACTTGGTAGGTGCACTGGATGATGAAAGTAAAACTTAGCTGACCTGAAGACAGAATGGGTGGTATTTTCAAATTCTGAATGACATCTGGACTCTGAAAAGGTGAAAAAAAAAAAAAAAAGATTTTGAAGGACTTTCAAAATATTTGCATTCCCTTTAGAAATAGTATTCACATTTAATTCTTTAGATACAAAACAAAGACTGAAGGAAAGAATGGTCTATATAAAGATTCAGAAAATTCACTGCCTGGACAAAGGATTCATGCCTTGTGCCTAGTGGCTAGATTGGCATGGTAATAGTTTAAGAGACTCAGGATCAAAAGACCCAGATTCTGGGCTGGATTCTGCCACAGACTGGCTGTGTGACCTTGAGGAGGGCATTTAGGTTCTTGGGATTGTAACAGCAGCTGCTATGTATTACTGCTTGCTATGTGTGGGCTATTATGATATATGCTCTATATCTGTTTTTTCCCCTCTTATCAAACTGAGAGAGAGGTATTATTAATCTCATTTTCAGCTAAGAAACCTGAGACTTTATTTTTATCATCAGTAATTAAATGGATGGAATTTTTAAAACTCCAACTCTTTGTATGTTTTAGAGCCTTGAAAAATTCTTTTTTCTGAACCATCTTCACACCCCCTCCATTTTTTTTATTGTGGTAAAATACACCTACTATAATTTACCATCTTCCATCTTCACATTTTGACAGTCATTCTATATCAAAATAGGCATTTTAAGATGTAGAACATCTTAACAACTATAAACCATAATTGCAAACGTTAATTCAGTTTCCATACACATTTTTAGAGTTCTAAGTCATGGAAGAAACAGACATACATATGAAACACAGTATCACTTGTAACTATGGGATCCATTTTACCTTCTCTATAGATTATTGGTAATCAGAATTTTCACAAAATACTCTGGGAATCCCTAAGACAATTTCCCGAAAATATAGTGGGATACATGGAGTCTGCTTTTATATCTAAAGGATAAAAAGACTCTCAAACCTCCCAATGAACAAAAGTCCAGGACCAGGTGGCTTCACTGCTGAATTCTACCGAACACTTAAGGAAGGATTAATATGAAAGATTCTCAAACTCTTCCAATAAGCAGAACAGGAGAGAACACTTCCAAACTTATTTTATAAGGCCCACATTACCCTGTTATCCAGACGTTACCTAGATACCCAGTGTAGATACACTACAAAAAAATTACAAGCCAATATCCCTGATGAACATAGATGCAAAAAGAAACCAAACAAAACATTAGCACACCAAATTCAATAATATATTAAAAGGATTATACACTATGATCAAGTGGGATTTATTCCAGGAATGCAAGGATGATTCAACATCTTACAAATCAATCAATGTGGTACATGACACTAACCAAATAAAGGACAAAAATCATATAGTCAATAGATGTAGAAAAAGCATTTGAGAAAACTCAAAATCCATTCATGATAAAAACTCTCACCAAAGTAGGTATACAGGAAACATAGCTCACGACCATTTCTGACAAGACCATAGCTAACATACTCAATGTTGAAAAATGGAAAGCATTTCCTCTAAGATCAGGAACAAGACAAGGATATCCACCGGCATCACGTTTATTGAACACAGTATTGGAAGTTCTAGCCAGAGCAATTAGGCAAGAAAAAGAAACAAAAGGCACCCAAATCAGAAGAGAAGCAAAATTGTCACTATGTGAAAATGACATGGTTTTAGATATAGAAAACCCTAAAGACGCCACCAAAAAAACTGTTACAACTAAAACATTCAGTAAAGTTGCAGTATACAAAATTATTTAACAGACAAAGATCTGTTGCATTTCTATACATTAATAATAAACTGCCAGAAAAACAAATTAAAACAATCCTGTTCATAATTGCATCAAAAGAATAAAATACCTAGGAATAAATTTAACCAAGGAGGTGAAAGACCTGTATACTGAAAACATTGATGAAAAAAGCTGAAAAAGACATGAACAAATGGGAAAATATTCTGTGTTCACAGATTGGAAGAATTAATATTGTTAAAATGTCCATACTACTCAAAACAATCTACAGATTCAATGCAATCCCTATCAAAATTCCAATGGCATTTTTCACAAAAATTGAACAATCCTAAAATTTGTATGTAACCACAAAAGACTCCAAATAGCCAAAGCAATCTTTAAAAAGTAGAAGAAAACTGTAGGCATCACACTTCCTGATTTCAAACTATATTACAAAGCTACAGTAATCAAAATGGTATAGTACTGACATAAAAACAGACATGTAGATCAATGGAAAAGAATAGAGAGACCAGAAATAAACTCACACATATAAGGTCAATTACCTTATGACAAAGCAGCCAAGAATATACAATGGGGAAAGGATAGTCTCTTCAATAAATGGTACTGGGAAAACTCGATAGCCACATGCAAAAGAATGAAACTGAAGCGTTATCTTACACCATACACAAAAATCAATTCTAAATGGATTGAAGATTTAAATGTAAGGTCTGAAACCATAAAATTCCTAGAAGAAAACATAGGCAGTAAGAGCTTTGACACTGGTGTTAGCAATAATTTTTTGAATTTGACGCCCAAAGCAAAGACAACAAAAGCGAAAGTAAATAGTAGGAGTACATCCAACTGAAAGGCTTCTGCACAGCAAAAGAAACCATCAGACTACTGAATGGAAGAAGATATTTGCAAATGACATATCTGACAAGGGGTTAACATCCAAAATAGACAAAGAATTCAACTCAAATAAAAACAAACAAACAAACAACCCAATTAAAAAATGAGGGCACAGGATCTTAATAGACATTTTTGTGAAGAAGACATACGAATGGCTAACAAATACAGGAAAAGATGCTCAGCACCAATAATCATCAGGGAAATGTAAACCAAAACCACAATGAGATATCACCTCACACCTGTTAGAATGGCTATCATCAAAAAGACAAGAAATAACAAGCATTAGTGAGGTTATGGAGCTAAAGGTTCCTTTTTCTGTGCACTGTTAGTGAGAATGTAATTGGTGTTGCCACTATGGAAATCAGTATGGAGGTTACCCAAAGAGTTAAAATGCAACTACCATACGATCCAGCAATTCTGCTTCTGGGTCTACACACAAAACAATTGAAAGCTTGGTCTTGGAGAGATATTCGTAGATCTGTGCTCACTGCAGCATTATTTAAAATAGCCAAGACATGGAAACCACCTAAGTGTCCACTGATGGATGAATAGATAAGGAAAGTGTGGTATGGGGGGGGTGGGAGGAATTGGGAGATTGGGACTGACATATATACACTATTGATACTATGTATAAAATAGATAACTGATGAGAACCTACTGTATATAGCACAGGGAATTCTACTCAATGCTCTGTGGTGACCTAAATGGGAAGGAAATCCAAAAAAGAGGGGATATATATATATATATATATATATATATATATATATATATATAGCTGGTTCACTTTGCTGTACAGTAGAAACTAACACAACACTGTAAAGCAACTATACTCCAATAAAAATTAAAACAAAACAAAAAAAAAGAAAATGTGGTATAGAGGAAAGTGGGCAAGATGGCAGAGTAAAAAGACCTTGAGCTCACCTCCTCTCACAAGCACACCAAAATCACAACTATCCGCAGAGCAACCAATAAAAAAAAAACGCACACACACAAAACACTGGAACCCACCAGAAAAGATCTCCTACACCAAAAGACATAAAGAAGGAACGGCAACAAAACCGGTAATAGGGGGAGACTCACAATATAATCAAATTCCATAACCCCTATGTAGGCAACGAAAACTGGAGAGTAAATATATTCCAGAGGTTCTCCCAGGTTGGGGGTCTGGCATTGTTGAGATGAGCCCACAGAGCATTTGGCTTTGAAGGCCAGAAAGGCTTAATTGCAGGAGCCCCACAGGACTGGGGAAAATAGAGATATCACCCTTAAAGGGTGCACATGAAATCTCATATACCCTGGGACACAGGGCCAAAGAAGTAATTTGATAGGAGCCTGGGCCAGACCTACCTGCTCGTCTTGGAGAGTCTCCTGGAGCGGCAGGGGTTGGGGGAGGGTGGCTGCGGCTCACCCTGGGGACATAGACACTGGTGGCAGACATATTGGGGAATACTGTTGGTGGATGACATATTGGCTCATTAGCTCCAAAACCTGGCCCCACCCAACAGCCTGCAGGCAACAGTGCTGGGACGCCTCAGGCCAAAGAACTAACTGGGTCAGGACACAGCTCCACCCATTAGCAGACAGGCTGCCTAAAGACAAAAAAGCTCACAGCTGCCTTTGGACTAGCCCCTAGACATGGCCCAGCCCACCAGAGGGCCAGGACCCAGCACCACCCACCAGTAGACAGGCACAGGACTCTCCCACCAGGAAGCCAGGCCAAGCTTCTAGACCAGTCTCATTCACCAGGATGCAGGCACCAAAAGCAAGAAAACTATGATTCCTCAATGCAGGCCAGAGCCTACCCTGGGACCAGCTGGGCCTTGGACTGGCCCACTAGCAGGCCAAGGAAACCTTCAGGACACTCCAGACCCTGTACCCAACTGTGTCAGGAACCGACACCACCCCCTCAACAATCTGAAATGAGCTCTGGGATCCCAGGACCCTGCAGCTGGACTCCAGGGACCAGCTCTGCCTGCCAGTAGACCAGCACTAACCCCATGATCTGGCTTCAACTACCAGTGGGTAGGCAACAACCCTAGGGTCTTCAGGACCCTGACTCCACCCACCAGTGAGCCAGCATTAGCCCCGGGGCCCCTAGCATTCTGCAACCAGCCACGTTGTGACCAGGCCCTGCTAAACAGCAGCCAGCAGCATCCACACAAGGCAGGACCTGGCAACCAACCAGACTAGGGGCCTACCAGACTGCCCACATAGTTAGCCCACCACAACAGAAGGCCCAAGTAGCCCTCTTAGGGTGAACCCCTAGAGCACACAGCTTGGGTAACGAGAGGGGAGTGTGCTGCTGAAATGCACAGGACGCCTCCTACAGAGGGCCACTTCTCCAAGGTTGACAGATGTAACTTACCTACTACATACATAAAAATACAAATAGCAACTTATTGACAAAATGAGATGGCAGAGCAATATGTTTCAGATGAAGGAACAAGATAAAATCCCAGAAGAAGAACTAAGTGAAGTGGAAATAGGCAATCTACCCAAGAAATAGTTCAGAGTAATGATCATACAGATGATCAAAGAACTCAGGAGGAGAATGGATGCACAGAACGAGAAGTTATAAGTTTTAAGAAAAGAGTTAGAAAATGTAAAGAACAACCAGAGATGAAGAATACAATAACTGAAATGAAAAATACAGTGCAAGGAATCAAAGTAGACTAAAGGATTCAGAAGAATGGATCAGTGAGCTGGAAGACAGAGTAGTGGAAATCACTGCCACTGAACAGAAAAAAGATTTAAAAAAGAAAAGAAATGAGAACGGTTTAAAAGATCTCTGAGACAACATCAAGAGCACTAATATTCGCACTACAGGGGTCCCAGAAGAAGAGAGAAAGAGCCCGGGAACATATTTGAAAGAAAGAGCTCAGGAAAATATTTGAAGAGATAATAGCTGAAAACCTCCCTAACCTGGGAAAGGAAATAGTCATCCAAGTCCAAGAAGCGCAGAAAATCCCATACAGGATAACCCAAAGAGGAACATACCAAGACACGCTGTAATCAAAATGTCAAGAATTAAAGATACAGAGAATACTAAAAGCAGCAAGGGGAAAGCAGCAAATAACATACAAAGGAACTCCCATAAGACTATCAGTTGACTTTTCAGCAGGCACTCTGCAGGTCGGAAGGGACTGGCATGATATATTTAAAGTGATGAAAGGGAAGAACCTACATCCAAGAATACTCTACTCAGCAAGGCTCTTGTTCAGATTTGACAGAGAAATCAAAAGCTGTACAGACAAGCAAAGGCTAAAAGAATTCAGCACCACTAAACCAGCTTTACAACAAATGTTAAAGGAACTTCTCCAGGTGCAAAAGAAAAGGCCACAACTAGATATAAGAAAACTATGGAACAAAAAAGCTCACCAGTAAACATACAGTAAAGGTAGGAAATCATTCGCAAACAAAGCTAGCAGGAAGATTAAAAGACGAAAGTAGTAAAATCATCTGTATCCACGATAAGCAGTTAAGGGATACACAAAACAATTTGATGTAAAACATGACATAAAAAACAGTAATCATGAGGGGAGGAGAGTACACATGGAGGGTAATGGCAAATGCATTTGAAATTAAGACATCAGCAATTTAGAAGAATCACCATATGTATACAGAGACTGCTATACAATAACCTCAAGGTAACCACAAGCCAAAAATCTGTAACAGATACACACATACACAAAAAAGGAATCTAAACATAACACTGAAGATAGTCATCAAATCACAAGAGAAGAGAACAAAAGAAGGGGGAAAAAAAGACCTACAGAAACAAATCCAAAACAATTAACAAAATGACAGTACGAACATACATATCGATAATTACCTTAAACGTAAACAGACTGAATGCTCCAACCAAAAGACACAAACTGGCTGAATGGATACAAAAATAAGACCCGTGTATTTGCTGCCTACAAGAGACTCACTACAGATCTAGAGACACATACAGACTAAAAGTGAGGGGATGGAAAAGGTAGTCCACACAAATGAAAATCGAAAGAAAGCCAGAGTACCAATATTTATATTAGATGAAATCAACTTTAAAATAAAAACTGTCACAGGAGACAAAGAAGGACACTACAGAATGATCAAGGGATCAATCCAAGAAGAAGATATAACAACTGTAAATATATATGCACCCAACATAGGAGCACCTGAATACAGAAGGCAAAATATTAATAGACATAAAAGGAGAAATCAACAGCAGCACAATAATAGTAAGGACTTTAACACCTGACTTACATCAATGGACAGATCATCCAGAGAGAAAATCAACAGGGAAACACAGGCCTTAAATAACACATTAGACCAAAGGGACTTAACTGATATTTATAGAGCATTCCACCCAAAAGCAGCAGAATGCACATTCTTTTCAAGTGCACATGTAACATTCTCCAGGATAGATCACATGTTAGGCCACAAAACAAGCCTTGGTAAATTTAAGAAAACTGAAATCATATCAAGCTTCTTTTCCAACCACAACTCTATGGAACTAGAAATCACCTACAAGAAAAAAAACCTGCAAAAACCACAAACACGTGGAGGCTAAACAATATGCTACTAAACAACCGATGGATCACTGAAGAAATCAAAGAGGAAATCAAAAACTACCTAGAGACAAATGAAAACGAAAGCACGATGATCC